>NC_088933.1:29975000-30010000 GCF_038396675.1 Hydra vulgaris | reverse complement strand
TTGAAATTTTTACAATTATATCCGTTTGGCCAACAAAATTTTCTTATAGACTTCAAAAGGTCGCACAGTGGGACGAAATCCCGATTTCGTGGCCAAAAGTCAAGTTTTTGAGTTTTATTTTTTCGTCTTTTTACGTTCAGATCTTGTTTAAAGATAGTCCTAGAACAAAATTCCGAACAGGGCAGGTATATACCTGCTCTAGGGTGGCCTGGGCGTCAGTTGACCTTTAGCCTCCGTTCGGTACGCACTAAACAAGTGGACACGTCGAAAAATTCTTGCCTGTTTTAAAGTGCTGTTAAACTGAAGAAACTATTTCAATTGGAATTCGGCAAAATGGAATCACTTTCTGGAGGCATGTAGAATATATGGTTATGCACTGTTATTGCTAATTTTAATTTTTTTTCATATTTAAATCGCGCGACAAGTAAACATAAAAAATTGTAAATTTTTTATCTGAAATCAATTTTCTAATGTCGTTTTTAAAATATAACCGCGGTTATCCACCTTCTCTTGACAAGTAACTGATCGCGTATAGTGTTAAATATAAGATATTAAAAAACTGGCTGCCATTGAGTGCCATTTTAATAATGAGACTAGTTTTTATGGAGGAATGCATGGTGCGACATTAAACTATGTTAATAGATTAATGTCGCACCAATCATTAATGATCATGGAAATTAGTGAAGTAACATTATTTAATAGCACTAATTACATTTTAATGCAACAATTTTTTATTTTAAATATATGCTTTAAAAGTTACTTCGCATTCCGTTTTATGATAATCTCAAAGTTTTATAAAATAGTCCTCAAAGAACTTTCAGCAGTTATTACTGTATTTTTTTCTACAGAGTCTTTCAAATCTTCAAATATGGAATTTTCAAGAAAAAATATATTCTTTATGGTGAAAGACAGTTTAAAAAATGAATATAAATTCACCATTGATGTTTTGACAGATGCAATTTTCAAAAAAACGGAACATGTGATACAAGTAGGCGAGAATGAAATGTCATTATCACGGTTATTTTCAAGTTTTCGATCGAGATGGAGAGCAGCAGGATTATGGGAAGATTTTTTTCTGAAAAAAAATGAAGAATGGTTGAAGGGCACCGTACAATTTTCAAAATTATCCAATACTGAATGTACAACACCTGAGAAGATTGTGAAGAGTGATAATAAAAAAGGAAAATGTATGCAACTTTCGCAATCCTTTGCTTCATCTAGTGAAAGATCAAAGAGGCAAAAGACTCAAAAAGTACGTTCTACTTTTTCTACAGAAGAATTGGCATATGCTGCTCAAATGAGTTTAAGGACTTCTGGTCAAGTACATGCTGCTCAAGTTGTTAAAGATGTCACATTAACAACCCCAACAAGAGCCTCAAAATAAATATCCGCTGTTAGTTCACAAAATGAAGTACCTTTAAACCCAGATGAAGCACTTTCTTTAATGATCGAGAAAGGAGAATCAAAGCACTCTTATCAACTATCAAGAAATGTAGCTAGAGCACATAAATGCAAATTATACCCATCATACCTTGAAGTAGAAAAAGCAAAAAAACGTTGTTACCCATCAGTTGTGTACACAACTATTAGTGAGTCGTGCGCACAGATTGAACTACAGGCTTTACTTGATCATACCACATCTAGAATGATACAACTTCAGGCTGATGTCATTGATACTCTAAATCCGGAAATTCTGCAAAAATTAGTACTTTACTGTAAATGGGGATGTGATGGAAGCAGCGGTCAAAGTGTTTATAAACAAAAACTTACTGAGACTGGAAAATCTGATGACAGCACTTTTTATACTTCTCTTGTACCTTTACAATTAATACACAACAACCACGAGACGGGTGAAGCAACTATTGTGTGAAAAAATCCTAGACCATCATCTCCGCGATTCTGCAGACCAATACAATTGCAGTTTGTACATGAAGATGTACAGTCAACATTGAAAGAAGTTAGCGACATTGAACTGCAGATTGAGGGTCTTGCACCATATGCTAATGAACAAAATGGAAAATCCATCTCAGTATCTTATTGTATGTCATTTACGATGACAGACGGTAAAGTCTGTAATGCAGTAACTGGTACCACTGCTACACAACGCTGCTTCCTGTGCAAAGCTTCCTCTAAAGAATTTAATGACATCAACAACATTATAAAAATGGACATTACAACAGATATTTTAAGATTTGGTATATCTACATTGCATGCATGGATTTGCTTTTTTGAGTGCTGTTTGCATCTGTCGTATAAGCTAACAACTGAAGAGTGGCAAGCTCGTCGAGAGGAAGATAAAAAGAATGTGAAAATACGTAAGGAAGAAATGCAGACTCAACTTAGGATAAAACTGGGGCTTATCGTTGATCGACCAAAACCAGGATATGGAAGCTCTAACGATGGAAATACAGCAAGCGGTTTTTTTTTAAATGCTGCTATATCTGCTGAAATAACAGGAGTCGATGAAAAATTAATTCACCAATTTCATGTTATTTTGCAGGTAATTTCGAGCGGGTTTGATATAGATAATGAAAAATTCAAAGACTATTGTGTAAATACCGCCCATTTATTTGTTGCTTTATATCCGTGGTATTGCATGCCTACATCTGTACATAAATTGCTGATCCATGGAGCAGAAATTGTAAAGTATGCCCTTTTACCGATTGGACAACTTTCTGAAGATGCCCAAGAGTCACGCAATAAGGACATTAAAAACTTCAGATTACATCATTCAAGAAAATGCTCAAGAGAATCGAGTATTAGAGACATTTTTAACAGGCTCTTATTAACATCAGATCCATTTCTCTCAAGCATCAGGAAATTGTCCCAGAGACCGGTAAAACCTCTACATCAAGAAGCTATACAATTGTTAAAACAACCTGAAGTCACCAGATAAGAGACAAGGAACGATTTCGATTTAGATACAAGTGGTTCAACATCAGATTCCGAATCCAATGATTCGAACATTGATGAATATGACATACGTGATTTTTGTTACTAGGATTAAAGAAACAATTTTTTTACATATATGTGAGTTAATCTTTTAACAATTTAAAAAAAAAAAAAAAAAATTAAAATCACAAGTTTCTGTTTTTTTATTAAAAGTATAAATTTGAAAATAATTTTGCAATGTATTTGCTCTAATTTAACTCCTGAATCATTAGCAATGACCTTGAAAACCAAGCTACATAAGATTTCATATTTTCAACGTATGAACAGTTTTGGCCGCCATATTGGAGCCGCCATTTTGAGTTTTTAAAATCTGACCTCAGATTCCTAATCAGCGACCTCGAAAACCCATATGTAGGTAATTTGGGAATTTTGGCCACAAAATCAGGATTTCGTCCCACTGTGCGTCGTTCAGCGAAAGAGCTCGTTCCGCAAGCGCGACTTCCGTAAGCGCTACTTTCGAATATAGAAAAATAGCTTTATTTCATAATTCAACTTGCGAAAGGCGACATTTTGTAAGTAGCATTTGCGAAATGTACATCGACGGGTTTTTTTGTTTCGTAAAATTTGGTACGAAAAAAGAAAATTCCTGATTCTCAATATCCTTCCGAAAGAATTTTATTTTACCGGAATTGTACGAAATATTCCAGTTAACAACTCTAGTTAGGACTATTATAATTGTAATGAAAACAATAAGAGTAACAATAATTGTTGTTGTTGTATTAGCTTAATTTAGAAACAATAACAATACTTGTGATTTACAACTATTGTAATTATGTAATACAATAACAATAAATATTGTATTGCAATTCATCTTTATAAAACAATAACAATATCTGAAAAAAATGTATTGTAATGACCCACAACAATAACAATAAGTATTGTTTTGTAATTCGTCTTTGTAATACAATAACAATATATTGTTATTGTAATAAAAGACATTAACATTTTTATTTAAGAAGATTTATTATGTTTAACTGCTTGTGTTACTAAAGTTAATTTTCAAATATATTTTAAGTTCCTTTGCAGCATTAAAATCAAGAGGAAAAAAATTAAAGGGCTGAACAAAATAATTTATGAATGTTATTTTTCATAATAGTAAGGCTATCATCAGACAGGCAGTAATTTGCGGCCATTTAGAGCTTAGAAATGCATAACAAGATAGGTGATGCGAAATCTAAATATGTAAAAAATAAAATTTGCAATATATTGCAAATCCGTAAATAAAAAATAGCAAAAACAATAGTAAGTTTGTCAGAGATGAATATAAATACGTTAAAATACGTTAACTTTTTTACTATAATGTAAAGTAATACACTACAATAGTTATTGTTAATTGTTTTCATCAAAACGATACAATAGTTATTCTAATTTTATTATATTAAAACAATACAATAGAATAGTTCTCGAACTTTATTGTATTGTTAGAAAAAAACAATACAATACTTATTGTAATTGTTTTTCATCTCAGCAATACAATAACAAAATAAATTTTTTTTATTGTTTCTGTAATATTACAATGAAATATTATTGTATTGTAATGTGTAACTGTATTTAATTTTTACAATTACAATTACAATAGTCCTAACCATAATTTTAAATAGCTCTTTTTCAAACGTATTAAAGACATCTTTAAAAAGACTGTATTGGCGTTTAAATATATATAACTAGTAAGTTTTCATATAAAGTTTATGAGTTTTCTTCGACTTATGTTTATTTTCTAAACTTTATATATATCTTTTAATATTATTTATGCAAAAAGTTTTATATAGATAGCATGGTAAATACAAATCGAATGAAGCGTCATCGCCTGAAGAAATGTTGGATTTTTATAATGACACAAGATGAAGTTATTAATATTAGTACTGATTCGATTCCTGAACTTAATGCTTCTTATGAGTCTGAAACAACTTGTGAAGCCCTTAATAATATTTTTAAAGAATGTCGAGTAAACAATTTATCCTCCAGTTATAGTTTTAAATGTTTTAATGCACCAACACAATTGGTAACAGAAACACTATCAGAAGGTTTGGCAAGGTGGTCGTCAAAAAGCAAAATTTCTCGAAGTAATATTCTCAGAAGACATGGTCATTCAGAGTTGCCAAAAAATGGAAGAACGCTTTTAAGACCCACTAAAGCTTTCACAGTAGATAGACAGTGTGGCAGAACTTATGCATATTCTACCATTGCAGATGGCTTAAATTATTTTTTGATTACAAAAAATGTTAGTAATAGATATGCTGAGTTATCTATTACTCTTAATTTTGATGGGCTATCTCTTGTAAAAAATATGTAGTTATATATACATATACATATATATATATATATATATATATATATATATATATATATATATATATATATATATATATATATATATATATATATATATATATATATATGTATATATATATATATGTATATATATATATATATATATATATATATATATATATATATATATATACAAATATATATATATATATATATATATATATATATATATATATATATATATATATATATATATATATATATATATATATATATATATTAGGATAGGTCGATTTTAGCTTTTTTTGCAGTTACTGTGTCTAGGTTAGAAATGAGGTTTTGCCAAATCTCAAGTATCCTGGTTTAAAAATGGCTTGCGGATTTACATTTCAAGTCTAAACTTTGGACTAGTTATGTTAAATTGTGAAATTCAAATGTTGAAATATTTTATTTAAGTTTAATAATCTCGTTTTAAAATATCTTGTTTTGAGTTCATAAAGTAACCACTTATATATATATATATATATATATATATATATATATATATATATATATATATATATATATATATATATATATATATATATATATATATATATATATATATATATATATATATATATATATATATTAGGGTAGGTCGATTTTAATTCCTCATATTGCGTAATATTGCAGTAGTTGGAGACAGTTAAAATATGATTACTCTCAAAGTTTGAAGTTTTACTCTCAAAAGTTGAAGATTTAAAAAGTGAAACTTTTATTCTTATATTTACGTAAGAATATCAAAATAAACATTATTTTTACAATTTAAAACATTTTGTAAACATGGTAATATATATTTAGGAAAACATTTTTAATTAAAAAATATCATCATAAGAATGGAAATAATGCCCTTTTGAAACATTTGGTTTACGCATCTTCCTGCTAAGTAGTTTAGTTTAAATGCAGCTGTGTCGACTCTCGAATCCATAAACATATTGGGATGCTTCTGACACAAGTTTTACCGATCGCTCAACACTCTGGGAGTGAGATGGAAAGTCGGGGATTTCAGGTTCAACATTATTGTCAATCATATATTAGATTTGCTCAATTGAAAAATTTTGTGTTGTTGGAGGCTCCGAAAATTTAGTATTGATGATGTCAACCAACTCATACCAATGATTAGCATTAAAATTAATTTCCGGAATTTTCTTCAAATTTACTTCCAAACTTTTGTTGTTTACTCTATAAATATAAATCAAAGGCAATTACCACATTTATGTGTCTTTTTTTTTAATTTATTTTAGTTAATTATAAAACAAAAACCTTTGCCTTAGAGCCAGTAAGATTTGAAAACCAAAGTTTCGTATATTGCTGTCATTATCTTTTAGCATGGCATAAAGAATATTTTCAGGTTTTAGACACAATGCGTTGTTTTTAATGTTTTTTTAACAATATGTTTAACATCATTAAAGGGGAGATTATTTATTCTAGTAACAGTAGAAAAAAATAAGGCGTGGGGATTCGTGAAATTTTGAAGATTTTTTTATTTCGAACCACGCTGGAGCGTAAACCTGAACAATAAAATATACAAGTTTTTTTTAAAGAAACGGTTGGTTCATTATCTCTAGTATACAAACAAAGAAGGCAAATAGCTAGTGTTAACCACCTAGCATGGTTAAGCGGTCCAACTTTATAGGCAGCCCATTTATCAGAAACTATATCAATACCTATTCCTTTGCAATATTCAAATAAAAGTCTTTGATCGCAACTAAGGTCTGTTAGTATTTCTTCTGGAATATATTTATCTACAATTGGGTTTTCAATACATTCAAACAAAACTTGATTTCTATCCTGAATAATTTCAGCACATCTTTTGCCAAGTAGACCACTGAAGCTTCTTGGCCCGGTTGTGTCACCATCAAGTTTCACAAAAAGAGCTCTTAACGAAAGTTCATTTTGATGTAAGGCGCATCCAATTAGATGTAGTTTTCTTTTTAAAAATTCTTCTAGTTTTACAACTAAGCCACTTATTGGTCGAGTATTGGTAGCAGTATTATCAAGAAGAGCAGCTTGTATACTTTCCGAACTGTTATGTTCTTGTAAAACACTCAACGTTTCGGTAGCAAGAACTGAGCCTGTAGCACCAGTGACAGGAATCTTCCTATGAGTCAAATAATTTCCACTCGATTCTCCATCTTTATAGGTATATGTGAGGTGATGTTCAGGTTTAATGCATTTCTTTTATACTTCACCTTGAGGTGAGTTTATTACTTTACTTGTTTTAGTTATCTGATCGAGCTTGCTATCAACCCCAAGACAAATTAACTGTTTTTTTTGTTCTGAGTCCACATCTTCACTAACAATTTTTACTTTTGACTTGGCTCTATCTAATTTGCATTCATCAATCAAAATATCTTTTATATCAACATCATTTTTCAGGAGATATTTTATGTCATATAGTAAAGCATTTGCAAGGTCTGCACCTACGTTTGACAAACACTCTTTTCTGACTAGTTCCATTGCAAATCTTGGAAGTTTAACCAAGTTGTATTTTCCAATAAGATTATTTATTGGTTTCCATTCACCTTTATCCTAAAAAAGGTTAATACAATAAAATACTTTTTGTTTCATCTACTACAAATTTTTCATGTATTTATAAAATATTTAATGGTTAAATCACTTGTTTCTTCAATTAAGTTTACGTGTCGTATGAGGAATTCATCTTCATCAACTAGCTTATGAGATATTTTTTTCGTTCTTTATCAAGTCTTTGAATCCTTTTGACAGAAAATCTATCAACGGAAGAAAGTTGATATGCACCATTTGGAACAATATTTTTCCTCTGATCACGAAGATAAGCTCTGTCTTCAAGAGGTGCTTTATTACTTTGAGAGCAAAGGCATACAATATGTTCTTCTATGCAATTTTCTTTATTACATGAAACTTTTCTATCACTACAGGGAAACACATCTAATGAACAGGAACATGCAGAAATATCAAAAAGTTTGTCTAAGTTTGCATCAAGATTTCTTTCAGCGCTTGCTTTTCCGTGCTTGCGATTAATATCCTTAACAAGTACGAAAAGATCTTTAACTTTCCTATTAATTCTAGATCTTTAACTTTCCTATTGTTCGTTATAAGAGGTAAACTTGGGTTTACTGTAGCCCAAATTGATTTTATGTGATTGCTAATTTACTGAGTCACTAATATGATATCTGCATTTGGATTTATATGAACAAGGCAGTAATAGTACTGAATAACCTGTCTAAAAGTGCTTGGATCTGATATTGATAATTCACATGGGCCACCACAATATTTTTTTCACTTTTCATCCGTGTAATTGTAGCCTTTACTTTTGGCATTTCTCGTGGAATAATTTTAAATGTAAACTGTATTAAAGTATAACACTTAGAGTAATGAGTAACAGCGTGACTTTTTAGTAGGGGTGAAAGCACCAAAAAAACCTAAAATATCAAAACTTACTATTAAAAATCGGCTTTGCTAAAAAATAAAGAAATAAAACCCTTTTGAAAAAATTTGGGGACCCACGACCCCCTCGTTTTCAAAATGAGGGGACCATGGGCCTTCATCATTTTCATGCAGGAATTGAGTAAAACCATAAGTTCCTCCGACTAAATTAAGTAAATCCATTAGTTCCTTCAAAAAGTTGCAAAACAAAAACTATTTAGTATAAACAGGTAAAAACATTACTCTAGATATAGTAATCATAAGTATTTACCTTTAATATTAAAAGATTTCTTAAATTTGCGATTTTTTTTTTAACCTACTTTTTAATACTTAATATTTAATTTTAAAACCAACTTTTAAATACAAACAAGATATAATACTTTTAAATACAAACAAGAACTTTTAAATACATAAAAGATTTGCAAAATTTAAATTTAAATGCGTGTAAACGATTTAGAGAAAATTTATTGGCTTCTTAAAACAATTGCGCTTTTTAAGAAATCGTTTATTGGTTACTTTATGAACTCGAAACGAGATATTTTAAAACGAGATTATTAAACTTAAATAAAATATTTCAACATTTGAATTTCACAATTTAACATAACTAGTCCAAAATTTAGACTTGAAATGTAAATCCGCAAGCCATTTTTAAACCAGGATACTTGAGATTTGGCAAAACCTCATTTCTAACCTAGACACAGTAACTGCAAAAAAAGCTAAAATCGACCTATCCTAATATATATATATATATATATATATATATATATATATATATATATATATATATATATATATATATATATATATATATATATATATATATATATATATATATATATATATATATATATATATATATATATATATATATTTGATATATATATATATATAATATATATATATATATATATATATATACATATATATATATATACATATATATATATATATATATATATATATATATATATATATATATATATATATATATATATATATATATGTATATGTATATATAACTACATATTTTTTACAAGAGATAGCCCATCAAAATTAAGAGTAATAGATAACTCAGCATATCTATTACTAACATTTTTTGTAATCAAAAAATAATTTAAGCCATCTGCAATGGTAGAATATGCATAAGTTCTGCCACACTGTCTATCTACTGTGAAAGCTTTAGTGGGTCTTAAAAGCGTTCTTCCATTTTTTGGCAACTCTGAATGACCATGTCTTCTGAGAATATTACTTCGAGAAATTTTGCTTTTTGACGACCACCTTGCCAAACCTTCTGATAGTGTTTCTGTTACCAATTGTGTTGGTGCATTAAAACATTTAAAACTATAACTGGAGGATAAATTGTTTACTCGACATTCTTTAAAAATATTATTAAGGGCTTCACAAGTTGTTTCAGACTCATAAGAAGCATTAAGTTCAGGAATCGAATCAGTACTAATATTAATAACTTCATCTTGTGTCATTATAAAAATCCAACATTTCTTCAGGCGATGACGCTTCATTCGATTTGTATTTACCATGCTATCTATATAAAACTTTTTGCATAAATAATATTAAAAGATATATATAAAGTTTAGAAAATAAACATAAGTCGAAGAAAACTCATAAACTTTATATGAAAACTTACTAGTTATATATATTTAAACGCCAATACAGTCTTTTTAAAGATGTCTTTAATACGTTTGAAAAAGAGCTATTTAAAATTATGGTTAGGACTATTGTAATTGTAATTGTAAAAATTAAATACAGTTACACATTACAATACAATAATATTTCATTGTAATATTACAGAAACAATAAAAAAAATTTATTTTGTTATTGTATTGCTGAGATGAAAAACAATTACAATAAGTATTGTATTGTTTTTTTCTAACAATACAATAAAGTTCGAGAACTATTCTATTGTATTGTTTTAATATAATAAAATTAGAATAACTATTGTATCGTTTTGATGAAAACAATTAACAATAACTATTGTAGTGTATTACTTTACATTATAGTAAAAAAGTTAACGTATTTTAACGTATTTATATTCATCTCTGACAAACTTACTATTGTTTTTGCTATTTTTTATTTACGGATTTGCAATATATTGCAAATTTTATTTTTTACATATTTAGATTTCGCATCACCTATCTTGTTATGCATTTCTAAGCTCTAAATGGCCGCAAATTACTGCCTGTCTGATGATAGCCTTACTATTATGAAAAATAACATTCATAAATTATTTTGTTCAGCCCTTTAATTTTTTTCCTCTTGATTTTAATGCTGCAAAGGAACTTAAAATATATTTGAAAATTAACTTTAGTAACACAAGCAGTTAAACATAATAAATCTTCTTAAATAAAAATGTTAATGTCTTTTATTACAATAACAATATATTGTTATTGTATTACAAAGACGAATTACAAAACAATACTTATTGTTATTGTTGTGGGTCATTACAATACATTTTTTTCAGATATTGTTATTGTTTTATAAAGATGAATTGCAATACAATATTTATTGTTATTGTATTACATAATTACAATAGTTGTAAATCACAAGTATTGTTATTGTTTCTAAATTAAGCTAATACAACAACAACAATTATTGTTACTCTTATTGTTTTCATTACAATTATAATAGTCCTAACTAGAGTTGTTAACTGGAATATTTCGTACAATTCCGGTAAAATAAAATTCTTTCGGAAGGATATTGAGAATCAGGAATTTTCTTTTTTCGTACCAAATTTTACGAAACAAAAAAACCCGTCGATGTACATTTCGCAAATGCTACTTACAAAATGTCGCCTTTCGCAAGTTGAATTATGAAATAAAGCTATTTTTCTATATTCGAAAGTAGCGCTTACGGAAGTCGCGCTTGCGGAACGAGCTCTTTCGCTGAACGACGCACAGTGGGACGAAATCCTGATTTTGTGGCCAAAATTCCCAAATTACCTACATATGGGTTTTCGAGGTCGCTGATTAGGAATCTGAGGTCAGATTTTAAAAACTCAAAATGGCGGCTCCAATATGGCGGCCAAAACTGTTCATACGTTGAAAATATGAAATCTTATGTAGCTTGGTTTTCAAGGTCATTGCTAATGATTCAGGAGTTAAATTAGAGCAAATACATTGCAAAATTATTTTCAAATTTATACTTTTAATAAAAAAACAGAAACTTGTGATTTTAATTTTTTTTTTTTTTTTTTTAAATTGTTAAAAGATTAACTCACATATATGTAAAAAAATTGTTTCTTTAATCCTAGTAACAAAAATCACGTATGTCATATTCATCAATGTTCGAATCATTGGATTCGGAATCTGATGTTGAACCACTTGTATCTAAATCGAAATCGTTCCTTGTCTCTTATCTGGTGACTTCAGGTTGTTTTAACAATTGTATAGCTTCTTGATGTAGAGGTTTTACCGGTCTCTGGGACAATTTCCTGATGCTTGAGAGAAATGGATCTGATGTTAATAAGAGCCTGTTAAAAATGTCTCTAATACTCGATTCTCTTGAGCATTTTCTTGAATGATGTAATCTGAAGTTTTTAATGTCCTTATTGCGTGACTCTTGGGCATCTTCAGAAAGTTGTCCAATCGGTAAAAGGGCATACTTTACAATTTCTGCTCCATGGATCAGCAATTTATGTACAGATGTAGGCATGCAATACCACGGATATAAAGCAACAAATAAATGGGCGGTATTTACACAATAGTCTTTGAATTTTTCATTATCTATATCAAACCCGCTCGAAATTACCTGCAAAATAACATGAAATTGGTGAATTAATTTTTCATCGACTCCTGTTATTTCAGCAGATATAGCAGCATTTAAAAAAAAACCGCTTGCTGTATTTCCATCGTTAGAGCTTCCATATCCTGGTTTTGGTCGATCAACGATAAGCCCCAGTTTTATCCTAAGTTGAGTCTGCATTTCTTCCTTACGTATTTTCACATTCTTTTTATCTTCCTCTCGACGAGCTTGCCACTCTTCAGTTGTTAGCTTATACGACAGATGCAAACAGCACTCAAAAAAGCAAATCCATGCATGCAATGTAGATATACCAAATCTTAAAATATCTGTTGTAATGTCCATTTTTATAATGTTGTTGATGTCATTAAATTCTTTAGAGGAAGCTTTGCACAGGAAGCAGCGTTGTGTAGCAGTGGTACCAGTTACTGCATTACAGACTTTACCGTCTGTCATCGTAAATGACATACAATAAGATACTGAGATGGATTTTCCATTTTGTTCATTAGCATATGGTGCAAGACCCTCAATCTGCAGTTCAATGTCGCTAACTTCTTTCAATGTTGACTGTACATCTTCATGTACAAACTGCAATTGTATTGGTCTGCAGAATCGCGGAGATGATGGTCTAGGATTTTTTCACACAATAGTTGCTTCACCCGTCTCGTGGTTGTTGTGTATTAATTGTAAAGGTACAAGAGAAGTATAAAAAGTGCTGTCATCAGATTTTCCAGTCTCAGTAAGTTTTTGTTTATAAACACTTTGACCGCTGCTTCCATCACATCCCCATTTACAGTAAAGTACTAATTTTTGCAGAATTTCCGGATTTAGAGTATCAATGACATCAGCCTGAAGTTGTATCATTCTAGATGTGGTATGATCAAGTAAAGCCTGTAGTTCAATCTGTGCGCACGACTCACTAATAGTTGTGTACACAACTGATGGGTAACAACGTTTTTTTGCTTTTTCTACTTCAAGGTATGATGGGTATAATTTGCATTTATGTGCTCTAGCTACATTTCTTGATAGTTGATAAGAGTGCTTTGATTCTCCTTTCTCGATCATTAAAGAAAGTGCTTCATCTGGGTTTAAAGGTACTTCATTTTGTGAACTAACAGCGGATATTTATTTTGAGGCTCTTGTTGGGGTTGTTAATGTGACATCTTTAACAACTTGAGCAGCATGTACTTGACCAGAAGTCCTTAAACTCATTTGAGCAGCATATGCCAATTCTTCTGTAGAAAAAGTAGAACGTACTTTTTGAGTCTTTTGCCTCTTTGATCTTTCACTAGATGAAGCAAAGGATTGCGAAAGTTGCATACATTTTCCTTTTTTATTATCACTCTTCACAATCTTCTCAGGTGTTGTACATTCAGTATTGGATAATTTTGAAAATTGTACGGTGCCCTTCAACCATTCTTCATTTTTTTTCAGAAAAAAATCTTCCCATAATCCTGCTGCTCTCCATCTCGATCGAAAACTTGAAAATAACCGTGATAATGACATTTCATTCTCGCCTACTTGTATCACATGTTCCGTTTTTTTGAAAATTGCATCTGTCAAAACATCAATGGTGAATTTATATTCATTTTTTAAACTGTCTTTCACCATAAAGAATATATTTTTTCTTGAAAATTCCATATTTGAAGATTTGAAAGACTCTGTAGAAAAAAATACAGTAATAACTGCTGAAAGTTCTTTGAGGACTATTTTATAAAACTTTGAGATTATCATAAAACGGAATGCGAAGTAACTTTTAAAGCATATATTTAAAATAAAAAATTGTTGCATTAAAATGTAATTAGTGCTATTAAATAATGTTACTTCACTAATTTCCATGATCATTAATGATTGGTGCGACATTAATCTATTAACATAGTTTAATGTCGCACCATGCATTCCTCCATAAAAACTAGTCTCATTATTAAAATGGCACTCAATGGCAGCCAGTTTTTTAATATCTTATATTTAACACTATACGCGATCAGTTACTTGTCAAGAGAAGGTGGATAACCGCGGTTATATTTTAAAAACGACATTAGAAAATTGATTTCAGATAAAAAATTTACAATTTTTTATGTTTACTTGTCGCGCGATTTAAATATGAAAAAAAATTAAAATTAGCAATAACAGTGCATAACCATATATTCTACATGCCTCCAGAAAGTGATTCCATTTTGCCGAATTCCAATTGAAATAGTTTCTTCAGTTTAACAGCACTTTAAAACAGGCAAGAATTTTTCGACGTGTCCACTTGTTTAGTGCGTACCGAACGGAGGCTAAAGGTCAACTGACGCCCAGGCCACCCTAGAGCAGGTATATACCTGCCCTGTTCGGAATTTTGTTCTAGGACTATCTTTAAACAAGATCTGAACGTAAAAAGACGAAAAAATAAAACTCAAAAACTTGACTTTTGGCCACGAAATCGGGATTTCGTCCCACTGTGCGACCTTTTGAAGTCTATAAGAAAATTTTGTTGGCCAAACGGATATAATTGTAAAAATTTCAATTTTTACATACCAATATGTTTATAATAAAATTTTACTTTCAGCATTGCAACATATGAACATTTTAGGGTTTTATTTTTTGAAATAATGATAAAAAACCAAATTTCTTTCAAAACGAAACTCTTTCGCACTGCAACTTGCGAAACAGTTCTTACCGGAAAAACACTTACGAAACGCGGCATATTGATAATATTTAATTACGTTTTATGAATCAAATACGTATAATTAACTAGGTAACTAAAATACTAATTATTATAAGTATAATGATATTGATAAGTTTCAGTTAGTAAATTTTTCTAAATAAACCTAGACTTTCATAAAATATATTAAAAATGTCTTTCAATAAACAAGAGTTAAATACTGAACATAACTTGAACAACATAAACTTTCCCATATTGGGGGAAAACAGAAAATTTAGAGCATGTAAGTCATTTGTTTGGGATCATGTAGATTTGCCTCAAAAAAATAATACATTTGTAATATGTCAACATTGATAAATTATATAACATAATAAATTAGTAAAAAACACTTATCTAACTTTTATCTTCTACTTTAAGTTCTTAAATCTCAAAAAAAATTCAATTTATAGAAAAAAATATTTTACAGGAAGTTATAAATTATTATAAAAAAAATTTTTAATTACTATATTTTTTTATAAACGGGAAGCTACAGAAAGTAATTATCAAATAATTTTCTTTGGAATAGGGATAGTTTAATTTGGTCATTTGTTTTTATAATTTTTGAAGAGGTTTATATTTTCGTGCCTACATTTAGAAATTAATTTAAATTTTTTATTTAATAAATTTTCTTGATTTAAATGATTAATTATTTCAAATTTTTCTTGCAAGCATAGCATACATTTATTGGAAATGTTATTATAGGCAGGGGCAGATTTTAGAATAGACCATTGTAAATTAAAAAGATAAATCCCAAAATTTAAAAGAAAAAAATACTGTTCAGTAATATTTTACTATGTATTGCAACTATAAATAGTAAATAATACTGAACAGTAGACCTCAAAAAATTAATGTGTCTCTTAAAATTTTTAGTTTATTTTGTATTTTACAGGTTCTCGATGAAAAGACTTATCTTAGTCTTATGCGAGTTTCGTTACAACTACATAGTACTACTAATATATATTTTCAACAAATAACATATATAATCAACGACAACGACAAGCAAGTCTTTAGTAACCCTGTGGTGCGACGGACTTGCGTATATTTTTTAAATGCATGGGTTAATAGCCAGCACTTTATATTATAAACCACGAATTTTTAACTTTATTATTTTAATTTCATTTAATAAGTTTGTAAATTACAAAATTTATTACCATGCAAACTTACAACCCTCACATTTTAGGGTGGGAGTGGGGGGAGGAGTCTAAAAGTTTTCATGGTAATAATTTTTGTAATTTACAATTTTTTTTAATGAAATTTAAAACCCGTCGATAAATTTAAATTTAGTATAAAATTGTAAAGTTGAAAAACTTTAATGTACTTTTGTTTCCAGGCCTCCATCATCGAGATGTTTTGCAAAGCCTAGTCGTTTGTTATAGACATGAACATACTTAAGTTTGAAGTTAGCACAATTCGTGAAGTGTCATATCTGAAATATCGAAAAATCCTGGGTGGCTCTTTAAAGAAAAAAAAAAAATATATATATATATATATATATATATATATATACATATATGTATTGTTAATATTCTGAGCCAACGATACTGGGCGGCCAAGGAGCACGTGCTTCCTCCAACCTTTTTTTTAGATCACCTTTTTTATCAGAAAATTCTATAGCGCCTCACTCCCCCCCCCCCTCCCGCCTCCCAGTTGGCCCTGATTTTATCTTCATTTAATATAGAGATATTAAATAATAAAAAATAATGACCTAAATAATGTAATTAATAATTTATGCTCTAACAATATCAAAAACATTAATTCTAAAAACTTTGTATAAAATAATTACCTTCACTATGTCTAAATAAACCAACTAATGATTTGCACCTTGCAATCAAGCTATTAAGTTTAACTTTAGGTAAATTAATTTCTTCATATTTTTGAGCTTCAGCTTCTGATATCTTGATTGTTCGTAATTCGTCATCTTTATTAAATTTTTTTATATTTATGATATTTCTCCCTATGACATTATAATATTTATTTATAACAACAATAAACATAATATTAAAATTAATTTAAAAAAGTACATACCCTTACAGATGACATATAATGATGTACTGGAAACCTCAAAAATTGCAAATGTTAGAATTTATGTTGAGCAAGCCATAGGGCGTATGAAAAACTTTCGCATATTAAAAAATGAAATGCCAGTCACATTGTTGCCCTTATGTGATAATATTATTACAGTATGTGCCATATTAACAAACTTTATGCCTCCACTTTGCATTGATGAAAACAAAACATAAGTTGTTTAAAATAATTAAAAACAAAAACATTAACTTTTTCTTCTAAAGGAAAATATTTACAGAAGTATATGTATATGCGAACATATATATATATATATATATATATATATATATATATATATATATATATATATATATATATATATATATATATCGTATCGTAAATCGTTTGATATTAAATTTTTTTTAAAAATCGACTGCGCATGAATTCATTTTATGACCAACGCATGGAAATTATTTTAATAGAGGATCTAAATCTGTTATATATATATATATATATATATATATATATATATATATATATATATATATATATATATATATATATATATATGACCTAGTATCCAGAGGAGGTCTCTTATCTCCCTCAAGTCACTTACAAGTCATGTTGTTAGTTGCTTTGCTATGCTTGATGCAGTAAAACAAAGTCTACTTACGTTGGAAACAATTGAGATCAGAAAAATCAGCAAAAATATTTTATATGAGTATAACTTGTACCAAAAATATCTTTGTGATTTTCATTTTATTTTGAGTGGGGACATTCTCTTGTTAATCGAACAGTAATAAATATTTTTTATAATAATGAACAAAAGATTGTAAGTGGGAGTAAACACAAAGATACTGTATTATCTTTCAAAAGGAGACAAATAGAAAAAAGAAAATAAGAAATGTAGTGAATATATATATATATATATATATATATATATATAGATATATATATATAGATATATATATATATATATATATATAAAAATATATATATATATATATATATATATATATATATATATGTATATATATATATATATATATATATATATATATATATATATATATATATATATATATATAGATATATATATATAGATATATATATATATATATATATAAAAATATATATATATATATATATATATATATATATATATATGTATATATATATATATATATATATATATATATATATATATATATATAAATATATATATATATATATATATATATATATATATATATATATATATATATATATATATATATATATATATATATATATATATATATATATATATATAGATATATATATATATATATATATATATATATATATATATATATATATATATATAAAAATATATATATATATATATATATATATATATATATATATATGTATATATATATATATATATATATATATATATATATATATATATATATAAAGAGAGAGAGAGAGAGAGAGAGAGAGAGAGAGAGAGAGAGAGAGAGAGAGAGAGAGAGAGAGAGAGAGAGAGATGTAAAAACTATTGAAGAATCATTTAACAACATTATTTTATTTAAATAATAAAGAAAGATATAATTTTGTAAAACAGTTTAATGAATGCTTTCGAGTCTATTCCGTAAGCGCACATTCCGAAACGCTCCTTCTGTAAGGAACTGTTTCGCAAGTATTCTTTCGAAATGAATTGTTCCGCAATTTTTTTTTCGTAAAGAGCTATTACGGAATAATAATAATTTATTTTTTTCGTATAACGCATTACGGAAGGTGAATTTGCGAAAGAACAACCTCCGCAATAGCAACTTGAAACTTTCGTAAATTTTTGCTTACGGCGAACAACCCTCAATTACTAAGAGTATTTTTAAAAACTTTAATAAAAAACTTTCTATTCTTTTATTTAAAGTAATTTTGAAATGACATTTATCCCGTAAAAGTCATTTTTTTGAATAATTGCGATGCAAAAATCTTTGTTCTTTTCCTAACTAAAGATTAACAGCATTCGTTGGGTTAACATTTTTTTATTGTAAATAAAAAGTCTTAAATAAAAAACACGAATAAAAAAACTGTAACAAGCGAAATGAAAAAACTAAAGAACAACTGAGGTCAATTAAAAAACAAAGTTTTTATTTTATATTTGAATAAATTACTTCGCTTTTTGAACGACTTTGAATCGAATGACTTGCTACGCTTTTTCTTTAGTAAGGAAAGTAATTGTTTTTGATCAACCAAATTATTTCTTCGTTTTGTGTACTAATATTTCTACGTTTCTAGCGTAATATTTAAAATCTAAGTCTGCTAATAATAGGATTAATGGTTGTTTTTTTTTTAAATGATTTTTTGAACTTTTTGGAAATTTAAAAAAATTTTGATGACCTCTCTATACGCGGTGCCGTCAGGCTGGTTAACGCCCTGATTGCGGTGCTACGAAATTTCCTGATAAAACACATTTTTATGTTGCCTTTGTGGAAAGGTAGTTTTGTCGCAACCTTCACCATTTCCACAAGATTTACAAGATTTATTTAAAGGAAATTATGCAGATAGAAATACCAATGTGACTTTTTTTAAATATATTAGAAATTATAGTGCAAGTCTTTCTTTTGCTTCATTTAAAGCTAATGTGTTTCAACCCATGAATCATGGGCCGCCATGTTTTAGAATATGTGGTCATATTTAAAAACATGTTTTTCATCGTATAGGTAATCTTAGGCCAAACCAAGATGTTCCGCTGACATATTGTCAACTGTACATCTATGATCCACTTGGAGCAGTAAACTTTAGAATGCAACAACGTGGTAATGATCTTTGCTTGAATAATTTAATGTATCGATTTCAAAATATTATTAGTGAAGAGAACCCATTTGCTCCTGCATTTTAAAAAAAAATGGCCGAAGTAAAAGATGAAGAAATTCATCGAGCAGCTATAGAAGGTCACTCAGTGACAGTTGTAAAAATGTCTTTACTTGAAGGGCAAGATAGACGTTGCTATAATCTCCCTTCACATAATGAAGTTGCAGTTGTACATGTTGGTAAAGATGGTGCACCACCTGCTTCCAGGGAAATTGTTATAATGTTGGAAGTCCTAGAACTTTAAAAGAAAACTTTGAAGATGCTTTAGCTATAATTAAAAAGAACTAGACCTTTTTATTACTTTCACTTGCAACCCAAAATGGCGCGAGATAACTGAAAATTTATATCCAGGTCAGACAGCAAATAATAGACCTAACTTGGTTACTCGAGAATTTAAACTCATATTAAATACCTTCTCAATGACATTTTTAACCACGGTGTATTAAGGTAAGCTGTAACACATGTTCAGGTTTTTGAATTTTAAAAGCGTAGTTTGCAACATGTTCATATTTTACTTCACTTTGCAAATGATGATAAGTTTGAAACAGCACAGGGTATCAATAATTTAATATCTGCAGAAATTCCAGAACCGATTGTTAATCGTGATCTTTATGACGTTGTTAAAACTTGCATGATTCACGGTCTTTGTGACATACTGAATCCAAATTCTACCTAGATGAAAGATGGGGTGAGCAACAAAAATTATCCTAAAGAATTTAATGTTAACACTGTAGCAGTTCATAATGGTTATCCACGCTGTAGATGTTGTGATAAAGGTTTGGTTATTAACAATGCCGGATTAAGGATCTTGGAGGCCGGGAGCCAAAAAATATTTGGGCCCCATCCCTAAAAAAATGTACTTAAAAATGAATGCAAAAAACATAAGATTACTTTTTTGTTTACAGAGAAACTTTTCTTGCTTTTACATTTGCAAAATCAATTACGACATCTTAAAAACTTATGTTTTTTAACAGTGTTCTTTCAATTGTCATTAAACAAAGAGCATTTAAACAATCAAAGAGCATTCAAACAATCAAACTGGATAATTTCACCAGGGAATTGTGTTTAAGTCTGAAGGATAAATACTAAATAAGGATTTGGCAGCAACAACAATGACAGGAACGTTCATGGTCTGAAAACTAGCTAGAAAACCAAACTTTCTCTCTGTAGACTCGTAAGCAAAAAACCTTTTTTTCAAACACATTTTCAACTTATCTATGATTGGGGAAAAAGATTTATTTTAAATTTGTCACTGCCACTAAGAACCACTTCATTCTCGCTATTTTCACTAAACCCTAATTTGCGCGCCTTCTTTCTTGAATTTTCATGCTTGTACTGATTAGGAATAATGCTTGAGAACCTTCTAGCACTTTCTTGAATGTCGAGAAAATTTTCACGAACTGATGTCACATATTCCTAAAGAGATTAAGTAATCGAACACAAAGAGCCGAATCTGCAGTTTTATCCCAAAGTTTTGTGTCTGACATTTTTCATCTTTATCCAGAATAATAGATTCTAATGTCTCAAGAATATGATCGTAATTTGAATGTAAAACTTAAGTAGTAATGGCTAACCACCTTGTCCCACTCAGGCATCAATGGTAACTTTTCTGTCTTTTCCAGCACCACTTACAAGACCAGAACAAAGTATATGCCATCTATGAGTTGAAGAAGCACAGAAATTATACAGGGATTAGAGTAACTCAAAGAAATCGTATAAAGTCTCACAGCTGTCAACAGCATTTATGTCAACTAAATTTAAAGAACGTCCTGCACAAGGAATAAATTCAATGTTTGGGTTCTCATTTTTCAGTAGTGCTTGCAAGCCTTTGTATTTTCATGACATGTTAGATGCATTGTCATATGACTGACCACGACCGTCGGTAATATTTAAGCCAAGCTCATCTAATTTTTTCTTGATAGCATCTGCCATAGGCTTTCTGCTATATCCACATGAAGATTTAAACCCAACAAACTTTCTTCCACAGCAGCTTCCTAGCTCACATATCGAATGATTATTGCAAGTTGGCCACAGTGTGCAGTGTTAATTGATGAGTCAATAACCAGTGAAAAGAATTTAGCTCTGTCAATTTCGCTACTAATGGAAGCCACAACTTTTTTTGCATTTAAGAAAACAATTTCCATATAACTTGTTGATGAAATTTATGAAACATTTCCTCTGCCCTGATTTCCTCGGTTTTCTAAGTGTTTAGCAAGGAGTGAGTCAAATTTTGCTAAGAATCCCAAGGCCCCGAGAAAATTTTCATTACTGAAGTCACCTTCTAGACCTTCACCGAGCTAGACCTCGACTGCACAAAAACTTCGAGCATTCAACAACTCTTGTTAGAACTTTCCTCAAGTAATGTTTTTCATTTTCTAACTGCTGTTTTAAATGAATATCAATTTTTCCTTTTATTGTGACTTTTCCAAATAAGCACTGGACTGCATTAGAATGCTGCTTGCTTTGTTCGTGTATATGTATAGAACGCAGTCAATGTGCCCAATCGTTGAATCCAGTTCTGAAATTGTCGTATGAATCTTGATAAAGCAAGCAGAAGAAACATAATATTTTTCCTGTGGATGGTAAATAAATAAGTCTGATTCCTTTTCGAACTTCACCATTTTTCAACTTAAAAGAAAATTAGATAAGAGAGCAGCACCTTATTTTGGTGTTTGTTACTTTTTGGAATTTTTCAAAATTTTTGTTTTTAACATTTTGATCAGGAATTTCTTTTATAGAAATCCAGTAGCATTGCGCTTATTTCAAATCCGTCCACAATGCTGGGTTAGATTGACATATTGACAAACTGGCCTAAAATAAAAAAAAACGGTGCAGCTTAAGTATACAATTAAAAATAATAATACGTTTAACAATATTACTCATAACAACAACAATAATTATAACAATAACAGTAATAATAATAACAACTAGCGGTAAGCCACCGGTTATACGGGTTTGTAATAATTAAATAACAATTTAAATTGATATATTATTTAAAAAATATAAAATACAAGTTTATCTATATATAGGGCTGCCATTGTCCCGGTTTTTTCGCTAAGAACGCTATGCAAGTTTTGATTAGTTTAACGATGTGTTCTCCTCCGTAAAAATTGGGACAATTGCAGCCTTATCTATATAATATAATCTTTTTAGTTTTGCTTGCTTTTATTGGTCTTCGTATTTAGTAAAGACCACTTTATTATTATGTTCTTTTTAATAACAGCAAGCACCAGAGAAGGAAAGCCAAGTGCAACTTACCAGTACCTAAAATAAAAAAAGATCATCTTAAACAACAAAAGCGTTATTTTAGATATTTATTATTGTATTTTAGAATAAGTAAGCTTATTAATAAAGAGGAGCATTATTTTACATATTATTTTGTTTATGAATTTGTGACTCGTAAAGCATTTTCTTAACTATGGTCATAATCAAAATAATCAATGGTACCAAAATATACATAAAAACTTAGTATTAACAGAGTGTTCCAATAATACTCTCCTTTATTAATAAACTTTCGTTTAAAAGAGAGGAGACAAACTGTGTTTCAATGGCACTGCGTTAAAAAAAAGTTACAATGAATTATTATATTCATAAATTAAGTTATTGATTTTAATGACAATTGAAAAAAAAAAAAAAAAATAGCACAAAATAGCTATAGAACAATAAACCATTAAAAAAAGAATCTTTAATGTTACGACTAAACAAAATTGTTTTTACCTCAAACGTTTAGAATTCGGATTTTTTCATAACTGTGAATAATGATTAACACAGTAAATTTGATGTCATATAAATTTACTAAATTAAAAACTTGTTTAAACAGTAAGCAAGCTAATAAAGCAAGTGCAACTTGCTTTATTAAAAAAAAAAAAAAAAGAATACAAATCGTTTAAACTTAAAAAAAATATCATTTTATTTTAGGATAATTATAATCAGTTATATGAAAGTTTAATAAAATTTGATTCGTAAAAAAAATGCGGTGATTTATATTAGAACTATATACAACAAAT
The DNA here is from genome assembly GCF_038396675.1 of Hydra vulgaris. Lineage (NCBI taxonomy): Eukaryota > Metazoa > Cnidaria > Hydrozoa > Anthoathecata > Hydridae > Hydra > Hydra vulgaris. Next base: position 29,986,012 of record NC_088933.1, on the reverse strand, counting down.
CTGATAATAGTCTAATTAATTAGCCATAAAAACTAAGTTATTATAGCAATCTTTAACTTATCGTGATATCAAAGAATATCTGAAAGTAATGAGAAACAAAAAGTTGAGTATAATAAAAAGTAAATATAGGTAAGATTGAATTTCAATTAAAATTTAAATATTAACTTAAGGTTCCAAAAGATTATATTTGGTAAGTTAAAAAAAACAACAACTAATAAATAAATATATGTAGCTTAGCAAATTTTAGTATTTATATTTTGATACTGATTATAGATTTATATTTAGTCTTAACTCTAAAGTGTCTTAAGTAAAAAATAGTTAACAGAAATTAAGACCACCCGGCACTATCTAATGCCAAGTAATACCACAATTTAGTAACATCTCTTGACTGGCAAGGATCCCAGTGGGAACAAGACGTGTTTAGGCGTCTAAATAACGTATTATAAATGTTTTAAAAACTTGATAAAAAGATTTAGTTTACCAGATCTTTTTTTTTTTTTTTTTTTTTTTTTTTTTTTTTATTCACCTCCTCAAGGCCAAGAAGACCACTACTGATGAGGAGGCTACTTAATAGTGGTAATAACCCTCTCTCAACTCTATAAATCCGAAACACGAACCTCGACGAACAAGGCCGCTGCGCGGAGACACAAGTTGAGCGCGGTACTACCAGGGACGTGGTGGGGATCGAACTCGTAACCTCTCGCTTATGAAGCGAGCGCTTTACCACTACACCACTACCGCAGATCTTTTTTATTACTTCAACTTTTTAATTTTTAATTATAACCATAACACTTTCATAGCTTTTTTAAGACTTCTAAGTGAATAGAAAACTACAATGCTCACTGGTCTAACATTATGATTGACACCAAGGTTGATTATATCTTCATGTAAGGCATCATATTGCATGCATCTCAGTTTGCTTTGGTTTTTTCAATGAAAGTCACTGCTCTTTAATTTTAACATATGCATCAGCAGCATATTGCTGAAATAGTTTCTTGCCATGACTTAACATGATTTCTAACCAATGTTGCATGTTCAGAGTTGCAAACCAATTATGCCATTTCTTGGAAAAAAAAGTGAATAAGCCGAAGGATCTAAGTAAGCTGACATACTCAATATAACTTCTAAATGACCATTTGGGTAAATAACTTCCCTGGAAGCAGGTGGAATACCATCTTCTCCAATGAATACAACTGCAACTTCACTAACTATAGTTTGCAAAAAAACATTAAATTATGTAAGCAAAGTTGATTGCGATGTTATTGCTTTCTAAAATTCACTGCTGCAAGTTGGTCAGAGATTATGAGTCGATAATATTAGGGAAATATCTTGTTCTGGTCTAAGATTACCTACACAATGAAAAACTTGGCTACATTAAAATATGGCGGTCTACGATTCATAGGTTAAACCACATTATCAGTAAATAAAGCAAAACTAAGACAGGCATATTAAATTCTAATATATTTAAAAAAATTGATATTGAAATTATGATATATATAACTTCCTGTAAGTCTTGTAAAAATAGTGAAAATGGAAGCAAAACTACCTCTCTATTATAGCAATATAAAAAATGTGCTTCATCAAGAAATTTTTTAGCTCAGCAATGCTGACAGATCTGAGTCATTTCTCCTAAGTAATTATAATCTAAAATAATACCTCTTCTTGATATACAATACATTCTTTTTGTCTAGCAGCATTTCATACATTTTGAGAATGATTAATCTCGTCTAGGCCTATCTTTCATTTTTTTATAATTACTTTCAACTCGTCTAACCATGATGTTCGAATTTAGTTATAAATTAATTTCTTCTTACCGAGCAGCAATTTGATGACAATTAAGTCTAGCTTTTCTAATCATTTCACTAAATTATCCATTATTTTTAAGTTGATAGTATTTCTTCTAATAACTTATTTAATCCTAATATCATCCATTTCAATTTCACTATTATCAATAAACATATTAACAGTGGTATTACTACTGCAGTAACTCTGGTATTACTACTGTAGTAATAAATACAAAAGAATTTCAAGAGTTATGATCTTTTCTATAAAAATGTTTATTACTATTTTAAGTGAACATAATAATAAAATAAACAACTTTGATAAATCGCCATTATTTAAAAAAAAGAAAAGAAATTAAAAATATCAAAATATTAATAGTCTAAAAGTGTAAACATATCAACAAAGTAGTAAACATATCTATCAAGAGATAAATAATAATGTTTAAGTAAAAATCAACAAAAACCTGCAATCCCAATAACAAAGATGTTACATAATAATAAAAGCAAAAACATAATGTTGAATCTTACTTGGTATCTTATTTTTTAAACATATTAGTTTAACTATGTAAAAAAATATAAAAAAAAAAAAATCAAATGCAATTACTTTAGAATATGATAAATAAACCTTTGAAATTTAACTCATTTAGTTAAACCACTGGTTTAACCATTGAGGTCGAAAATTAATAAACAAATATTTAAATAATTTATTATAATTATTTAAAATAACAACTTAGGATTTATCGAAATCCATATTTTTTTGGCAATATTAGTCAGTATATTTTTAACCAATAAAAAAGATGAAACCATTTAAGAACAAATTTAAAAATCTAAGTATATGTTCAGATACCTTAAAAAAAAGTATAACCCAACATTCTTTTGACAACTTCCAACAAAGTTTTTTTTACTTTTTTCGATACCTTATTTTTTTATCTAAGAGAAAATATACATATAGATACAGAGAAATATAAAATACAGGGAAACCTGTTGTACCTCTCACCACGTTGTACCTTTATCACTCTACTCTGTCGGCTTACTTTTATTTTTTTTTTAAAACGTGAAGTGCCATTTGAAATAATAGTCCGTGACGACTCTTCTTACTGTAAAACATAATACTTGGGACAGATGGTATCGATTCACAAGTAACTATAAGATTTGGCTTTTAAAAAGTAAATATTTGTTTTAATCTTATTCTAATTTTAAAAATTTGGTAAATTGTTGTTTGATTCATCCACGACATTATAGACATTACCCAACATCATTTTTTTGTTATGGAAAAGTTTGGATAATTATGTCTGACCGTAAATGGGGGTTAATGCGATAATTGTTAAAGAAACCCATTTCGTGTACCTTTGAGCAGACTAGGATGTTGTACCTTTGACTAACAAAAACTAAAGAAAATACGTGACTTTGTCTAAATAGTTATAACAACTGATTTTATTTTAAAAAAATTAGTAATACTATTAGTAATACTGAGTATCGTGACTTCGATACACAAGTCTTGAAGATTGTAAGGATTGATTTTGCGAACTTTTTTTTAGATTAGGGTTGATTAGAATATAGTTAGATTTGTTTTTTTATTGATATAAGGTAGGCAAGAAGTTGCTATATAATGTATAACAAACTAAAAAATTAAAGAGGTCCAAACATTGCATGATTTTTTAATAATAACATTTTGGTCAAAAGATCAACGCGCATCGGTCAAAGGTACAACGTACGTGTTGTACCGTTGACCAATTGACTTATTTGTTTAAACGCGGGAAACAGATACTTGATCGAATGAAAAAAAGTCCAAAGTGTAATTTTTGAGCAAAATATGAGAGAATATTATAAAGTTTGAATGGTTTAAATTTACTCAATAGACTATGCAAAAAACGCCTTAAAGCAAAAAGTGGTCAAAGGTACAACAGGTTCCCCTACTGAAATTACTAAAATACGCAAAAAAATACGCAAATTTATGTAAATACACTTACATGTCCACAAATAACAGTCTTATTTTATTTAAAGAAAAGGAAACAGGGTATGAAAATTAGAAGAATGCAAATAACCAACAACAAACAAACATTTATTTAAATTTTTATTGTAAGTTAAACAATGAACAACATCAATTCTTCTTGAAACTAAATATTTATCGGCTGTAATTTGCTTGTAGACCTTTCTTGAAAGACCGTGTTTAATATATAACTACGTATAAAAAAGCCTAGAAACTACTTTAAAAACGAAAGTGAAACGACACTACTACTATTAAATTAACATATTAATATTTAGATAACTAAATAATAAACGATATAATAAACAATAAATACTAAACGGTTTGCTAAATAACAACTCTTAAGTACTTATGAATAACAAGTGCAAACTGCAAGCTTTTTATATGTGAAGTAAACCAATTGGGTCTAACGTGCAATTTAACAATTTAACTTAAAAACAAGCTTACCGTACGGTTAGCGGCTGAGGCGCAGTGGTTAGAGCGCTTGCTTAAGACGCAGGAGATCCAGGTTCGAAACGAACTTTGGACATATTTTCGCGTCTCGGCAAAGAAAGAGGCGTAAACTTCCTAGTTAAATGCTTTTCCGCGGTACTCTGTGACAAGACCGTTAGGTCTTCTTGGGGCACTTAAAAAAGAAAAGAAAATAAATAACAACAAACAAGCAAACAACTAAGCTTTATTCAAGAAACCAGAAGAAAACCAAAAAAACCTTAAGATTGAATGCAGCATTTTTTTCTTTTGTAAATATTTTTTCTTAAGGTTGAAGATCCACATAAAAATCAAAACACTTTCTAAGATATTATAGTCAATTTTAATGATGAACTTTACAGAGATTAGTTATATAAAAACGTTTTGTTGTAAGCTAGTTTAGTTTTTTAAATAATTATAGTTTAGTGCACTATAGTTTTCAAACTTCTCTAGCAACCACCATAGCATCGAATATGTTTATTGGTTTTTTAGCTTTATGGTCAGGTTTTGTGAGAAAACTGAGCTCTAAAAGCATCCTGTTCGCCTAATATTTTACCAGTGCTCAAAAAGAATTTAGGATAAGTTTCACAGCTTAAAGTTTACTAATACTACCTCATCTTTTGCTTATATTTGCATGCTTGCTTAAAAATTTCATTACAAGTTTGTTTGCATCTTTTACATAAAAAATGACTTGTTGCTCAATTAGAAAATGTGAATATAAATTCAAAAACAGTTATTACACATTCAAAAAAAGTAAAAAAAAACTGCAGACTCGTTACCAATTGTCAGTTTTCAAGTGTTAAGAAGTTTTTTTTGAAAATGAATATAAGACAAAAAATACTTCTACAGTAGGTATCAACAAAAAAATTTCTTCTGCTGATACCTTATACCAACTAAAGTTGGTAAAAGTTATGAAAAAAAAGTTCGTTGACAAAAAATTTAAAAACGGGGCAATATATTTTGCTAGTGACTTTTAGATTTATAACAATTTTACGACTTTTTTTATTACGCAATCATTGTAAGCGTTTTTCTCGCGTTTTATTTTTTAAATACTTTGCAACAAATAAAACACGTTTTCTCGACTTTTAATAAAGATTTTGATTTGAAATTTTTAGGAAATGTTCCTTGTTGTGTACCTCAATAAAAGTTCAATTTTTATTTTAGGTGTATTTTTTTATTTTTTTGGGTGCTTCCTTTTAATACTCTGTGATAAAAATTGAACTTAAAATATAATTTTCCGTTTTTCGCATACGTGGTAAAAACCCCAGTTAATAGTACTCTAAATACACCCTGAAAATTTGGAATTACAAGCATTTGTAAAACTTTTACAATTATGTTTGAAAATTTTTCAAAATGGCAGCTTAAATGTGGAACTAGTCCTTTATTACTTTTTTTAATTTTATATATAAAAAATAGAAATTTAATTGATTTAAAATAAAATTTTATTGCAATTAATGTTCCATAACAAAAATTTAAGTAGTTTTATTTTAAAGAGATCTGCTACCTTAATGGATGCAAGCATCCAACTTATATATCTGTTATTTCATATATTTTCATATTTGTTGTGGGCTCAACGGCCCACAAGAATAATGGGTCATGACGTAATTTATTCTTCAGGACCCCTCTGTTAATTATAAAAATATTTTGAAAAAAATGATTGTAAAAAGTACTTGAACTTGTATTATTTTACATAAAAACTATAGAAACTTTGAAATTTAAAATACAAATAAGTTCGAACTTCCGTATGCTATTAAAAAATAAATACTACTAAACGCGTTAATCCATGCTCTGGAAAATACACGAATTTTGCGTTTTTATAAAAGGTTGTTTCACTGTATTTTTTTAGCCCAAATAATTTTTTTTATTTAATTTTTTTTTTTTTTCCCCGAGCGCTTTAATTTATCTAAAATCAAACAAAGTTAACTTTTTTTTAAATTACTAAAGTTTAGATATAAAAATTTTGCTTTATAGTTGATGAATCATATTTTGGTATAAAATGGTGCTGCTCTCAGTGAAGATAAAACATTAAATTGAGAAAGCAACTTTTTCAAACAAGTTTTAAGTTATATGTTAAATTTCTAACCAGTAATATGTATGCAAACATATTAAAGGTTGAAAAAAATTAGTTATTTCGAGTTTAAAATCTGTTTTTTTCATTTTATATGAAAGTTTTTAATAATTTGAGTGTGAAGAACACACAAATTGACATACGACCAGTTAGATTTTTAAAGCTAAACCTCTTAATGTTTATTTAAAAGTCTAAGCTCAAAATTCAAACATTACTGTGATATGAACCACCCCTCATTTATAATGCCATAAAACTATTTTACTAAAATTCCGGTCTTTAAATTACCATAGATTTGTAAACATGTAAAATAGCGGGCAGAATATAAACTTACTTAACCAAATTTAGAATACAAGTAAACGACAGATTTATAATAAAATTAACTTAATTTTTTGCTATGTCAGAGCTGTCTATTGCTGATCCTTTAACTTGCGGTTTCTCTAAAGTATATATTAGTAACCAGACTAGTCTATGGATAGACTTACAACACAAACATAGACAATTCTGTATGTCGTAATGGACACAACAAATGTTTAATTTTTTGTCCTTGTTGTGTCTATCAAATTTTTGATGGTGTCCTAAGATTGCTCAGTTAAAAAATAATTTTCACTTCATAAGTCTACAAAGCATAATTTTTTGTCTATTTGGTGTCTATGATTTTGTCTAAATTTACTTGATTTCATAAAACCAGAAATCTTTCATTACCATATTATTTGAAGATTGTTATGTAGTAAATTTATAATATTAAAAAAATATTGAAATGACATCAAAACTCCAAATGACGATCATTGCCCATGATTAATTATTGTTTAAAACTTGCGTACATATTCATCAATAAAATGAAAGTAAAAAACGTTTTTCTTTTTCACTATTGTTTTATTCACAAACCTAAATAAATTTTAACACCTATTGGAATCTTCTACTAACTAATCCACATTTTATAAAGGACAACTCCTTGATCACATATTTTTAAAATAATTTTATTGAAGGTGATAAAGATTTTAGTGACTAAGGAAAATTTTTTAAAAGATAAACTTACCTTCAACTTTTTTGAAGTAATCCCAAACTGGAGAGGGCATTTTAAAAATAAATTTTCACGCACATTCACTGAGAATTGAAAAACAACTGAACTGAGTAATTAATGAACTTCAATTGAGCACAAAATAGTCCATTTTGAGGTTTTTAAATAGACATTAACTTTTTAATCAACAACACACGCTGGACAAAAAATTAAAAAATGAACTTCTGTTAGAAAAATTGTATTTTTAATTTTGTGCTCGTTTTCAGTTTTTGAAACGATGCTGCAGTGAAAATTTAATTACTCGTTATAAGTCCAAATTATATATTAAATAGATCTTCTATACCTCATTAAAAAATCGAGATTGTTCATTTAGTGTCCGTTTTTTCTATAAAAAATGATTGTCTAGAAAGACAAACATTTTTTATAGACAATTCATTTTTGATAGTTGTAATTAAAATTGTTGCAATTAGTGCTTTGTCGAAGTCTATTTTTGTCCTTTTATAATAAGTCCATTAGAGATTGTCTGGTTGCTAATATATATAGCTTTAACTGAAAAACATAGAATCAAACATTTAGTAAATGAAAATTATAAAATTTTTTGATCAAGAGTGCTAATTCATCAATACAAAATTTATATTGAAAAAAATCCTACATTTCACTTTGATTATGAACAACAAAAAAAAAGGTTCGGTTATTGTTAACCATTTAAAAAAGTTAAGGAAGACCAGGTCAAAATTGTCTTTGAAAGATATTTTGCTTACCTTTTCCGTAGAAAGATTTAGTAATTTAGGAAGCTCGAAAGTGCTTCATAGCGTTTTTAACTGTCAAGGATGCATAGCTAACAAAAGATTAAAATTAGTGTTAGAAAAATTTCCTGTCAAATGTAAAAGGTTCAAATATAAAGCTGAAAAAAGAGGAATGCATAGGCAGAAAAAACTTTCAATCGCAACTCATAAAGCACTGAACAAACTAGATCAAGATTTTAATAAAACATTTTTCACCAAATTCACAAAGGCTATGAAGATTAATATACCTAATCCACAAAATGAAAAAAAGAAACACAGATATGATGCAAATAAAATAAAAAATAATATTGAAAATCAATGGAAATGGTATATATATATATATATATATATATATATATATATATATATATATATATATATATATATATATATATATATATATATATATATATATATATATATATATATATATGTATATATATACAAACAGACAGACTATAAAACTCTATTCGCATCTAGAAGGAACCTACTAGATGTGGAAACACTCACAGGGCTCTTTTAACAATCCATATTACAAATGTGTTCTAAGTACAGAGAAGTACTAGCCGTTTCTTATGTAGTTATGCTATATACCTTCTAGCATACTACAGAGAAGGATTAAGGATTGAATGGTGCATATACTGAGGCTTATACAAAGTTTTTTTTTTCTACCACTATTTTAGGGAGAAAAAAAACCAAGAAACCTTGTCGGTTCTATTGAGAAATATTCTTGGAAACAAGTTAGGTGTTTGGATGAAATTTCATCCTACCCTTATGGTTTTAAGATAAACTTTTCTGAACTAGCACGTAAATTTTGTGTGACAAACAAAAAAGGTAATAGTTTTAAATGTCTGCGGTATAGTATATTTACAAAAATAATAAACTAATAATAAATGAACTATGCTAATAAATTAGTTTTACTATTTTAACAATAGTAAGCACCAATAAAAAAGCAAGAATTTTGAACAAAATAATTTTTAGGTATTACACCCGCAAACGGAGGCCAAGTACTAAAAACTTTTAAAATCTATGAACTGTGATCAAAAAAGACTAAATCTAAAAAGAAAAATGTCAGATAATAATTGCTTTGAAGGCACTAATATTGATAATATACAGTATAGAAGAAAAAAATGGAGGTATTTATTATCTTTCCTTCACTTACGATTAATAAGTTAAACTTTTCAAATTTTATTAGTCATTCATGTTTAAAGATATTTATAGGTTAAACATGCCATACATCAGAGAAATATTTTTGCCATGCGAGCCAACTAATAAAAAAATATAGCAGCAACTCAAAAAAAAAAAAAAAAACAATGGAACATATTATTCAGGGGAAAAGATTGTACCCCAAAGATATGAAAAAGTATTTATATCATTTGAAAATCAAACAATTACAAAAAAAGAGGTTCATATTGAAGGCAAAAAAATTTTCTTGAAAGATATAAGACTATTTATGTTCAAAGACTATGAGGTTTTTATGAAAGTTCGAAACGATAATGAACTAGAAGCACTTTCTCAAAGGCAAATTGTTGATGCTCTTGATAATATGCAGAAATATAAAGATGAATATGACACCTTAACTAAAAAAGATCTGATAAATATACTTAAAACTTATAAAAGAACAAGGAATTTAATGTTTTGGCATGATTGCTTCGGTATATCTAATCACACTCATTTTCTTGTTACTGTTAGCGTAATGTATGATACAGCTATATTTTTAAGTAGCTTTGAATATAAACAAAAGTATGGAGAGGATATAAATGTTTAATTAGAGGTCAAAAATAGCCTTATTTATACATACTTGGTAAATGTCCTTCCAATGACCAGCAACTTTTGTATAGCGATGACAGGATTAATAATATTTTGCAATTGAGCAATCCCTTAATATTTAAGGGAACACCTATTTTAGATGTTGCACTAATAATCAAAGGTGATAATCCAGCAGCACAACTGGAAGCTGGTCATCAGAAGGGTGGTAATTATTTTTGTTGGGTATGAAACATGCATGCAGATCTTTCTAATAATATTTCTATATCACTAAGCTTCCCATACACTTCCTTACAAAATCGTATAGACCATATAAATGCAAGTAACACCTCACAACTGGCAGTAAACCAAGGAAAAACCAAATTATATTCATGTCTAAAAAAAGATCAGATTGAACAAGAGCTTTATGAAAGAAAGATTCGATTTCCATTAAATACATCTGTCAAAACACTAAAGGAGCTATTGGCAAATGAAATGCATGGAGTGCAAGGATTGCCTGCCCTTCTTTTTAAACAACCAGGTTTTTCTTTAACACAACTAAATCTTTTACACTAAGAAATTTTAAATAATGAACCAATGCATGATATTTCAAACCATATTAAAAATATGAATTTGATGAATTGCCATACTTAGTAGAAAAAAAAGATAAAAAATTGTAGAAAATATAATTAAAAGCTCTTTCAATGGCATTGAAGCAAAAAATGTTGTCAACTATCGAAAAAGTTTATTAATAGTTACTAAGTGGTTTCTTGAACATTACAAGGTTGGTCACTTTATTTTTAAGTTTTTACTACCTCTGTGCAAAATACAAAACATCCTTTATATGCCAGAAAAATCTAGATCAACACACAGTATTCTTCGTTTAATAAATACTACATTTGTACATGCAATAATTATAAAAAAAACATTTAGAAGCAAATTTAAAAAATAGCAAGCGAAAATTCTTTGGTGCATACTATCACTCAATCACATCCTATGCTCCACTACAGTATAGATTGTTTGCAGGTCGTACGTCTAATGTGGAAAAAGAAGAAGCAATGTTTCAAAATTTAAAACTCTCAACAAAAACATCTTCTAATTATCATTCAGATAATGTTTTATTTTTAATTCAAAAATTCGCAACCAAGCAAAGTAATTT
>NC_088933.1:29955000-29970000 GCF_038396675.1 Hydra vulgaris | reverse complement strand
ATAAGTGTTGTTTTTTTGTTCTTAAATACTAATAAAAACTACTTTAAACTCAGGCACAACAAAAACTGAAAATTAAAAAATTATTTATTATTTTAATAATTTATTTTTATATTTAGGGGAAAGGCGCCTATGATGGTATAGCGCCTATGATGGCATACCTTGTCACATAATTGTGGCATAAAACGTCCCTTGTGCACAAATATTGTTTTTATAATCAACAAAAATCGATTTTGAGATGTGCTGTTGTAGTTTTATTTCCTTCATATATTTAAGATTGTGATTTTACTATTAACTGTGCAGAAATGAAATTTTCATGCATTTTATATTCAAGTTTTGTGCATTTAGTGGAATAGTTACTTTAATTTTATCTTTTGAACAAAGCAGACACAGCTTGTTTTAATGAAAATGATGACTTTTACCCATGATGGCATACTGTTGGAGGAGTTGGAGGTGTTGAAATATTGACGAGTTGGGAAAACCTTTTTTTTTTTATAAGAAAAACTTATTTTTAAGTAAAGTTAAAAGAAAGCGATGCTCCAAAATTTTTTTTGGTCCAAAAAATACGTAAAACGCAATATATCCTATGCGCATGCGCAAAATTTTACAATGCTGGTATGTATCATGAAATGGTAAATTAAGATGGTTTCGAGTAATTTCTGGCTTTTCTGAGGGAAGACTCTAAGGTTGAATGAAATCATTAAGTTACCCTCGATCCTAACTTGCCCCATCCTCCCCTATGCCATCATAGGAGCAGTGGTTGCCTATGATGGCATACTTGTGCTTTTTTTTACAATAAGAATAACTTATAAATAAAATAAAAATGATGAAAACTCCCAGGGTAATTATTTTTCAAGGTGTAACAAGGAATGCATCCATATCAAAACTTTTATTATTGGTCTTCAGGATACTGAATAATGAAGCTTCAAAGTTAAGTATGCCATCATCGGCGCCTTTCCCCTACTATTTATTAGAAAAATAACAAAGAAAAAATTTAAAAATTTAATTAAAAAAATTAAAACAGAAAAAAATATAAAAACTATGTTTTCATTACAACAACACCATCACAACACCATTATAACACCATCACAACGCCATTATAACACCATTATAACACCATTAAAACGCCATATAACACCGTTATAACACTGCAAAGTTAATTGTTTTATATTATTTAAATCAATAAAAATATCAATGTTGGCAAATAAAACTATTTTACAATCAATTCTAGTAAACAAAAATATATCTCTAAAAGTTGCACAAGTTCTGATGGAATAATTTTTTTTTAAGAAGTCTATTATATATTATACTTCTTCTCATTATGCCTAGGAGAATTTTTCTAAAATAGCTTGTTACACACCGGTGTATGGGCTCTACACAAGTATGCGACACTTATATACATGAGTTAGCAACTGTCTACACAATTTGTGACGTTATGCACACGAGCGTTCAACTCTCTACAAAATGCTAAATTGTCTTTTGATTTTCATTTATCTTCGTTACTAATTTTTTCGGGGAATTTTTTTCTAAGATCTGTAACATTTACCCGACAACCTATGTTTTTAGAAAATGTTTTCTTACTTTACTTACTTTATTTTTTTTTACTTGTTTATCGAAATAAAGACAATCCTCTAACACTTTTACAACTCATTGACTAACAATTTAAAATAATTATCATAATTATCATAATTATAATTGTGGATCGTTTCAAAATTTTATACGAAAGTCTTCCCTCTTTGTTGTTTGGACCATTCTGTCAAGCATCAACATTCTATCTTTTCAACGTTTTATTTAATATCATTAAAATTTGACTTGTTTTTTCACACAGGAAAACTATTCAAAAAAGTGAACTGGCTTGTCTTTGTGTGTGAATGCGTGTATGTGTGTGATATATATTGACTCCGCGATGAGTCACAGCATATCCGCGATGAGTTACTCTAGTTTGAGTCAGACCATATCACTATCACATCATCATGTCACACCATAGTATCACACCATCATATCACACCATCATATCACATCACCATATCACATCGTATATCATACCATACAGCCACACATCATACTCAAATCATATCATCATATCATCACACACATCACACGTGTGCGATGTGTGTGTGATGAAAGTGTGATGTAATGTGTGATATGATGTGCAATGTGATGTGATGATGTGATGATATGATTTGATGAAATATGATGTGTGATGGTATGACATGATATATGATGTGATATGATGATGTGGTATGATGGTGTGGTATGATGGTGTGATACTATGGTGTGATATGATGATATAATGGTGATATAGTCTGAATTGCTATATGGTGATGTATATGGTGATATGCTATGGTGGTTATGTGTAATGATATAGTGTTGATATGGTCTGATATGGTGATATGGTGACGTGGTGATGTAGTTTGTTGTGTTTATACACAACGCATACGTATATATCACACTCATAACATCACACTTTCACATCACACTTTCACATCACACATCACATTCACACATCACATCACACATCACATCATATCACACATCATATCATAACATCACATATCATATTACATCATCATGGCACACCATCATATCAACATATTACACCATACATATGTTGTAATTCCGTGAGGCAAATAACAATCAATGAGAATAAGATAAAATACCTTAACTACGGTACGTAAATCAATATATGTTATCAATGCTTTTAGAGGTTTTGTAACAGGCTTTTTTAATTAACTTATCAAATAATTCTACATGAAAATTTCTATATAATATATATATATATATATATATATATATATATATATATATATATATATATATATATATATATGTATATATATATACTACTACTACTCTTCTAGGAAATTTGTTTTTTATTGATGAAATAAATCTAATAAAACTATTTTATCAATTATAAAGATAATAGAATTCGTTTGATTTTTTTGAGTTTACTTTTAACTAGTTATTAATTCATGTTTGAGTTAAAAAGTTTGCATCGTCATCGCTTTTTTCATTTTAATGCATATCGTTGATGCAATCGTATTTAAAAAAAGGTTTTTGTTTTCTAAAAAAAACTTTTTAAAAAATGAGAAAAACACAAATTTTTCTAATGTAAATAAGCTCTACCTAGGCATTTTTACATCGTATCAAGCTTATACAAAAACTTTCCATCTGAAAAACAAAATCACTAAGAAAGACAACTTAATCCACTAACAGAAAAGGTGTGTTAGTTATGATAACTAACACAGACAGACTGATCGCGCGTGAAGCTATTAGACTAAAAACAATTTGATTGATCTCCAAAATAATCTCCACTGTCGAAAATTTTTTTTAAGTTTTAGTTTTTGGTTAATATAGTCTTAGTTTATTTTAAGTTATAATACGTGTAAGTGTTTTTATATGTGGATTTAAAACCACAAATATTTACATAGAATTTGCTCATTTGTAATCCATTTCAATTTTAAGTGTAAGTTTTAGAGCATCAGCTGGATCGTACTTGTTGATGGGAACCTTTTTAGTCTATAAATAGTTTTCTATACAGTAATATCTTGTTTAAATTGTTAGATTAATAGATTTAAATAAAAAGCTAATGTTTTCTGCAATAGTCATTTTTTAATGACTCAATAAAATATTTTATTTTTTCTATGGCGTCATTTTTACGGACAGTATGGCACGGAAATTGTTGCGTTAAGTCACGTAAGCTATAAAGCAATCAATAGAAAGTTAAAAATAGAAATAATTAGTTTGTGGTTATTATTTTAGTTATTCTAAACAAACAGCGAATTAAAGTATACCGCGTATAATAATCAAAAATAAACTAAAACAAATAAAGCTTTACAACTTTGTTGTTATTATTACTAATACTGTTATTATTACTAATACTGCTCTTTAATTTTGGGTGAGATCTTTATTGAAAACTTCTTGACTTATTAAGTGATACATTTTATAGATAAATTCAGAAGTCATAAATTCTGTTCTTATATAACGTAAAGACGTTTTATAAATTTTGTGTTAACATAATATCCGGGAAAATAAAACAAAGTGTTTAAAAACGAAACATTTTTTTTCATTTTTTCAAAAATTTCATTGCAACGCAATGTATAGTTTGACGGATATTTTTAAACTGAACTTTCTTTTTTTTTTTCTAATGATCTTTATATGAAGCCTTGGGGAAAATTTTTTTAGAGGATCTCCATTGTCGTAAATGCACATTAAAAACGCAAATTTTTATATTTTTCATACGAGCTTATTAAATATATATTAAAAATAAATTGATATCATGTTTTGAAAATCTATCGTAATCCAATGATCTATTTTTACATCTTACCACTCTTTACACGAGTTGTCTCGAATTATGTTGTATAAGTATCTAAATTATAGCAAGAATTTACTTTTTAGTTGTTCTAAGTTGTTGATAAAAATTATTGGAAAAAAGTAAACATTATTAGGAATAAAAAATTAAAAATAAACTAAGTATTTTTATACATTATTGATAGATTTGAGTATTTTTAGTATAAAGAAAGGCAGAAAAACATGTCACTCCCATGTAAAACGCAGAACTGAAAATAGAACACCAACAAAAAACCGGAATTGTATTAACTTGTTATTTATTTATGTTAACATGTTAGTTAGCAATAATACATTCCGTATTCCAAATTTAACTTCAAGAACTTTTCGGTTTTTTAAACAATTATAGCAAAATCACAATATACTTTAGAATTCCTTTTATTTGAACAAAGCATTATATTGAAACAAAACATCTTCAACAAGTATAGTGTAAACGATTCTTGATTAGTATCTTTTAAACGTTCATTATTATTTTAAACAATATGGATTAATTCTATTTTTAGAAACAACGGCTATAAACGAAGCTCGGACTCATTAAATAATCATTATCCGTTAAACCGTTAGCATTTGCGCACCAATACAATTATGAAGTCTTCTTCGTCTAACGTTTGCGCAAATATTGCTACTGAAGACTATAAATCTTCTTTCATGAATGGATTTGACATTAAGACGACAAAGCGATATACCAAAAATACGGCAGAAGAATTGGTTGATCATTATGTCAACATGATGCTAATAGACTTTAGACTATCTGATGAACAGAGTCTATATCTTTCACCTTATGGATGCGACGTTTTGAAAAAGTTCGAATAAACATAATACAAATGTTTAAAGACGTTTAACGAAAGGAGGATGTGTTTCAAATTATTTATTAAAATAATATATTTATTTATATTTGTATATAAACTTGCAGTGTTTGTAAAATAATTTATAAAATATTAAATAAAAATGTTTTGCGAATATTTTAGTCACCTTCTATTAATGCACTTTGGCAACAATTTGGTTTGAAAACATAATAAGATAATGACGTCACTAAGAAAATAATATGTCTTAAAACAAAATATTTGTTAATTAAAAGCAGTATCACTTTGCAATATCGAAAGTTTGTTGCAATTCGAAAACAAGTTCATATTTTATCTTCCTGAGAAAACAAAATCTGTTTTGAAAAAATACGGAAAATACGCAAATTGTATTTCATACAATTGAAATGAAATACAATGAGAGTATCATACTAAAATGGTTGTAACAGAAAAGACTTGTTAACTTACAAAGCAAACAGCCGACTACCAACTTGCTCTGTACCGAATTGTAACAACTTGTAATCTGCATTCTTTGTTTTGAACTTATTTTTTCTGTTTATAAAATATTCCGTAGTATTATTCTTATCTGTGATTTGTAAATAATATAATTGTAAAAATTAAGAATTCGAATAATTTATCGTAGATATTTTACATGTATTCATGTTGCAAAACGCACGCTTATATAAATATATCCTTTTATAATATTATGTTGTTACTATAATATTATAATATGTAACTATGGATATATTGGAATGTTTATTAGTAAAACTAAGAATATAAAGTAGTAATAGTTTTTATATCTTGCTCTGACAATCAAATGCATTTTATTTTAAACGCGTTTTATTCTTTTAATGTAAAAGTCTTAATGTTGATAAGCGAATTTTGCGTTAAGCAAATAACACAGAAAGAAAATTTGACATAGTTGATCCAAACAAATACTTCATGGTTAAAATTTATATTGAGAAAAAGTGCATAAAGTTAAAATGTATTAGATAGACCGGGCCAGGTTCGCCATTGAGGTAGGTTGGCTCAGTTGAGTTCATTCAAAGACTACGCGTTTTAACGAGCTGGGAATCTGGATGAAAGTTGCAAATAATTCAACCCTTTTTTCGATAGAGTTGGAAGTGTGGGGTTGTTTTAACAATTTTTGATACGCCAATGTAAATTTTGAACAGTTTGTTTGAAGTTAATATGTTCACTGGTGGTCAACAGTAATTCGGTATCCAAGTTTTAAATTTAAAGCTTATAGTTTAAGGATTATTTTAGTATACGACGTTTAATAACGGTTCATAATAGTTTTATATAGTATTTATATATCAAAGTTTTTAAATAATATTGGGTCGAGCCCGAAAGGGTCAGTGTTACAGTGGAAAATAAAGGTCTGTTTTGGATCAAAAATCAATAACTTTTTTGTTACTAAATATTAAGTGTTAAAATTTTGCATAAATGTAAAGTAGTATATGACGCTTCTAAAGAAATATATTTTATTAAAAAAATTTAAATATAAAATTTGTAAATAAAAATCAAAAAGTTCTTAATTTTTATTTTTTATTTTATTTTTAAATAAGTATGTTCTTTTTAATTATATGAAAAAACTTTGAAAAATTAGAAACTGCAAAAAATACATAAAATCCTTATTTAATTGGAAAATGTATCCATATTAAAAAAATATATATAAAAAACATTTATATGAGCTTTTGGCTAAACTCTAGACTAAAAACAAACACGTACTTTTTGAACTTTTTAAAAAATATTTTCCTTTTTTTTTTGCGCATCTTCTGAAAGTTGACAAATAGGCAGTACTGTAAAATGTTTTATAATATTTTCTCCGTGTAGTAAAATTTTGTGTACTGAAGACAGCATATAGTTTAAGATATAATTACTCACATAAATGTGGGCAGTTTCTGTAGCATATGCACCAAAACTTTCAGCATTTATCATAACACCTAAGGAGAAAGCTTGTAGAGTTATGTATAGTCGCTTAATCAAATTTTAATTTACTCCAGTGATTTCAGAAGAGCAGCTTGCATTGTAAAAAAAATTCCTACCAGTATTACCATCATTAGTATAACCACTTACTTGTTTCGGTTTGTTGACGGTTAACCCTAGCTGCTCACGAAAACGTTTCTGTACCAAGGTCTTCTTTTTTCTTTACTTTAAGCTGACCAGGTTTGGAAAGACATGTTGTGGAAAATATGTAAATTTTTCCAGACACCGAATCCAGGCATGCAAGTTGGACAGTCCGTATTAATACGAACTTTCTTATTCGAGCCTAGCAGACACTTTAGTCAAATCGTTCATTTGTTATGTAGCTCCACCTATTGTACATGTAGACGCAGAAGGCGTATCTGTTAATACTTGAGCCACTTTTCTATCTATCATTGTTAAAAAAAGTTAATGTTTCACTAGTATTCCATTAAAAAATTGCGATGATTGGAGGCTGGGAACAAAAAAGCCCCAAATTTTGTGCCCCCCTGCCCCAAACGTGAGAGCAACAAGTTGATAAACTATTTTTTGTACTGTTTTTAACTAGATTAATATTCATCAAAAAATTTTAAATTTCATAGTAAAATATTTTAGCTTTCAAAATTTATGACCATATAAAGTTTAAACCCCCCTCAATTTGAGGGGGTTATAAATTTTATATGGTCATTATTTTTGAACGCTGAAAGATAATACTATGAAACTTATAATTTATCGATGAATATAAGTCTAGTTGAGAACAGTACAAAAAATATTTCATCAACTTGTTGTCTGATTAAAAAAACGATAGTGTATATGTTAAGTTTCAAAGCAGTCATTTGATTTCAAAATTTTTTTTTTTTTTTTTAATTTAAATGAATTTACTGTTTTCACCATATTGATGTGGTTATTTTTAAAACTGTTCCATTTCTTAGGCTCTCTATACGTTATACTATATTCTTTCTATTTTGTTAGTTTACGAGGTAGTGTGTATGTGAGCCTCTCGTTTGATCTTAGAGAATAGTTATTGTTTGATTTATCTTAAATTTTGTTTCAAAGTTTTTCGGTGTGAGATTTTTTAAATGACAATACATAAAGATCCTGTGTTGAAATGTATTTATCTCGTATGCATTCATCATCTTCATTTCCCTCATTAATGGCTTTGCAGGCTCAAATTTTTTTCTTCCGTATATAATTCTGCAAGCATATTTTTGTACTCTATCCTGTTTCTGTATAATATTTTTTAAAGTTTAGTGGGTTGTGTGCTTGCCCACGCAATGTTACGATAAATAATATAGCTATTAACTAGGCTGATTAGTATATTAGTATATTAGTGCATTATTAGGCTGATTAGTATAGTATAATCTAGGCTGATTAGTATATTTGTATATTAGTTCATTATAGTATATAGACTAGTATATTAATTTAAGACTTTAAGTATTAATTAAAGGACTAACACTATACATTGTACCAATAGTTTTTTTTAACTTTTGATTCAATGTATTTCGTGTGGAAAAGCCAAGATAAGTTTTCATCTACACAGACTCCTAGGTACTTTAAACATTCTTGTTTTAAGTTTGTTTAAAGAAGTGGTAATTTAAGTGGCAGATTTTCTTCTTGCGTTTTTTTAAAAATTAATGTATATTTATTAGCTTATTTATTAGTTTATTAGCTCTAAACCATTTATATACTATTGGCAGCTCAATATTCATTTCACCATATAGCTGATTAATATCACTATTGGACATAAACAAATTAATTTGATAAGCATACATAATTAAATTTAAATTTGTAGATACATTACAGAAGTCGTTTATATATATTAAAAATAGGAGAGAATTGAACCTTGTGGTACTCCACACAGAATATTAAACGTACCAGAATCCGAATTAATCACATATTGTTTTCGGTCAATAAAGTAGCTTTTTATCCAAAAAAATGTATTGTTTGTTACACGATAATAATTTATTTTTTCTAAGAGTATAGCATGGTCTGGTGTGTCAAATGCTTTTGACAGATCTATAAAAACTCACACTAGTCTGAAATGGCTCAAAACTTGAACTTGAGTTTCCGAAGAAATCCTTTGCGTGGATTAAAGTACACATGCTCCCATTTCAAAAAATGAAAAAATTGAAATCAAACTGTTTCGTCGGAGCAGAGGCGTGGTGGCCCCAGAGGCTATGCGGGATTCCCGCATGGGCTTTTTACTTTTTAATCTAAATATTGGCCTTTTGGCAAATTTTAATTTTTTCAAAATTTTAACGAAATTCCTCAATCATTTACAATATTTCTGTTTACACAAATTAAATTTTATTAATCACTTGATATAAAGTCTACAGCTTTGAGCGCAATTGTATTAGTATTTTGCATAATAATAATATTGCTCTGAAAACAAAGTAGATGTTTTAAGACGTATTATGATATATTTGTTTCATAAGAAAAATTATGAACCCATAAATGGTTTTTAACGATCGTAATGTTGACGAAATAAATTTAAATAAGTCCACATACCCAACAATAATAATAGCTATTATTATATAATTAAATTAACTTAAGGTGGTAGACTGCTAAAAAAAAAATTTTAAAATCTGACATTATTCCAATTGATTTTCTCATTTTAAACACGATAAATAGGATTAAAAAAAAAAAAATTTTTTTTTTTTTTCCTCTTTCTAATTTTTGGGCAAATTTAAGTGTTTTTAGGCCTAAAAAGTGCAAAGTTCTTGGAAAAGATATCTCAAAAAGTAAAATATATCAAGTCTCAAAATTTTACAGTTGTGTACCTTTTAAGTAGATAAATGTCGTGAGATAAACAAAAAATTTGAATCTTTTTCAATTTCGATGCACCATAAGCTTTTTCTATGCGTCTAAATTTAGGCCAAATTCCTGACCCCAAAACAGCCCAAAAAATTTAATTTTAATTTTTATCCAAAATTTCTTTATCTCAGGACATAAAGCTCATAAAAATGAACATCTGTACAAAATTTCAAATCAATTGGACAAATACAGCTCCCGCAATCTTATCCAGAATATGAAAAACTTTACAACAGAAAAAAATGCAAATAAAACTTTATATTTTGAAAATACAAATATATTAACACTTGAAAACAGGTTAAAACCCCCCCTTTTCATATAATGTTTCTTCTTCATCATTGTGCTTATCATCAAACCCCTTCCTTGTTGTTCTAAGCTTTTTTCTTTGTTTTTTAAACTTTTCAGATGATTTTATGTCCATAAGCTTTTCACGTAGCACATCACTATTTTGATAACCGTTTTTAGTAAAATGTCCTGGTAAAATTTCTAAACTGTGAAGAACATCTATCATACCAGTTTTACCATCATTAAACTGTATGACAGCAGATGCAACACTAATTTCAAGTGTTGACCTACCCACGTACACATTTTTTGGGCATTTTGGCCAAATTACATTATTGAGCGATTCATTTGCATTCTGTGTTTCTCCATCAAGACATCTTTTGATTAACTTGTTTGCACCAAGATCTTTGTGTGAAAAAATAGGTTTTATAATTTCACAAACAGCTTCTGGAATGTTTATACTGTTTTTATAAGTCAAAGTTTGATTAATCTTGTCCCTTTGATATTTACACCACGAATCGCTAGTACGAGGACAATACTTATGCCGTTCTTCATCGCTGCTGCTTTCAGAACAGTGATGAATTAGTCCTGCTATGGATTTTTTCATGCCATACAAATTCCCTTTGTTTTGTCGTATACTCATTCCATAATAGTTTTGCAATGTTTTAATGACTTTATCTGTCACCCTTCCTTTTCCAGTAAGTCTTTTACCATCTTTTAAAACTTTTCCCTTGTACAATACTTTAAGAGAGCGTAAACGAGACCCAACTCTTTTTTGAACATGACTGACACATTCACTTTTTTCAATTTTGTACCCTGGGTAAACATTATTACTTTCTATATTTTTGTAAGACTTACTGTCACCATCACCACAGTATTTTGTATAACGCAGTTTGTTAAAAACAGTTGATCGTTTAAATATTTGCAATGCCCCAATAGCTTCCATTGCACCTGCACTACCTTTGTGATTAATTGGGCAAATATGTGATTCTACCCAGTCATTGTATCCCGGTATATCTTTGTTTCTCTGCCAATATTGGCAACTTTTACAATCCTTTATGAGAGTTTGAGTGTCAACACACTTCCCATTACTAATAGCTGTAACAACACCGTTCACCGAGGAAAAACCGCGTCGCTGCCACGTTCCATCAACACTTACAGTAACATTTTTTATATCAGGGTCACCAATAGTAGACTCACTTGTACGTTGTGCTTGTGCAGCTGCTCGCTTCATTGAATCTTGGGCAACTTTGATATAAGACGAATGCAATTTATAGACAATGTTATTGTATGTTTTTTTTTGCATTGGTGGTGGACTGTTTATTATGTTACAAAAACTTTCCATTGCAGCATAACCTTTTCCAATTTCTCTGAAAGCTACACACATTCTGATATTAATGTTAAACGATTTCATGCCTTGTGTTTCATTATCACTGTTTTTTTCAATTTTTTTTGAGGTAAAAAACTCATTTTGCCATTGACATTTTTTTGCCATAATTAATTTTAAAATATAATAATTAAATGAACACATAATAAAATATGAAAAACTTACTTGTAAGTGCATACAAGACATTGGTGCACAAGATGATTCTTTTCTTTATGAGCTCCTGTTTTGTAGTCATTTTCTGCCAATACGCGTTCTTCGTTATCTGAATTTTCTGCTTCGCTATCTTCAATTTCGTTGTCGTCATTCAGTATCCCGATTCGACGTAAGCCAAGAGATTTCAAATAGAGTCGAAGTATTTTGAGTTCTTGTCCAAGACTAACACAATCAATGTTGTTCCATGAGGGGAATTTTCCAATATATGTATTGAAATTTTACGCATCAATTTCTTTGTCAGTCTTACAAATCAGCATATTTGGACAATTGAACACAAAGTATTCAAATCTTCGCATCCTTTATCACTAAATCTAGCACGCATCTCTGTCAATATATTACCGAATATTAAAGAACGCATTTCTTGAAATGTTGATCTCGGAAACGCATATAGCTGTTTCATACGGACACTGCCACCACCGTTCCCGTATGCTATACTTAAACGTTGTAAATCATTTTTCAACTCTGAGTTTTCAGGATCTAATTTTATGATACCATATATATTTCTTTGAAGTACCTATAAATATAATAGTTAACATGCAAATATTTTAACATTAGAATGTATATGTATCAAAATATTCTTTTAACAAGGTTAAATAATTATGAAGCAATCAAACAAGATAATTCAAAGTAATTTAATATTGATATTATTACCTTGCAATAAGAATCAGCATATCTCCAGAAGTGGTCAAATTTTTTTCCAGTTTCTTCCAATTTCAACAGGGTTGCAGAGATTAATTGATTCACGCTGGAATAATCGCTATCTCGAAACTGCATTATTGCCATCAAATCCAAAGTAGAGATTAATTGAACAACTAATCCATCGTTAACTTGCTTCTCGGCATCATCACTGTTAAATCTACCTATTAAACTAGTTAAAGCCTTGCATCTTTCTTGCCACTTATGCGTAAGGAACTTAGCCAGCTTTCTACTTCCACCCTGATTACGCTTGCTTCCGTTGACTGTATTCACAAATACTGCACATCTCTTGTAACCTGCGTTTACAAAGTTAAATAGGTTTTGAAGCATAGATAACAGCTGCTGAATTGAAGGATGATCAATGAGGCTACAATGGTCAACAACAGCAAGAGAATGACACCAAATGTGTTGATTCACATTTTGAGTAGCTTCACGAAAATGGTCCGCAAGCTTTGTCATCACTGATGCACCGTCGAAACAGTACGCAATGCAATTCGCTTTCCAGTCAAGGTTTGTTTTGTCCAACATATTAGATATGTCTGTAAATAAATTTGTTGCTCTTCCACGAGTTATTTCACACATATCAATCAACCTCTCTTCAATGACATTGTGTAACGGAATGTAAGAAACGTATTCATCGATTTCCACTTGGTGTTGCTTCTGAATGGTACGAATTACAAAACACATCTGGTTGCACAGAGCTATATCTGTTGTTGAATCAGCTTGTATACTAAAAACACCATTTTTATTTATTAGGCTGATAATTCGCTTTTGTATTTGAGTAGTAAAAACTTTCAGTAGTGCATCAAAGGTGTCGTTACTAAGCCAGGTAATTTTTGATCCTCTGCCAACTGCACCAGATTTTTTACCAAACTTAAATTTTTGCGATGTCTTTTCGTTGGCTGAAAGCTGCCTCAAGTGTTCATTAAGCATTGGATCCACTGTTATAAGAAGTTTTAACAAGGCTTGAATGTTTCCGTGCCGCAAATAAGGTTCCAAAATGGCGGTAGCATTTTCGTTTCGGTGCCCACGCCATGGTAGGCCTTGCATAACAATAGTGCGAAATGCTTTTATTATGCTTTTAAGAACAAAACGGTTTTGGTCTACAACTTTTTTAATCCCTTGGTCTAGAAGGTGACGAGTGGATTTTCCTGCTTTAGAGATAAAGAATGCGTCTAATGCTGCAGAGTGGGCAACTGATAGCTCATGTCTATTAATGTTGTGTAGATGGTGTGATCTTCCGGTTGGGTCTAACGGACATCCAGTCACAAAAATATTGTTAGCATCACCATTAAAACATATACATACACTGCAAAAATATTTCTCTCTCTTCTGGTTAAAGCTGAGACATGTACGTACAGTTTCATCTTGTTCGTTATCAATATTGCGTTTATAACCTCTGGATACTGTATTCTTTACAGAGCTTGGTTAAATTAGATGGGTACAAGTTATAAAACTTACCTCTTGTCCCGTTGCTGGCCTTTGCCAAAGTTTGATTGAATCATCTATGTTATCCAATGTTTGGAAGGATTGAATACTAATATGGTCTGACGTTTTCAAAATTGAAAAGTCAACTGAATTAATGAGACTAGAAACCTCGTCTGTAATTGCTTCAAAGGTATCATTGGAATCAGATGGTATAGGAGTAGTTGATGATGATGCAAAGAATCCAGGGAGACTTTTTTGTCCCGATTGCAATATCTTTAACTCAGCTTGGATTTTTTCTTTCTTCTTTTCCCATCCGGATTTCTGTTTTTTCATATTTTTCTGGAAAAAAAATTTTTAAAATGATAAATCACACACTAATACACACGTAATTAAAATTGAACAAAATTTAGAATACATTAACAATTATAAATAAACAAAAAAAAAAAAAAAAAGTACCTTTTAAGTGCTTTGTTCGAATCTTTGTTGAAATATTATAACAAAAAAATACCTTATTAGTAAATCTGTTACTCATATCATTTTACTCACTGAGTCAATTTTCATGAGTATTTATACATGTCAATAACAATTAAGATAACCATAAAATTACTCCCCGCTATCAATTAAAATAACTTGCACACGTTTTTAATATGTAACTCCAACGAGTTTAAAAATATGTATAACATAAATAACCTTTTAAAAATAGCGTAAAACCATATTATTTAACGAACTTATTTTAATTGAGGTGTGGGAGTACCGCAAATATTTTCAAATAAAATTTGATATTACAACTATACACTTTATATATTTACGACACATTTTTATTACTATTAATTATAGGTAAGTTTAAAATGAGTTATAAAGATTCCATGGCTTTAAATTTTTTTAATTTATTATTTTATTTTTTTTTATTTTTTGAAATGAAAAAACATTAAAATAGCATTTTTTTAAAAATATGAAATACTTTTCAATTAACTAACAGCTAAATAAAACTACGTTATAAAAACTTTTATGCTTAAATTATGTCAATAACGGCACCATTTTTAGAGCGGCATTTTTGCTGTATGGGCCTTTACA
>NC_088933.1:29852500-29947500 GCF_038396675.1 Hydra vulgaris | reverse complement strand
GGTTGACAAGATACTGCAATTTTAATACTGACCTGGTTTCCTAAAATGACCCGGTTTTCATAACACTCTGAAAAAACATTTTCCTTAAAATAATAAGAAATAAAAATGGCAAAAACATGAAAACAAACATATATAATGTTTTTTTGATGCTGAATTCAATAAATGTACTTAAAATGCTAAAATATAAAAGGAACATGCTTAAAAATTAATAAAACAACTAGTTTCTATAAAACAACTTTGGGGCCCTATATCTCAAAACCCCCCATCAAAAAAATTTTTTTTTTGCTGTTAATATTTTCAGCTGTTTATAATCTTTCTAGGCACAAAAAATCTAACTGGAAAAACGACTGAAACATACGGAACTTTAATTTCAAAGATGTATCAAATTTTCAATAAGCTATTTTAAAAAACTTTCAAATGGAATTCTGTAAAATATATTTATTTAAAAGACTCCTTAAAAAAAAAACAATTTTGTTATATTTAAGGAAGTCTTAATTATATGATAACTTAGTTATTTGAACTTAACAACTGAAAAAAACATCCTGTTTTGTTTTATATAAAAACTAAATTAGTGTGATATGGATGTGCATTTGTTATTAAAATTTTGACAACTTTTGTAAAAGTTTATAATAACTAGTTTATAAAAAGTTCAGTTAAAAAACAGCATTCGTAAATTTTATTTAAATTTTAACAAATTAACAATTTAATATATATATAAATTGTATATATATATAAATATATCTATAAAGAAAATTAACAATATCTATCAGTGTAAAAAATTATACAACAGTGGGATTCTGAAAAGGTTTGAATTATTTCTATATTAAATTTTTTTTTTTACTAAAAATTAAGTAGGAAAATTCTTTTATTTAAGTAGGAGAATTCTTTTAATTAAGTAGGAGAATTCTCTTTTTTTTAGGAAATACATTTAAACAAAGTAGTTTATTATAAGATGTGTTCTATTGGGTTAATGACATCAGATGCATGCAAAGGCCAACAAAATGTTATTTTTATCAAGATGAACTTTAAGCAACGAAGAAAAAATAGCTATATCATTACGCTGTAACATTGAACTATCAAACTTAACAACATTTTGTGAAAAACATGCTACAAATTATTTGAAAATGTATCCTATATGGCAGAAAGCATGCTGTGATCCATTCAAAAACATACAAAGAAAATTACAAGTAAGTAAAAGTGGAATTTAAGTATTTTAATATATATTTTTTTTTAATTTGTGTTTTCCAAAACATAAACAATGTTTTAAACAATTGTGCAGATAAGCTATATACAACTATACATACAATTATACTATATACAAAATACATAAAGCTATATGCAATTATATATACAATTCAATTACTTTTAGAAAATCTTAGAGTAGTTACGATAAATGAGTAACAAGACATGATGAGATGTAGCTTAAATATTGCTCCTGGGAAGAAACTTTGCAAACCCTGTAAGCAAAAGATTGCCAAAAAAGCAGATCTTAAAGAAGAGAAGCAAAGTCAGGGTGAACAAGATAAAGATTTTCTAATATCATCATTCAAATCAAAAAGATAGGAGATCAATGAAGAACTTGAAAATTTTAACATATCTCCTCTAAAATCTCATTCAAAGTCATCAAAACATATACTCTCAGAAGGAAAGCGAAAAGTTGCGCGCATCAACGAAATGGTAAGTAACCTTACTAGAAAAACTGAAAGTCAATTCAATGTTCCCTCAAAACTGTGTTATGAACCAAATGACATTAAAAAGAAGGCTGAAAACTTTGATGAAATTATGAGCTTGATAAAAGAAAAAATTCTATGTTCTGACAAAAGATCTATTGTTCAACTTTTAACACTGGCACCCCAAGTTGGTCAATATTAGAAGTACAAAATAACTTTGCAGTTACAGAATACCAAGCAAAAAAGGCTGGACAACTTTTTAATAAAAAAAGATTGTTGGCTATCCCACCTTTGTATAAAGGGAAAGTCTTACAAAAAGAAATAGAAGATTCTGTTAAACTTTTTTATGATTCAAGTGATTTATGTAGAACTATGCCTGGAAAAAAAGATTATGTTAGCATTCAAAAGAACGTCCATAAACAAAAAAAACTGCTTTTGTGTAATTTAAAGGAACTATATTTATTATACAAAGAAAACAATCCAGAAATACAAATAAGTTACTTGCAAAATTTTGTTGAACTATTAGCATCTTGTTTTAAAAAGCTACAAGCTCATTCTTTTATTGCTCACTCTCAATCAAAGTACCTTAACCAACTGAAACAATATATGGATCAATCAAACATTATCATTATTGGCGACATTGCTGAAAATTATGCTTTTGTTGTCCAAGATGAAATACAGAGCTATCATTGGAACACCCAACAATGTTCTTTACATCCATTAGTCATATACTATAAAGATGATAAAGGTGAACTATAACATATTTCTTACTGTTTTATATCAGATGACATTATACATGATGTAACTTATGTGTACAAAATATTCCAACTGATCATACCAATATTAAAAATAAAATTTTCCAATCTGTCCAAATTACATTTATTCACTGATGGTTGCGCAGGACAGTACAAAAATTGTAAAAGCTTTTACAATCTATGTCAACTAGAGAGCGAATTTTGCCTTAAAATTGAATGGAACTTTTTTGCCACGTCCCACGGAAAGTCACCATGCGATGGGATTGGTGGTACTGTAAAAAGTTTAACAGCAAAAGAAAGTTTAAAACGACCGTACAGAAACCAAATTCTCACATCATAAGCTATGTATGAATTTTGTATTGATAAAATCAAAGTTGGTAACTTCATTTACATAAAGGGATTGGGCTTACAATTGCAACGTGAAGAGCAAAAAGAAAGGTACACTGGTGTAACAACTCTACTTGGTACTCGTAGCTTTCATCAATTTATACATCTTGGAGATAACAAGGTTGGGGCAAAGAGGTGTAGTACAGACACTAATTATACAATAATCCACAATCTTAAAAAGAAACAAGACATATCTCAACTTGATACTGTCACTTTAGGTTGTTATGTCGCTGTAGTCTGTGATGATAAGTGGTGGATCGGCATTGTAACTAAAACCAACTTAGAAGAAGTTGATGCTAAAGTTAAGTTTCTTTATCCAAATGGTCCATCAATCTGTTTTAACTGGCCTGAAAGAGACGACTACTGTTTTATTCTAAACACCAACATATTGAAAAAATTATCTGTTCTACAAGCTTGCTCTAGTTCTGGTAGAAACTATGTGTTTGAAAATGCTGAAATAGAGAAAGTACAAGTAAAATGGGAGCAATATTGTAAACTATTACAAACACAGTCAAAATAACTTTCATCTTTGATGCCTTTACAAATCTTGTATATTTAAGAAACTTTTTAAATTACGATTAACTTTATTTTATTTACAAATATTTTTTGGGAATTTTTGAAAAAGTAATACATCTTTGAAATTAAAGTTCCGTATGTTTTAGTTGTTTTTCCAGTTAGATTTTTTGTGCCTAGTAAGATTATAAACAGCTGAAAATATTAACAGCAAAAAAAAAAATTTTTTAATGGGGTTGTTTTGAGATATTGGGCCCCAAAGTTGGTTTATAGAAACTAGTTGTTTTATTAATTTTTATGCATGTTCTTTTTATATTTGAGCATTTTAAGTACATTTATTGAATTCAGCGTCAAAAAAACATTATATATGTTCATTTTCATGTTTTTGCCATTTTTATTTCTTATTATTTTAAGGAAAATGTTTTTTCAGAGTGTTATGAAAACCGGGTCATTTTGGGAAACCAGGTCAGTATTAAAATTGCAATATCTTGTCAACCGCTAAACTTTTTTAGCTGAAATTTTGCATGCAATATTTTTTTATAATTAGGAATAATGTGTCAAAATATAGCACAAAAGGAAAACACATGGTTCAATGGACTGGGTGATTTGATGTGGAATTGCCCAATATCATTTATTAAAATGATTTTACCACTACTTTGATTGCCATAAGAGGATTATTGAGGAGAACGTTTGATAACCACAAAAACTTTTGTTTTTTCATTTTTATTCATTTTTCTTTTTAGTTAAATCTGAACCAATTATTATAATTTTAATAGCAGATTAAAGTCCCTCTTCATCCGCCTCTCCCCCTCCCCATGTCTCA
Source organism: Hydra vulgaris (assembly GCF_038396675.1). NCBI lineage: Eukaryota > Metazoa > Cnidaria > Hydrozoa > Anthoathecata > Hydridae > Hydra > Hydra vulgaris. The sequence continues at coordinate 29,943,352 of NC_088933.1, read as the reverse complement.
AAAAAACACCGGAAAATCAAAATTTAAGTACCAAAAGTGCTGCACAAAATAGAGTATGTGCTGCGTGAAATAAATCAATGAAATTTGGCAGGTGCAAAGAAATTGTGTAAACTTAACATCGAGAATAATATTGCAAAAAAAAACAAGCATTTCTTCAACATTTACTGAATGCACAAAGTATAACTAAGTTTTTGTCATTTAAAAATTTACTTTAAAAAGTTTTTATTGTAATCAAAAAGTACAAATTTATAAAGTTTAATTACTCTAGTTTTTAAAGAATGTCTATACTAATATATAACTCTTAATAAAAAACCTCAAAATACGTTTCTCCCTCAGTAGCGAAAAGCAAACTTCAAAAAACGTGGCACAGAATTTTAGCACAAATATCGGTTCCGTAAAACGCGTAATTTTACGTACCTTTGTAATTTTGGGTAACTTTGCACAACCATGGGTAACATTGCACAACTAAAGTCAAAGATATTTTATTCTCTAGCAGTTAAAAATTTTAACTATAACTGCAAAGCACTTTTGAAGTCAGCTGTTTATTCTAGTTTTAATACAAAAATAGTGTAAAAAAGTCATTTTAACAAGTTTTCTTTCTACGCAAGTAATTTTACTTAAACTTAGAAAAAAAGTCACGCAAATAATTTCTTGCAACTTTTATCTGTTAAGCAGATCAGAATTAGACCCTAAAGTAAGTAAACAGCATAACATGCTCATCATAATATTAATTTGAATTATTTTAATGCGATTGTCAGTATAGGTGAAAAAAATTACTAAATTTTGTAAATAAATTACTATTTCGGACTAAACTGGGATAACTTTGCACAATGTGCAAATTTACCACAACTGTCTGTAATCATCTAAAAACAATACTTTTTAAAACTTGAAGTAAATTTTATATATAAGCATAATTGTTACAAATATTTTTATTGTTTTTATTAACATTTTTTCCTAAATAACACTCATGTTTTTTCCAGATGTCAAGTTGTTACAAAGCCAGAAAATATAAAGACTATACAAACAATGACCTATCCAAATGTCTTGAAGAGGTAAAATGTAAAAAGCTGACACAAAAAGCAAGCTGCTGCTAAATATGGCATCAGTCGAAGAACAGTTTGTTATAAATTAAAAGGAAAACACAACTTAAAATCTGGTAAGCCATACTTTTTTTCCAAATTCGAGGAGGCTGCTTTTGTGAAGTGTACTATTCAATTGAGTGATTTTGGATTTCCAATTGCTAAAGAAGTTTTACGTCATATTATGAATAATTATTTAATTAGTTCAGGAAAAAAAGTAAAAGAGTTTTAAATCTTTCCTTGGCCTGATTTAGTTAACTCATTTTTACAAAGACATCCACAACCTACAAGTAAATTTGTGCCAAACTTAAAAAAATCTTGAGCAATCGTTAATGAAGAAATTTTAAAGGATTATATTCAGCAATTATCAAAAACTGTACAAAATGTAACTCCAAGCAACATGTATAATTACGATGAAACAAATTTGAGTGATGATCCGTGTTCAAAAAAATGCTTTGTAAAGAGAGGTAATAAATACCCAGCAAATATAAGAAACGCTTCTAAGACAATTATTTCTATTATGATATCAGGTAATGCTGCAAGTGAAGTTCTACTATCGTTTGTAGTTTATAAAGCTGTAAATCTGTGGTCAACTTGGTGTGAAGGAGGTCCTAAAGGAGTCAGATACTTTAACACTAAAAGTGGTTGGTTTGAAGGAGCAGATTTTGAAGAGTGGTTTTTTTCTATAGTTTTACCTTCTTTAAAAAAAATTCAGGAGTTAAAGTTTTGTTAGGCGATAACTTATCCTCTCATATCTCTCCAAAAGTAATTAATGCCTGTGAAAAAAATACTATTTTTTGCCTGCCACCTAATAGCACGCATATAACTCAACCTCTAGATGTGGCTTCTTTAAACCTTTAAAAACAGCTTGGCGTAGAATTATTACAGAGTACAAAGATTTTCTTGCTGGCTGCACAAAAACATCTCTTGAAAAACAACATTTTCCAGAACTTTTAAACAAGTTATTGATTGCTATAGAACCAAATCAGGCTAACAACTTAAAACCAGGTTTTAGAAAGTGTCGTATTTATCTAGTAAATGTCAATCAACTTCTCACACAATTTAGAGAGAGAGAATTGTACGATAAAGAATTTTTAGAAGACAGCTTTAAGATTTTTTTACAAGAAAAATATAAACCCTTGCAGTCTTCAAACACCAAACAACGAAAAAAAAAGCTTTTTGTTCCTGCAGGGAAAAGTGTTGGCACAGAAGATTTAGAAAAGTTTAGTAACAGTTTTGATATTGGCTCAAAGCTTGCAAAGAAAAAAGAACTGAATAAAAACACGAGGAGCATGAAGTCAAAAGTTCAATCTGAAGTAGATCCGAAAGAGTGCCATGATCACAGTTCTAGCTTAAAATCATTGAGTAGCATTGAAAATAAACTTGTAAACAGATATAATAAGAATAAGAAATCAAACTCAGAAAATTTGAAATATGTGAACTTTTTCCTTGACAAATTACAAATGCCAAGGAAAACAGTGCTTATGTGAAGCCAATGGTAATAATATTAAATGCTTGTTTGGCACACAAAAAAATTTTTATGAATGGGACAATACTTGTTACACATCAAGAAGCCTCAAAAAATAACCTAAACCAGAGAACTTTACAAAGTACCTCTATTAGACTTTCATTTCTGTTGAAGTTTGTTTATTGAGCTTTTATTTTTTATTTTAAAGATATGTAATTGCCTACATAAAAAGAAATTTTAATGTACGCAATTATATATCTTTAAAATAAAAAAACTAACTTGTCATCATCAAGGAGATAAAATATCAAGGAGATAAAGATGTATCTGATCATTGCAAAAAAAACAGTCACAAAGCAAATGTTATGGCATTAAAAAAGCAAACTTCTTTAAATAACTTTTTAAAAACTAACAAAACATTAGATTATCAAGTAATTAATGCTGAGGTCATGGTAACAAATTTTTGGTTCAGCACAGCATTTCTTTAGCCACCTCCAATCATCTTACATCTCTTTTTAAAGAGGTTTTTCCAGACAGTAAAATTGCCAAGAGGTATGCAGCAAGTTGAACTAAGACAATGGCTATTATAAACGAATCAATTGCTCCACATTGTCTAAATTACATTGTAGAACATTATAAAGTTCATCCATGTTCCTTAGGCACAGATGGATCGAATGACTCTGGCATTGATAAGATAAATCCTATAAGTATCAAAGTATTTGATACTGACCGCTCAAAAACAATAAAATGTCATTTCTTTTATATGTGCTTAACATCTGGAGTTGATTGTGCAAAGGCCGCTGTTATCTTTTCTTCTATAGAAAAAAAATTTGAAGTATATGAAATTCCATGGGAAAATTGCATAAGTTTAAGTGTTGATAATACAAACTCTATGATTGGAAAAAGAAATTCAGTTGCATCAAGATTTTTAGAAAAAAGTAATAATATCTTTATTGGTGGCTGCCCTTGTCATCTTGCACACTTAGCTGCTAGTAAAGCACATGATGTTTTTTATGATTATATTGCATTAAATGTCGAAAATGTTATGATTGACTTGTACTATTGGCTTGATAAGAGTACAAAACGAAAAGGCAAATTGAGAGAGTACTTTGAATTTTGTAATCAAGAATATCAAGGCATTCTAAAGCATCTATCAATTAGATGACTATCTTTAGAGAAATGTATTTCAAGAGCTATTGTCAAGTATACAAGCCTGAAAGCTTATTTTTCAAGTGAAAGTTTTGCTGATGAAAGGTTTAAGCGTTTATATGAAAAATTTCACAATCCAATTTTGGAACCAGCAATGCTTTTTCTAACTTCATTACCTTTGTTTTTACATTTCAATCTACTATTGCAACAAGAAGAGCCAACAATTCATTGTCTAAAATCAGCAATGGAAAGTCTAGGCAAAAAGATGGCTAAGCGCATTATTCTACTAAACAAACTGAAAAACATATCATCGGTTTTAGAAACAGACTTAAAAAATTCAAAAAATTATATTGATACTCAGGAAACTCTTTGAAACAGGAGATAGTTTACAAAAACAATATAAAGAATTTCATGATGATGCTTACTATTTTTTTAAGTCGTCTCTTAAATATATTAAGCACAAATTTCCTCTTAATGACGATTTAATTGTTAATGCTGATTGGGTGGATGTTTTAGACCGTGAAAACTCGAAGTGGTAGCAAGTTCAGTATTTTTATAACCGGTTCCCACACTTGATGAATGGTATCAAACCTGATGAATTGTATGAGGAGTTTAGCGATTATCAGATTTTAAAGAACAATGATTTTGGTGATAATGTTTTTGAGGAAGCTAAAATACCTGAAAAAAATTCTTGATGATATTGGAGGTGAACCTTTGTTTCACTACAGAATTGACGTTTTATGGTACCATATTTCAAAAATGGTTATTCCCAACACTTTAGTTAAACGTTTTAAACTGCTACCAAAAATAGCTGAAATTGTTCTCATTATTCCCCACAGTAACGCTAAGTTAGAACGGTTGTTTAGTATTGTAAAAAAAAACAAATGTCTTGGGAGATCAGCAGGGGCGTGGTGGCTCTAAAAACCCATGCGGGATTTTTATTAAAAGGCCTATATATGCGGGATTATACCATATATGCTTGATGTAAAGGCCCATACAAATATATATATATATATATATATATATATATATATATATATATATATATATATATATATATATATATATATATATATATATATATATATATATATATATATATATATATATATATATATATATATATATATATATATATATAAGAACTGACCTTATTCTAATAAATCATTAATACAAACTAACAAGTTGAGATAATACTACTTTTAAGTAATAGTATTGTTTGTAATACTTCAAAAAAATGTGTAGCGACCAAGTTTTTGTGTTGATTTTCTTAAAACACAATTTAACCGCAAGCAAATACGATTAGTATTTTATTGTTTGAAGAACATAGCCCAACACAAAATTAAAAATCAAAAATTTTAATTTTTTTATTATTATTAAATGATATATATTTTATTGTATAATAATATAAAATTTTTTAAATTATACATAATTTTATTCTAAATTAAATATTAAAAATCTTGAAAAATAAGAGATTTTTTTCATAGATAGTTTATGCTTTTGTTTAGCTCGGTGTTTTAACCTTTCTTAACATTTTCGCATTAACTCACAACAACAAAAATGCCGCTCTAAAAATGGTGCCGTTATTGACATAATTTAAGCATAAAAGTTTTTATAACGTAGTTTTATTTAGCAGTTAGTTAATTGAAAAGTATTTCATATTTTTAAAAAAATGCTATTTTAATGTTTTTTCATTTCAAAAAATAAAAAAAAATAAAATAATAAATTAAAAAAATTTAAAGCCATGGAATCTTTATAACTCATTTTAAACTTACCTATAATTAATAGTAATAAAAATGTGTCGTAAATATATAAAGTGTATAGTTGTAATATCAAATTTTATTTGAAAATATTTGCGGTACTCCCACACCTCAATTAAAATAAGTTCGTTAAATAATATGGTTTTACGCTATTTTTAAAAGGTTATTTATGTTATACATATTTTTAAACTCGTTGGAGTTACATATTAAAAACGTGTGCAAGTTATTTTAATTGATAGCGGGGAGTAATTTTATGGTTATCTTAATTGTTATTGACATGTATAAATACTCATGAAAATTGACTCAGTGAGTAAAATGATATGAGTAACAGATTTACTAATAAGGTATTTTTTTGTTATAATATTTCAACAAAGATTCGAACAAAGCACTTAAAAGGTACTTTTTTTTTTTTTTTTTGTTTATTTATAATTGTTAATGTATTCTAAATTTTGTTCAATTTTAATTACGTGTGTATTAGTGTGTGATTTATCATTTTAAAAATTTTTTTTCCAGAAAAATATGAAAAAACAGAAATCCGGATGGGAAAAGAAGAAAGAAAAAATCCAAGCTGAGTTAAAGATATTGCAATCGGGACAAAAAAGTCTCCCTGGATTCTTTGCATCATCATCAACTACTCCTATACCATCTGATTCCAATGATACCTTTGAAGCAATTACAGACGAGGTTTCTAGTCTCATTAATTCAGTTGACTTTTCAATTTTGAAAACGTCAGACCATATTAGTATTCAATCCTTCCAAACATTGGATAACATAGATGATTCAATCAAACTTTGGCAAAGGCCAGCAACGGGACAAGAGGTAAGTTTTATAACTTGTACCCATCTAATTTAACCAAGCTCTGTAAAGAATACAGTATCCAGAGGTTATAAACGCAATATTGATAACGAACAAGATGAAACTGTACGTACATGTCTCAGCTTTAACCAGAAGAGAGAGAAATATTTTTGCAGTGTATGTATATGTTTTAATGGTGATGCTAACAATATTTTTGTGACTGGATGTCCGTTAGACCCAACCGGAAGATCACACCATCTACACAACATTAATAGACATGAGCTATCAGTTGCCCACTCTGCAGCATTAGACGCATTCTTTATCTCTAAAGCAGGAAAATCCACTCGTCACCTTCTAGACCAAGGGATTAAAAAAGTTGTAGACCAAAACCGTTTTGTTCTTAAAAGCATAATAAAAGCATTTCGCACTATTGTTATGCAAGGCCTACCATGGCGTGGGCACCGAAACGAAAATGCTACCGCCATTTTGGAACCTTATTTGCGGCACGGAAACATTCAAGCCTTGTTAAAACTTCTTATAACAGTGGATCCAATGCTTAATGAACACTTGAGGCAGCTTTCAGCCAACGAAAAGACATCGCAAAAATTTAAGTTTGGTAAAAAATCTGGTGCAGTTGGCAGAGGATCAAAAATTACCTGGCTTAGTAACGACACCTTTGATGCACTACTGAAAGTTTTTACTACTCAAATACAAAAGCGAATTATCAGCCTAATAAATAAAAATGGTGTTTTTAGTATACAAGCTGATTCAACAACAGATATAGCTCTGTGCAACCAGATGTGTTTTGTAATTCGTACCATTCAGAAGCAACACCAAGTGGAAATCGATGAATACGTTTCTTACATTCCGTTACACAATGTCATTGAAGAGAGGTTGATTGATATGTGTGAAATAACTCGTGGAAGAGCAACAAATTTATTTACAGACATATCTAATATGTTGGACAAAACAAACCTTGACTGGAAAGCGAATTGCATTGCGTACTGTTTCGACGGTGCATCAGTGATGACAAAGCTTGCGGACCATTTTCGTGAAGCTACTCAAAATGTGAATCAACACATTTGGTGTCATTCTCTTGCTGTTGTTGACCATTGTAGCCTCATTGATCATCCTTCAATTCAGCAGCTGTTATCTATGCTTCAAAACCTATTTAACTTTGTAAACGCAGGTTACAAGAGATGTGCAGTATTTGTGAATACAGTCAACGGAAGCAAGCGTAATCAGGGTGGAAGTAGAAAGCTGGCTAAGTTCCTTACGCATAAGTGGCAAGAAAGATGCAAGGCTTTAACTAGTTTAATAGGTAGATTTAACAGTGATGATGCCGAGAAGCAAGTTAACGATGGATTAGTTGTTCAATTAATCTCTACTTTGGATTTGATGGCAATAATGCAGTTTCGAGATAGCGATTATTCCAGCGTGAATCAATTAATCTCTGCAACCCTGTTGAAATTGGAAGAAACTGGAAAAAAATTTGACCACTTCTGGAGATATGCTGATTCTTATTGCAAGGTAATAATATCAATATTAAATTACTTTGAATTATCTTGTTTGATTGCTTCATAATTATTTAACCTTGTTAAAAGAATATTTTGATACATATACATTCTAATGTTAAAATATTTGCATGTTAACTATTATATTTATAGGTACTTCAAAGAAATATATATGGTATCATAAAATTAGATCCTGAAAACTCAGAGTTGAAAAATGATTTACAACGTTTAAGTATAGCATACGGGAACGGTGGTGGCAGTGTCCGTATGAAACAGCTATATGCGTTTCCGAGATCAACATTTCAAGAAATGCGTTCTTTAATATTCGGTAATATATTGACAGAGATGCGTGCTAGATTTAGTGATAAAGGATGCGAAGATTTGAATACTTTGTGTTCAATTGTCCAAATATGCTGATTTGTAAGACTGACAAAGAAATTGATGCGTAAAATTTCAATACATATATTGGAAAATTCCCCTCATGGAACAACATTGATTGTGTTAGTCTTGGACAAGAACTCAAAATACTTCGACTCTATTTGAAATCTCTTGGCTTACGTCGAATCGGGATACTGAATGACGACAACGAAATTGAAGATAGCGAAGCAGAAAATTCAGATAACGAAGAACGCGTATTGGCAGAAAATGACTACAAAACAGGAGCTCATAAAGAAAAGAATCATCTTGTGCACCAATGTCTTGTATGCACTTACAAGTAAGTTTTTCATATTTTATTATGTGTTCATTTAATTATTATATTTTAAAATTAATTATGGCAAAAAAATGTCAATGGCAAAATGAGTTTTTTACCTCAAAAAAAATTGAAAAAAACAGTGATAATGAAACACAAGGCATGAAATCGTTTAACATTAATATCAGAATGTGTGTAGCTTTCAGAGAAATTGGAAAAGGTTATGCTGCAATGGAAAGTTTTTGTAACATAATAAACAGTCCACCACCAATGCAAAAAAAAACATACAATAACATTGTCTATAAATTGCATTCGTCTTATATCAAAGTTGCCCAAGATTCAATGAAGCGAGCAGCTGCACAAGCACAACGTACAAGTGAGTCTACTATTGGTGACCCTGATATAAAAAATGTTACTGTAAGTGTTGATGGAACGTGGCAGCGACGCGGTTTTTCCTCGGTGAACGGTGTTGTTACAGCTATTAGTAATGGGAAGTGTGTTGACACTCAAACTCTCATAAAGGATTGTAAAAGTTGCCAATATTGGCAGAGAAACAAAGATATACCGGGATACAATGACTGGGTAGAATCACATATTTGCCCAATTAATCACAAAGGTAGTGCAGGTGCAATGGAAGCTATTGGGGCATTGCAAATATTTAAACGATCAACTGTTTTTAACAAACTGCGTTATACAAAATACTGTGGTGATGGTGACAGTAAGTCTTACAAAAATATAGAAAGTAATAATGTTTACCCAGGGTACAAAATTGAAAAAAGTGAATGTGTCAGTCATGTTCAAAAAAGAGTTGGGTCTCGTTTACGCTCTCTTAAAGTATTGTACAAGGGAAAAGTTTTAAAAGATGGTAAAAGACTTACTGGAAAAGGAAGGGTGACAGATAAAGTCATTAAAACATTGCAAAACTATTATGGAATGAGTATACGACAAAACAAAGGGAATTTGTATGGCATGAAAAAATCCATAGCAGGACTAATTCATCACTGTTCTGAAAGCAGCAGCGATGAAGAACGGCATAAGTATTGTCCTCGTACTAGCGATTCGTGGTGTAAATATCAAAGGGACAAGATTAATCAAACTTTGACTTATAAAAACAGTATAAACATTCCAGAAGCTGTTTGTGAAATTATAAAACCTATTTTTTCACACAAAGATCTTGGTGCAAACAAGTTAATCAAAAGATGTCTTGATGGAGAAACACAGAATGCAAATGAATCGCTCAATAATGTAATTTGGCCAAAATGCCCAAAAAATGTGTACGTGGGTAGGTCAACACTTGAAATTAGTGTTGCATCTGCTGTCATACAGTTTAATGATGGTAAAACTGGTATGATAGATGTTCTTCACAGTTTAGAAATTTTACCAGGACATTTTACTAAAAACGGTTATCAAAATAGTGATGTGCTACGTGAAAAGCTTATGGACATAAAATCATCTGAAAAGTTTAAAAAACAAAGAAAAAAGCTTAGAACAACAAGGAAGGGGTTTGATGATAAGCACAATGATGAAGAAGAAACATTATATGAAAAGGGGGGGTTTTAACCTGTTTTCAAGTGTTAATATATTTGTATTTTCAAAATATAAAGTTTTATTTGCATTTTTTTCTGTTGTAAAGTTTTTCATATTCTGGATAAGATTGCGGGAGCTGTATTTGTCCAATTGATTTGAAATTTTGTACAGATGTTCATTTTTATGAGCTTTATGTCCTGAGATAAAGAAATTTTGGATAAAAATTAAAATTAAATTTTTTGGGCTGTTTTGGGGTCAGGAATTTGGCCTAAATTTAGACGCATAGAAAAAGCTTATGGTGCATCGAAATTGAAAAAGATTCAAATTTTTTGTTTATCTCACGACATTTATCTACTTAAAAGGTACACAACTGTAAAATTTTGAGACTTGATATATTTTACTTTTTGAGATATCTTTTCCAAGAACTTTGCACTTTTTAGGCCTAAAAACACTTAAATTTGCCCAAAAATTAGAAAGAGGAAAAAAAAAAAAAATTTTTTTTTTTTTAATCCTATTTATCGTGTTTAAAATGAGAAAATCAATTGGAATAATGTCAGATTTTAAAATTTTTTTTTTAGCAGTCTACCACCTTAAGTTAATTTAATTATATAATAATAGCTATTATTATTGTTGGGTATGTGGACTTATTTAAATTTATTTCGTCAACATTACGATCGTTAAAAACCATTTATGGGTTCATAATTTTTCTTATGAAACAAATATATCATAATACGTCTTAAAACATCTACTTTGTTTTCAGAGCAATATTATTATTATGCAAAATACTAATACAATTGCGCTCAAAGCTGTAGACTTTATATCAAGTGATTAATAAAATTTAATTTGTGTAAACAGAAATATTGTAAATGATTGAGGAATTTCGTTAAAATTTTGAAAAAATTAAAATTTGCCAAAAGGCCAATATTTAGATTAAAAAGTAAAAAGCCCATGCGGGAATCCCGCATAGCCTCTGGGGCCACCACGCCTCTGGAGATCAGCATTAAAGTTGGATGGGACATTATCAAGTATTTTACCTATGAAAACAATGTTTCCCGAGTCTACTATACCGTGTTTTCAATGAAAACCTTCTGAACAGCTGTTAAAAACATCAAAAATAGCAACAAAAATGTACAATGCTACCATAATGAATAAATATTAGTTATTTTTTTATTAAATGTAACTTTTCATTCTATTTTAATTTTTCTTGTTTGAAAAAAAGCTTGTTTTTTTTCTATTTTTACGCTTCCCAAGGTTTTTGTGTAAATGTCAAGGTATTTTTTAATGAATCTCAAGGTTTTAAAATAAAAAGGTTGGAATGTCTGATATATATATATATGTATATATATATACTATTATATATATATATATATATATATATATATATATATATATATATATATATATATATATATATATATATATATATATATATATATATATATATATATATATATATATATATATGTTTATATATATATATATATATATATATATACACTTATATATTATATATATATATATATATATATATATATATATATATATATATATATATATAAATATATATATGTATATATATATATTATTAAAACAAAAAAATATAAAAATGTGTATGTATATATATATATATATATATATATATATATATATATATATATATATATATGTTTTAGTTATACATATAAATTAGTAATAATATATATATATATATATATATATATATATATATATATATATATATATATATATATATATATATATATATATATTAATAATTTAAATGTATATCTGTGTGTAGTGATTCATAGATATATTATAGTATATTCAAAAATGAGCGATTCTTCAAGTGATCATTTTGTTATAAAGACAAAAAGTAGATCTGGACAAAACACAAGGTATTACTTATATTAGATCATATGTATAAAATAGTTAACTATAAAATGATATAATTTTTTAAATTATCATATTTTAAATATTTTGATGACTAATGTAAATATAAGTACTTATACTAAAAAACTAATATAGATGTAAAATATGGCAATAATTACACTATTTGAGTTTAAAGAAAATGTGTTTTCTTTAAACTTTTATGAGGACTTTTAGATACATCAAAGGATGTGCATTCATTTCACATTTATGTTCTGATTTATATAGGTTTTTATATAATTAACTTCAGAAAAGAAGTTCTACATCTATACAATGATTGTGTCAGTGATACTTTATTTCATAGTTAAGAAATACTGTGTTCTGAAAACAGTTACTCTAATTACATATCGCCAGTTGAAAAAACCTTGAATGATAATATTGAATTCGAAAGTTTTAATCACAAGGATTTTCAAGATTCAGTTGGTTGTGAATCATCTGAAGACTTATCTGATGCCAAAAAACAAAATAAATATGATGATATTTTATGTTCAAAAATTCAAAAATGGTTTTTGCGAAACAATTGTTCTCAAAAGTGTACTAATGAAACATTAGAAATATTTCTTGAATATCAACATCATGTTCCAAAGGATTGTAGACCATCACTTCAAATTAAGAGAGATATTCCCACTCTTCAATTTAATAGGGGAGGGGAATATATTCATATCGGAATAAGGGACCAGATAACTAAGCAAATTTGTATGCATTCTATCTCTGAAGATGTCGTTTTATTGACTTTTAATATAGATGGCATGCCTTTGTTTAAGTCTAGCTCTTATCAAATATGGCTTATTCCTGCTTGAATCCATGGTTATACTCCTTTGATAATTAGAATATTTTGGTAGTACATGTAAACCAAATCCACATATGTTTTTAAAAAATTTGGTTGATGAGTTTAAGATATTATGCATCACCCCATTGACTTACTTGGGCAAAAATTATCACATTAAAATTTTATGCTTTTGTCTTTGATGCACCCGCACGTGTGATGTTTAAAGGTATTGTAAATCATACTGGCTACCATTAATGTGAAAGATGTACAAAAGTAGGGAAAAGTGTTTTAAATAGAGTTGTTTATGGTTATGTGGATGATGGTTTAACAATTTTGCGCTCAAATGTTGATTTTTACAATAATAAATACTTTCAAAAAGATGTAACGATAAAAGTGTTTTAAGAGAAATATCAGTAATAAATTTTATTAGTATGTTTCCATTAGATTACATGCATCTAGTTTGTTTAGGTGTTACGCGTAGAATACTATATTTTTTGATAGGTAATATTAATGGAACTTAACATGTGCTGTCTTGTACTATGATTAATCAGATTTCAGATAAATTACTTCAATTGAATGGAAAACTGCCCAGTAATTTTTCTTTCCACTTTGTACCATCAAAATAAGCATCAAAATCCTTGTCCTTTATACCAACAGCTTGTTTCTCTACATGAATTGAAACAAAGCCAAATTCAATTTTTCCATTGTACAAATGCCCTCCTCCATAGCGATTAATGACATCCATACCAATAATAGCATCAATACCGTTGACAACACTTTTCAGAATCATTACGGATGTTTTGAGTTTTTTTCCTTCAAAAATCAATGTTACTGTAGCTTCGCCCTCCGTTTTCACAAATTCTTCATTAACAGCCAACACCATTAGTTCATTTCTTCTGATACGAACACCGGTTTTCTGAGCCATGTTGTTTGAAATAATAGTTCGAGTACATCTGCTGTCAACCAGTGCTTTTCCTGCAAAGGTGTTCACCTGCACAGTGCATATTGGAAGCGCCATTAGTTGTTTAGGGAAACAGCTGGCACTGGCGATTCCCCCATTTGAGTTTTCCTTATGCAACGAACAAAATCTTGTAATGTGTCCAGATTTTCCACATCTAAAGCATTTTATTCCATTGCTAACAATTTGTTTCTTCAAAAAACAGATTCGGCAGCATGTCCAGGCTTGCCACACTTGCAGCAGTTAAAATTAGTAGCGGATAATAATTCTTCGCTTTCAATGTTGGCCAAACTCATAAGTTGATGTAAACTGGCCAAATACACATAAACAGATTCACCGTCATTCCATTTCCGATCTCTGAACTGCTCGCAAGCTTGAAAACCATCGACTGCAAATGCATCTAGTAGAGCTATGTCTGCAGCGGCGGTTTTTTGGCTCTCCCTAAGTTGCTCATATAATGCGAACGCACTGCCTTTAAGAAATAACGGAATGATCAATGAAAGATTGTCCATATTTTGCAACTCTCCCACCAGTTTGATCTTTTTCAGCCACACTACAACACCTCCAGATCCATCAAATTTTCCAATCATTTTCGCCATAAATGCCATACTGCCGAAATAGCTTGTTAATGCGACAACTTTGTTTTACTTTTATCTTTGACTCCTTTTATTAAATTCTATTTGCAACTTTTATTCAGAAACAAAAATTCTCGAGGGCGTAATTATATGCAAAAATAGCTTATGACTTGACTAAGAATTAGAATTTTGTGTGATAATGATAAAGATTACAAAACCTAAATTTAGACAACGCTCGCAAACTTTTAAAATACTTTGTTGTTAATTCAAGTGAACATTTTGGTGAACTTTTTTGTATTTACAATGTACATAATCTCTTGCACTAATGCGTCGATGTCCAGTTTTATAACACACCTCTTGATGATGTATCAGCTTTTGAGTTTGAGAATTACTTGCAGCAACTAAAAAGATAGGTGCGTTTAAAACTATTGTGCAAATATGTAAAAGATTCAATAAAATGAACAATTTTATGAAGTTGTCTTCAACCATTTCTAATGAAGTAAAGGCTAATGTGAAAGATGGTTGTTTTTTAACCTATCATGGTGTAGTTTTAGTAAAAGAATATTTAGGAGGAGGAAAGTATAGTTGCTTCTATTACAGAAAAAAGGATTTGGATACGTACTTTGACATTTTTCTAAATTCAAAATCCATTGATATTTACTTTTTAAGAAATAGTTTAAAGAGTATTCTTTGTACCAAAGATATAAAAACTTTAGTGATCAAGTGGGCATGTTTACCTGTTTATAAAGGATTTGTTATTTTACGATTGCTCTATAATAAATGTTAAATAGTACAGTATTAAAAGCTTTCAAAAATTTATCTTCATTTTAATAGTTTAATTTTTTTTGGCTTAACAAAAAAATTTTTTGTCCATTAATTTTTATTTCACTTTAATTAATTTCATAAATTTTAAATCTTCTTAAAGAAGCTTTATTAATAATATTGTCTAACGGCAAGTTAAGTAAATATTAAATGTTACTTAAATGTTCATGTGAGTATAGCTGATATGTTGTCAAATGCATTATGTAAATTTTTCTTTTAGTCCTGTTAAAAGATTAAGTCTTTTCAGTAGTCATTATCTCTGAAGACAATATTTTGTAAAAAGTGACAGTTCCATTACACTGGGTAAATAACAAAGAGAATATTGTTTATTAGCCACCTAAGTCAAAAAAACAGTTTAATTATTATATTAGCAACTGGGTGGATCCAGATATTAATTGGTTAAAGTTTTAATTGAAAAAGGTTCATCTTGACATGGCTACAAAAGATATTTAGAATATTTGCATAAGTATAGATACCGAGACTTCTTGTCATGAAATTGAAAAACTGGTAATTTTCTGTTAATTTCATTTATTTTTTTTTCAAATGTGTTTTGTTGTTAATTTTTATTACTAATTGTTATCGTTTATTATAACCATTCATTATAACTATAAATTGATTTTTAAGTTAAGAAAAGATCAGTGTTTTATCAAATTTTGTGGTAAAAGTGGTATAAAAAATTAAAATGGAGCTTAAATTGAACTGGAAATTAAATAGGATTTTAATAATGTGATTGTTATAATCATTCTGTGTTTGATGTTTGTATTATTCATCATTTATTGAAAATCTTTGAGTATTTTGAACTGTTTATATATTAAAAACAATCATATTTTCATTCTGATAATTTTATTTTCACTTTTTATAATATAATACGTGTATTGTGAATAAAGTTCATAAATTATAAAAAATATTAAAAGTATATATATTAAATTATTTCAGAAAATGAAAGTTTTAAATCAGATTATCAAGAACCAAGTCCAGATATTCATATGGTTATAGAGCTGTCTTCAAAAACAAAGTATTATTCAAAAGGCCAACAAGATAGACAAGGTCTTCAAAAATCAGGTTTACTCAAGACACACTCTGAAATTGTGGAGAGATCTAAAGAAAACTCTGTAGTAAAAATTAACTTTTCCGAAGTTGAACTCGCAGGTAAAAATAAGTGTAAATTATCTAAAAGCTTTCAGGATCTAAATAAAAAACTAATCTTATTTTAATTTTTTTAAAGTATTTTTGTGATGATTTTATTTATACTAATAGTAATTAATATATTAAAAAGCAGTTTTATTATTTCAAAAATTGAGCGTTTTAATTCAACTAACCGAAAGCAAAAACTTTTGGAAACAAATCGCATTGGTGGCAAGTTTATGTATAGTAACCTACTTGAAACATTCAAGGCTCTTGATGAAAGATGTAAATATAAATATATATTTATATTTTTTTGTTGCTGAAGTCTTACATCCATAGTTCCACACTTATATGGGTTAAATTCTTATCGTTTTTTAAATAAAATGATATTAAGGCAAAGTTTGGTGCAAGTTTTTACAACTGGATGCCTTTCCAAATCTAAACCTATTATAGAACAGTAATGAGCATTTTTATAGTAACACAATTACCATGAAGATTACTATTCAACATTAAATTCATATATGTATGCCAGAAATGTCAGCTTTTCACATTGAGAAATCATCCACCCTCGAAGATTTTGAGGAAAAGGACGTGATTCTTAAAAAAAAAGATGATTTTTTTTTTTATTGGTAAATATTATTTACTTTTAGAACTTTTAGATTATTTAATTAATCAATTTTGAGACTAATTACATGTGAAATTGTTATAAAGTTATATGAACATATTTGTTCCCACAATCCATAAAGTCATATTACACTGCACTAATTCTAAAAAATAATAATTTATTAATAAAGAAATGTTTTTTATTAATAAATACTATTGTTTTTTATTAACTTCTTGTTAAACAATTCTTATTTTCAATTTTTTAAATCTGGGTTATTGAATTTTTTTAGGTCAGCCGGCTGAAACAGATTGGTGGCAACACGCCATCATCAATTATAAATAAGGCTTTAGACAAGACAATGTCAAAAAAGCTACAAGCTAAATTTAGTAAGGTGGAAAAAAATGGAAAACGACCGTTTAAGACTACTTACTTGTACAAGGCTCTACTTGGTAATTTTCAATTTTTAGAAAAGCATAAAAGATAATGTAATTATAAGATCATGTTTGGAATTGTAAGATTTTGTTTTGAGTATATTTAGTTACAGTCAATTTTATTTATTATTATTTATAAATATTTTAATACAATTGTCAGTTATTTATCTAATAATGTCATGCAATGCCACACCTTTACTGAAGTTCTTGAGTGATTAATTACCGTTTGGTTTTTAATATTATAATGCATACATCATAATTTTTACATTTAAAAGTTTTGTAATAACATCAAATAAACAATAACCTAAATATGAACTTTTTTTGGGTTTTCTTACTTTGTAGGTGCTCTGGTGACGGAAAGACTATCAAAAGAAATTGTCGATCGACTAATAGGAGACCATTTAAAGAGAGCTCCGAGGGCGGAAGATAAAAAATAAAAACGCTTTTTTTGTAATTGTAGTTGTTGCAAACTTCTTTAACATTTAGTATTTATTTTAAGTTATTGTTGTGTTGTTTTAAATTAAGTGCCTTTATAATGCTAGTATCATTATAATGATAAACTTATGCTTTTTTAAATTATATTTATAAATTTTTGTAATTAGAACCGATGTTTTAATTACGAAAGTAAATAAGCTTAAACCTTTAGGTAATTAAACTACGTTTGAAGTTAATGCTTTTACATTGAAGTTAATTAGGTTACGTTTGAAGTTAGTGTTAAACCATTACATTTGGCCGGAATAAGCTCCTAAAATAAACGTTTCCAATTAACGTTCAAAAACCGTTTTTTGAACGTTTATTAAAAACCGTCCCATCACCGTTTCCTTTAGATAGAAAAAGCTCTGAGAATAACGTTTCCAATATACGTCTAAAAAACGTTTTCTGAACCTTAGCGTGTTAACTGGGTTTTAACATAAACAGATTTTTTCAAGATTTTAACTTTGCCTTTATAATCCAAAAATTTTAAAACTATTGTCCTAGGTTTATTTTTATCCCTATATCCAGTCTGGTGCGCTCGTTTAATTTTCATATCCTTTAAACCTAAACACTCTTTGAATAATTTTTTAATCTTCATTTCACTTACATTCCAGTTTTCATTTTCTGTTTCCTTTATTTCATTTACACGTAAATTGTTCCCTCTGGACCTGTCTTCCATCTCTCTTAGCTTTTTCTTTATGTCCTTATATTGTTGTCTTTATTGATTCCGTTGCGAAAATTTTTCTCTTTCTCATAAGAAACAAGACTATTCTTTATTTTTCTATCGATAGGTTTCTACCGATAGGTTTAAAAGGAAACACCTTGTACTGCTAAGTACTGAAAATAACATATGTTATTTTCAGTATTTTGAATGTATTGAAAATAATGACTAATAATAAATATATAAGTAAAACACTGAAGAAGAAAAAAAGGACACCTAATTACGTGGTAGTGGTGTAATGGCAAAGCGTTTGCTTCATAATTGAGAAGTTGTAATCCCTACCACGTCCCTGGTAGTAATGTGGAGGTGAATAACAATAAAAAATAAATAAATAAAGATAATCTAATACAAAACATTAAAAAATTAATTTTTTTAACCCTTTTTCGTGATTTGAGACTCAAATTTGTGAGAGTCAGTGTCAGTTATAATATTGTAGGAATAGCATGTCAGTAAGGTTTTTATCGGTAAATTTAACTTTTAGAATTTAATTACTAAAAGCACTATTAAATGTGTATATTAAAAAAAAAATGCAAAAGAGATAGCGATACAAATTCTATAAATTTAATCCTTATCATTTAGTCCTTATTTTCTAATAAGTTACATAAAAAAATCTTTGAATAAAAAAATGTACAAATTTAATACTATACAATACAAATTACTATACTATACAAAAATAAACACATTATACAAATTATGAGGAAGCTTATTAGGTAACTTCTTGTCTAGAACTAGTTCCACAAGAAACTATAAATAACAATAATTTTTCATTCAAATAAATAAAAAGATATTATTAAAACCGCTAAACTAAATGCTATAAAAAATGAACTCCGTATTTTTATTGACATTTAATTTAACTATTAAAAAGTTTTAATAATGGGTATTTAAAAAGTTTAATAGTAGGTATTTAAAAAACCCATCATTGCAGTATTTATTTATAAATAAAATATTAAGTGAAATATTATATGTGAGAAATTTTTACTATATAAGTAATGTAAAATATATAAAGTATACAAAACATAACAAAAATTTCAACAACTTTTCAAAATCAAATATTGTATTGCTATTCAAAACATTACAATGTTAAAAAAATTGGTATATAATTTGACTGTTGAATAATGTAATAAATATTAGTATTACAGATTATATTGCCTAAAAACCAGGTTAAAAAGAACATTTTTTTCGATAACAGTTTTCTAATCATTTTAAAATGCGCAAGACTTTTGTTTTGTTTTCTAAAATCGACTGATTTCAAAATGATAACATAATAAAATAGTTATTATTTTGAGATCAGTGTATAAAATCATAGTCACAAGAAATATATAGTCTGGAACCAAACAATAGTGCTTTGTTTGTATTTTTGTTCCAGAAATTACTCCTTCTCATTCTTCCGAAGGTGCACAGTAAATTATATAAGCAAAAACATCTCATAGCAAAAGTATCAATTTCTTTTTTTTTTTTTGTTACTTTTACATTAAATTTAAACTACTGTAATTTATTTTAGTAAATCAAATACAATTTGTTTTGTTATTATTTGTTCTTGCAAGCTTCACATCGTTAAAAAAAAGAGAGATTTATTTAAAATTATTTGAAAATGCATTGTTCCATGTCAATATGACATTGTCTAATATTGGTGAAAAATATTCATAAGTCTAAGAAATAACTTTTCTTTAGCCTTTAAAATACCAATAAAAATTAAAAACGAAAAAAAAATACATACATATATATATATATATATATTATATATATACATACATATATATATATATATATATATATATATATATATATATATATATATATATATATATATATAATATATATATATATATATACATATATATATATATATATATATATATATATATATATATATATATATATATATATATATATATATATATACATATATATATATATATATATATATATATAGAGAGAGAGAGAGAGAGAGAGAGAGAGAGAGAGAGAGAGCGAGAGAGAGACAATATATATATATACATATATATATATATATATATATATATATATATATATATATATATATATATATATATATATATATATATATATATATATATATATATATATATATGTATATATATATATATATATATATATATATATATATATATATATATATATATATATATATATATATATACATATATATCGTACACTTTTTTTTAGATATCTTATCAAGTATTGTTTAAAGAATATACCTATTGAATTTTATACAATTGATCTAATGATGCATAAAGTTGACTGCAAAAAAAATAATCGTACAGTTCGAAAATAATATCATACTGATCAAATTTTATGGAAATTAGTATCGAGTGTAAATTAGTATTCTTTGACCTTAATGGTCTCAGCTAGACAATTTGGCATTGAGTTGACCAGATTTTGAGTCTCTTCTGTTGTTATATTACCCCATACGCTCATTATGGCTTCTTTCAAATCGTCTTTGCGTCTATATGCTCGGTCACCAATTTTTCTGTTCAAAATATACCACAAATTTTTAATAGGATTCAAGTCCGGACTTTGAGATTGCCATTCCAAAACATTGATGATGTTTGTATCAAAGAATACCTTTCTTTTTCTTAGCGATTTGTTTCGGATCGTTATCCTGCTGTAGTATAAAATCGTTTCCTATTCTTAATTTTTTAGTAGATGGTCGCAGTGTTGGCTTTGAGAATTTCCCAATTCATTGAAGCATCCATTTTTTTATCAATAAATGTCAATTTCCTCACTCCTTTCCAACTCATATTACCCCAAATAATCATATTTCCTCCTCCATGCTTTACACTACCTCGCAAACAACTTAATTTATAAGCATCTTCTTTTTTTGCCACACTTTCTGAACTCCGTTCGATGAGACGAGTTTGTATTTTGACTCATCTGATCACAAATTTTCTTCTAATATGATATTGGCATTTTTTCGTACTTCTTTGCAAGTTCTAACCGACGTTTCACTTGTTTTGCAGTTAAAAAATATTTTTTTCGAACAACTCTTCCTCTATATCCTTGTTCTCTAATACAATTTTTAATTGTTTGAGGGGTTACTGTCATATTGTGATCTTCTTGAACTTTTAAAGCTAATTTAGTGGCCCAAACAAATATATTTTTCTTCAAATTAATGATGATATTGCGATCAATTGTATTGGTGGTCTTGCGTTTTTGTCCTCTGTCAGCCACACTAGCAACGGTTCCTTTCAGATTATGCTTCTTAATAATTGAGGACGTTGTTGTAAAAGGAGTTCCTGTTTCTTTTTGGATCTGACGGTAGGATTTTCCATGATTTTTCAAATTAACTGCGAGGCTTCGTTGATGGAGAGACAAATGTTATTTTCTTGACGCCATTTTGCTGAAACACTATATTTTATTTCCAGAATGAGAGTGTATTTAAAAAATTATTATTTTCAATTTTACTAACTAGTTTGATCGTTCAATTTGCTCGATTTATGCTAAAAAAACGATCTATTTTTTCAGCATACGACTATTTTTTTTGCAGTCAATTTTATGCATCATTAGATCAATTGTAAAAAATTTAATAGGTATAAAAAGCAATTAGTTCACTAATACACAAATAAATTCTTAAAACAATTCTTGATTAGATATCTAAAAAAAATTTCAAATATTTTAACGGAAAACTTATTTTTTTGCAGCAATCTTTAAAATAATAATTTTTTTTTAAGTGTACGATTATTTTTTTTGCATACTGTATACACACACACACACACACACACACATATATATATATATATATATATATATATATATATATATATATATATATATATATATATATATATATATATATATATATATATATATATATGTATGTATTACTTTATTTAAAACTACTTTAGCTATGTAAAATAAATTTTATTTATTAGGCAATTGTTGTTCAACGCTTTTAAAAGCCATTTTGTTTTTAATGTTTTTATTACTTATCAACAACCTCAACATTTTATAAAAAAATTGTTTGCTAAATATAGCATTTAAAATACAACTTGTAACTCACATTAAATCTCAAAACCAATCTTCAGTTTAAACTCTTAAGGAGAGCTATGTTGAATAAAGTTTTGTTTATCTTATTGTGCACCTTCAGCGGCTCGTTCATAGGAGTTTCAACATAAAACAGTAAAACAATAGAAACTAACTTATTTTCCAAACTATTTATTCTTATGATTATGGTAAAATCAAGTTGTATTTATGTTGGAATGCTGATGCTGCTTTAATCTTAAAAGTTGTTCCAAAGTTGTTCTAATTGGACTGATGTTAGTCTAACGTTAAACAACAAACATAGTTCTAACATCGTTTTAATGTTAACATCCAAGGCGTTAGATGATAATGTGTTTCCGATGTTGTTCCAATGTTTGATAGACAAACTTTAGAATAACACCGTTATGTCAACGTTGGAACATCGTTGGAATTTAGTTAATTTGCGTCGCGACCAAAATCCAACCAAGTTACAACGGTTTGACGTCTTTTTCTTACTCGAAATTGACTATATTTTATGAGAAGCTTTATTCATATCATTAATGAATATTAAAAATAATAAAAGTCCAAACATTGATCTCTGTGGGACTCTGCGTACAATTTTTTTTTTTTAATTTTAGCTAGGTACCCCAAGAAGTCTTTACGGTCTTATCGCGGATGAGCTTTTAATAGGAAGTTCATGCCTCCTTCCTAACCGATGTCGTAAAACTTGCTCAGAGGTGGGGTTTGAACCATCGATCCTTTGGTTCTGAGACAAGTGCGCTTCTACTGCTCCACGGGTACAATATCAAGAGCTCCTGACTCCTCCAAGACAAAATACTGTTTCTCAAATCAACTCAAATATGTCAATTATTTCTTAAAATAAAAAAAAGAGCTAATTTTGTAATACTTTTTTTATGCGTTTATTTTTGTTACAACTTGGTATTCGGCCGATAAGTTTTCAGAGTTCGGCAAAATACCAAGTAGTAGCAAAAATAGCCGAATAGGCCAAATACCGAATAGTCACCGAATATTCGTGGTCTCTCGAGTTAAATTTTAGCGGGTCTTGGTGACAAGATTTTCCGGTCTTTTTCAATTTTCCGAGTTCTTTATTACTTTTATTTCGCAACTTTCTTTTTTATCTTTTATATATATATTCTACTATTTAGATAAATTAAATTTAAAGATTGTAACTATAGTAAGTTTTAATAAAGAAAAAGAAAAAAAATTCTATTCTGTATAAATGTTTTCTGTTCTGTAAAAATATATTTTGCTTTGTACTAATGACACTAGCTGGTTTAATTACAACACTGGTTTAAGCAAAACTGGTTTAGTACAACACTGGCTTAAACAAAACTGGTTTATTACAAAAGTAGTTTGATTAACAGCAGTTTATTAAATAAATTTAAACACTATTGAAAGTTCCAGAATAACTGCATTGATAAAAACCTACTTAAACTCCACTATAATAAAAGCCACTTTTTTTAACTTTATTGCCATAGTTATGATCAAGATTGGCAAGTAAACTTTGTTATTGAATGAATCAAAAAATTTAGAAAGTCAAACAAAAGTGAATTCCAGAGTTTCGTATAAGAGTGGTGCAAGAAAACGGGGGATAAATTTCAGACTGTAGAGTGGTACTAAATTATAGAAGATCCTAAAATGCTGATAAAAAGGAATGAATCCGCTTCTATATAAAAGGTTTTGATATTGCTTTTTTTCTTTTTATTTGACTAATTCAGTTGATCCAAATCCATTATCTTATGGTTTTTTTCTATTCAAAGCAAATTCAATGGAAACTAATCTAGTAATATAATAAATGTTAATAGTGCAATCCAATGAAAGTTAAGAAATTTTTTATGTTGCAAAAATTTAAACGATGTTCGACTAACGGTATATTAAATATTTCTTTCGGTTCTCAATAGTATTAAAGATAAAAGAAATGTTTAAAGAAGATGAAAAATGTGAAACAGATGATGAGAAAGATTATGATATAATAGAGAGCCCAGATGCAATTAAAAAACTGATAAAACATTCTGTAGATGTAATTTACAAAGAGGAAATAAATCTAAACGATTCAGAGTCAGTGAAAGAAACAAAAAACAAAGAAATAATGTTACCAGAAAAAGCTAAAAACAACCAAATAACAAAAAAACAAAGCCCAGATGAAATTACAAACCTGACAATAACAAATGAAAATGCAGTTGTACCTCAAAATATAAATCTTAATGTAAGTAAATTGCAAGAAAATGATGTTAAAGAAACAGACAGTCTAATAGGTAAAGAAACTGAAACAGACTGTCTAATAGTTAAAGAACCCGAAATAGAAAATCTAACAGAAAAAAACAATGATACCTATTTTAAAAACCGAAAAATAATTCTTTTAAACTCAATGCTGCTGGGAGTTTCCTATTCAATTATTTGGCCCACACTTTGGCCGTATATAGGAGAATTCGGAAAAAATAAATTAAACAGGTTTATGTACTGTGTGACGTATATTGCTTATCCGTGCTCATCAGCATTTTCCGCTTTTATAGTAAATAACTTGAATAAATTTGAAGAGAAAAAAATACTTTTGCTTTTAAACTTTTTACAAGTAGTGGGAAATCTTGTTTACATGTTAAACTATTATTCTTTTTTGCCTTTGGTAGGTCGATTTGTGGCTGGACTTGGTGATTCTTGGTACTACGTGATTTTATTGGAGCAAACAAAGTCAAGTAGCTCTTTGATTTCTAACCGAAAAATGGCAACGGAATGCTTGGCTTCATTTGTAATTGGAATTATACTTTCACCTGGTATTAATGTTATAGCTTCTTACTTAAAGTTTGATGTTTTTAATTTTCGCATGAATGGAGGAAATAGCTCTGGGCTTGTAATGGCGTCTCTATTTTTCATCATGCTTTTGAATAATGCTTTCTTTTTGAAAGGTTATTCGAGTAAAATTGAAAGTAAAAAAAGTCGTTTATTTCCACAAAATAAAGAATGTGCTACAGAAAACAATTTATTTGTCCAAATTGTTGTGACAGGAATATACTTTTTGTATTACTTTGTTGTTACTTTCCTCGAGTTAATGATACCTATATTGATTTACGAGAAAATGAAACTAAGTGTCATAGGCTCTATCCACGTTTACGCAATTATCAGTGTATTATACGGCCTAATTCTAATAATAATAGTGCAAATATCTCAGGTCAAGTATCTTCAAATATTTTTAACTCTGTCTTCGATAATTGAAGCTGCCAGTATTATAGTAGTTTACATATTGCATCAGAATTCTCACATTGCATCAAATATTGAACACACTATAATTTTTTTTTCTCCAGTTTGCTTTTCGTTAGCTTTACTGTGGGCAAACTCCGATGGACTGTTTATTAGTCTTCTTCAAACGTATGTTTCTGAAGATGTCCGTGATTGCACACACTCCACCGGAAAACGTATATCAAAATTAGCAATTGTCTGGGCAGTGATAACAGTTGTGTTTTACTCACCAAAAACATCTTCAATCATTACGATGACAATAATGACCTTAATTTTAATTGCATATGTTGCGCAACTATTTATTTATTACCGCAAAATAAAACTTAACCCTATAAATAAAGGAGATTAAAAAAATAACAATCCTATAAAGTTGGAAAAACCTATACTTAGTGATTCCAATATGACATCAAATTTGTTTGGTGATTCCAATATGACATCAAATTAGTTTGGTGATTCTAATCTGACATCAAATTTAATTATCTTCATCTAATTATTTTTTTAATCTTTCTAATATTGGTGAAAAATTTTAAAAATGACACAAATTTCACATTTTTACTAATGAAAATAAAGTGGTAAAAACTAATGCGTTAATATAACAATAAACAAAGTTTGTATTTAAGTATGTTAAAAATATCAGAAATGTTGTTTGATATATGTTTTTTAGTCACAAGTTTGCTTTAAAAATACCACAACACACCACATCATTTATTTTTTATCAATAAATTTTAAATTTTCCACTCTTTTCTAACTCATGCGTTAATGTTTTTTATGTTTTCTTCATTTATAATCATTTTTTTATTTCGTTGTTTTAAAAGTTTCATCAACAAAATATATATAAAATAAAAGAACAACAGAAGCAAGTAGAGGACATAAGTCTTACCATCAAGTCTCTATCCTTCCCCAAACCAGCATATATTTTTCTTTATGCTTTACAGCACCCTACAAATAATTCAGTGTATAAGCTTCTTTTTTATACTAATTTTTCTGGAATCTATCTGATGAGACAAGACTGTATTTTGACTCGTCTGACCATTAAATTTATTTCCAATTTGGTATCGACATTCTTTTATTTTCCTTCAAAACACCAGTATACAATTTATTTGTCTCCTAGAGACCATATTTGATCTCTTGAAGTATTCATGAATCCATAGGTGATCATTTTAGGTGTGGTCTTGGGTTGTTAAGACGGTATATTCTTTATTTTTATGCATTTTAAGAATTTAATTTCTTTGATATTGTGAATATAAACATATAACGTACTATAAAATTGAACTTTTTTTTATAATAAGAATCTAGGTTATAATATACATCATTTATAATTTCATCATAAGCTCCTTGGCCTTCTCAACTTGATTGAAGTCTGTGATATTCTTCTGACTCCTTCTCATTTTAAACATCTTAGGATCTCATTTTAAGCACCCTCGTTATATGATAATAGTTTGCCTGGGGCCCGGAGAATTTTTTGTGTAGTTCTTCCTGTTGTGTTTAAACACCATGTAGAGGACTCCTGTGACTGCTCTGACAAGGATCCAACTGGAATGGCCTTTATACTAACAACCTTAAAACTTGTGTACTGCTTGGAGCATATTATAACAGGTGTACAGGCTAATGTACAGTCGTGCAGTCTCCAGTACACTGATAAAGCTGTATGATAAAGGGTCCACGTTGTCATTGCTTGAGAGGATACAGTGGGTAATGTAAAACCTATTCACCAGCTCATCATCAATACAAAAATCTCTGCTGACGTTTTTTACAGTCTAAAAAATCCAGCGGCAGTATTTTCATTATTGGAGTTTTCAGATCCTCCTGACTTTAGAACATCAACATTGATACTAAAGCCAACTCTTAACGCTATTTAAATCTATAATTATTTTTAGGCTTAATTAGCTCATTATCTCCTCCTTCTTACCATCGATTTTATAAAATCCAGCCTGTAGGCTATCTGAAGGAAGCACTCCATGATCTTTATCTACAAATGAAAGGTAGACAGACTTTGTTTAAATTTAATTTCTGGAAGATCTGCCGCAAAAATTTTAAAATTAAACATAAACAAAAAAACAAATTAAAATATCTATACTTTTTTATCTGAATGTTCGCAAAAAAACTTTAAGAGGATAGTAACATGAAATTTTTTAATTTATATTTAATTTATGAATGTTTATTATTTTTATAATAATTGTAATTTTTATATTATTAATATTTTATAATAATTGCATGTTTATACTTTTATCAATAATTGCTTGTCGTATATTTTTATGTGTAATTGTATTTTTATGGTAATTATTTTATAAATAGTTATAATAGCTATTTTTATAATAAATATATTGTTACTCTTATAATTGTTTACCAATTTTTAGAGAAACAATATATTTATTATATTGTTAATTTTTTAAATAATCATTCGTCAAAACTAGAATTTTAGAATGAACATTATTTTTTTCCTAATAAATTTCAGTTTTGCATCTAGTTTTCAGACATGTATTTTTGGTTTGATTCAATCTACGTGTCTTTAGTGTCAAGAACTGTTGGTTTTTTTGTGTTTTATTTTAAAACAATAATAAAGAAAAAAAATTGAAATCTTTATTTTTAACCCAATATGTTTATAAAATTAAGCAATAATAAAATTTCTGAAAAAAGTATGTTTAGGCTTAATTAACTTTGTGATGTTTTTTCTATAATTGTATTATTATTATAAAAAACTATGCCTACCTATTTACTTATGCACAGTCTAGAAGATAGGCTAAAGCTTCAAAACCAGTGTATCACTTTTGCTCAGTCATTGTAGAAATTGATCTTCTTTATAACTTTAACGTTCTTCTCACTCCCCTCCTCCTTCAACTTATTGTAGCAAGTTCTTAGTACCTGATTTAGAGTCTTTCCGGTATTGTCCTTATCTCCTTTTCTCAGGAGTTCTAAACGACGTCCTATGGACGCCACAAGTCCGTAGGACGTCCTCAAGACGTCCAGCTGGCGTTCTGGGCCCACTGGGTGGATGTTGCCTCGTCAAATGACTTTTTTCGACTACTGCTCTGATTCTTACCAGCATTATCCTAAAATAATTTGCTAAAAGTTAATTGATGATTTAATTAATTTTATGGAGATGGATCTCTTTAACTCTCCTCCCCAATGCTATTGTTACAAACTTGCTATATATAAATGTATATACATCACCCACTTTAAAAACAATTTATAATTATGTTATATTTGGTTTACCTTCTTCATTAACTTCCATCTTCTTTTCTGTCTCCAGCTCTTCCAACAACAACTCCTGATTATCCATCTTAGACAATCATGAAGGAATAAACCTCATCATAACATTAGCAACCTCCTGCCCCAGTTCAATGTCCTCCAGCAACATGGTATTTAACTGGATACCCTTGTTAAACTAGTCAACTTGACCTGTGTCGTAAGCATAGAATATTTGATGTGTAATATTACTGTTGTTCTAAATAGAAGACACCAAAGAAAAGGATATACTGCTTTTCCAATTTGGGGGAGTGGAGGGGGACTTAAATGAACAAAGCACATGTGTTTAAAGTACAATTTTCCTTGTGAAAACGGCATTTTAAAAAAGGCGACATTAATGTTAAAACTTATTTACGAAATGATGTAGTTTTCTTGCTTTTAACACAACCAGAAATTAAGAACTTTTTTTTATATTTTGCACAAACTAAATTCTCTTCACTAAATTAAACTCTTTTTTTACATAAATAAAAATACTTTGCATACATTAATCCAAATAATATTTCTTCTCTTCCAAATATAATCTTCTGAAGAAGTTCACATAAATTTAACGCAATACAATAATCCACAAATATGTATATTAAAAAACCATCCAAGCATAATAAAAATAGTTAATAATAAAAAAACTATTAATCAAAAGTCATATATCTGTCATCGATTGTTCTATAAATTTCAACAACAACATTAAAGGTGAAAAAATACGCTTTAACAATTTAGACGATTTCTAAAGTCTAAAGTCTGTTCCCTATGCGTCCTCCAGTTTTTTAATTCGAAATGATATTTTATATAAATATATATATATATATATATATATATATATATATATATATATATATATATATATATATATATATATATATATATATATATATATATATATATATATATATATATATATATATATATATATATATATATATATATATATATATGAAAGTGTAATCTAAAGTTGGCTACATGTCCGGCCTAGTGTTTTTCTGCTTGTGTAAAGGTAAGTGCTAAAAAAAGGTCGCACATGTTAGAGGAATTTATTGAAAACAATTTAAATAAATGCAAGTTTAAAAGAAAAATTTTTATATTTCTTCTTCTTATTTCAGAAAATGAATTTTATGGACTAACATATGCCGTTAAGAAATCAAAATGTTCCGAAAATTGTCTTACTATCTTCCTATTACTTTTTATAGGATGCAAAATATTGCAATATTTGTGCTTAAATTAATATACTGAGCTTAAAAATCTTTGTCGGAAAAAAGCTATATCAGTTTTAGAGTGCTGGGAGTCTTTAGGTTACATTTATAAATAGAAATTATCCCAATTTTGTTTTTGAGGAGTTTTTCTCACCTCTGGCCCACTGTTCAATGTCTTATTATTGCAATATGTTGATAGCTACGTGTACTTAGCTTTAATGAAAACAATTACATTTAGAGATATTTATAGCTGCATATCGTAGTTTTGCAAACGCTTATTAGGTATAGTTGCAACGTTTACTAGACATGGTTGTAATGTTTATTAGGTATGGTTGCAACGTTTAGTAGGTTTAGTGGCAACTTTATAAGGTATGGTTGCAACGTTTATTAAATATGGATGCAGACAATATAATAGATAAATTAATAATCTATATTAGTAATCAAATAATGTTATTAAGCATATAAATATTTGAATTTAAATGATATATTTCATGAAATAATTAAACATTTTCAGTGCTTTGTTTAGGTTTTTTAATCATTTTTTTTGGTTTCGTTTATTTTGTCTAACATCATGTAGGATTTTATTGCTTATCAAGATAATTCTTAAGATGAAATCTGTAAATGAGAAAATTCCATCCAAGTAAAATCTTTTTTGCAAATACGTCGTGGACACATAGTTTTAAGTGAAGCATCGGCTCCACAAACTTATTTATTTTCTTTGTGTAAGGTATATCAAGTTTTATTCATTGCAAAACAACATTCAGCAAGTATGCCGTACAATAACTATCCTTATTCTAAACTGCTGAAAATACTACTACTAACAAATTTTGAAAATAGTTAGTATAATTAGATAACTATATTTGTGTTTACATTATGTAAACTTGAGGACCGGTCAGTTTTCCTCTATCATTAATAAATAAGTGAAAAAACTGTTCTAAAAAGTATTTAAAACAATTTTAAAAAAAACTCCTTCTAAAACAATTTCAGGATTTTAATGTATTCCAGATAGTTAAGAATAAACCATAACCGCTATAGCCATTAATCGGATTACTGTTTGTTTTTTTTTAAGAAAACTCATTAGATAATCATCAGTATTTCTACATTATAAAGCAGTAGTTTTATAAGATAAATATTTTATTATACCGTTAAAAATTAATTGAAAAATATTTTTACTTAATTAGCAAAAGCCAAAAAACAAAAAACAAAAAAAACAAAAAATATGGCACAATTTAAAAAAAGACAATAAAAACTTCAAGGTGTACAAAAACAAAACAATATTTTATATAAGAGCTGATTTAAAATAAAGTTATAAAAAGAACTGTTCGTTGAAATATTTTATTGATTAATAATCAATTATTATTATTAGGATTAAGAGTTATTTTTTACACTGTTTAAATTAATAATAACAAGAACATAAAAAAGCAAACCAGGTGGCTTGTTCGCATAAGAAAATTAATAAGATAAATAAAAAAATAAAAACCAGAAAATAATAAAAAAGAAGATAAAAATAAAGTTAAAAAAATAAGTTTGAAATAAATCGTATAGCATGTTTTTGTCTACTGAGTAGTTTTTTCAACTTGGTTGCGTTGCTGCTGCACCAAGCAATGTTCCCATAATTAAGATAGCTGTGAATAAAAGAAAAGTACATGTTTTTTAAACAGTTTTGGTCTAAAAACCTTTAAGCTTTATAAAATAAGCCAATATTTTTTGATATTTTGTTTTCTATTATACTTAAGTGTTCACGCCATGAAAGATTTTCGTCTAGAAATACTCCTAAGAAATCGCACGAGTGCTCTCTTTTTATAATAGAATTATCAATACAAAGATAGGGAAGTTTAATGGAGTAATTTTTTTTTCGTAGAGTCTATGAAAAAGAGTGTGTTTGGTTTTAATTCTATTTAAGGATAGTTTATTCGACTTAAACCATTCAGTTAAACTTGTGAGTTCCTTATTGACTGTTTCAAATAAGAAGTCGATGTTACTATTAGAGTAAAACAAGTTTGTGTCATCGGCGAACAAAATTGAAGTTAAAATATTAGAAAACCTATGTAAGTCGTTTATATAAACAAGAAAGAGTAGTGGTCCAAGTATTGATCCTTGAGGAACACCGCATGTGGCTGTCGTATATTTTGATTTTCCTTCGTCATACGATATATATTGTTTTCTATTTGTTAAGTAACTTTTAAACCAATCAATGTTTGAGTTTTTTATGCCATAATGTTTTAGTTTAGCTAGAAGAATGTTATGATCAACTGTGTCAAACGCTTTGCTGAGATCTATAAAAACTCCTACTGTATATTTTTTTTCATCAAACGCTTTAAGTATGTCGTGAATAAGGTGAATAATGGCATGGTCAGTGGAATGTCTTGACTTAAATCCGAATTGTTTGTAATAAAGAATGTTATTGCTATTCAGAAAGGAATAAAGTCTATTGTACATAGTTCTTTTGAGTATTTTTGAGAAACAAGGAAGAATTGAGATCGGCCAATAGTTTACAAGGTTTGCAACATCACCAGATTTGAAAATTTGCAATTTTAAGTTTTTCAGGACAAATGCCATGTTTTAAAGATAGGTTTAAAACATGCAATAGTGGAATAGTTATATATTTTATTGATTTTATAATGACGCGACTACTGTTATCATCATATCCTAAACTTTTTTTAGGTTTTAACAAAAACATGGCATCCAACAGTTCTCTTTCCGTAAGTTCATTATTGTCCATTACATTGGTATTATTAGAATTTTTAAAAGATTTAAATTTTACTTTTATGTTTTCTATTTTTGATGCTAAGTTAGTTACAACCTACATTAACAAAGTACTGATTTACTTATTCTGCAACTAAAGATTTATCTGTAATAAGTTCATTATTTGATTTAAGATTGATTGGAAGGCTATTACGATCAAGATTTTTTTTCCAATTACTTCTTTAACTATGTTCCAGGTCTTTTGCGTTTCATTTTTGTGTTAACTTAACTGTTCAGAATATAATATTTTTTAGAACGTCTTAAAATTGATTCAAAAAGACGCTTATAGTTTTTATACTTGGTTTCATTTTCAAGTGTTCTTTTTTTGATAAATTTATTATATAAACGTTGTTTTTTTTTGGACGACTTTAGAATACCATTTGTTATTCAAGGATTTAATAGCGTTTTAGTTTTGACAAATTTCGTAGTCTCTGGAAAAACTTTGTAATAAACTTTTTGAAACTTGTTAAGGAACATATCATATTTAAAAAAAAAAATCACTATTTAAAAAAAAAAATTTAAAAACTTTAATTTAAAAATAAGTATTATACCTATTCCAATTCAGTTAATAATATTAAAAAAGGTAATAATTTTTTATTGATAAGAACTATTGAGAAGCTTTCAATTATGGTAACATAACTACCAAACTTCCAATAATGGTAAACAAAATGGTAAAAAAATTGTAATAAAACCAAGGTAACAAACTAAATGCAATTACTCAATCTTGTTTTTGTTAACTTTCTAATACCGCTTACTGTAATTAGAAGAAACAAGTCTGTTTTTAATTTTAATATAAATTTGTCAGTGAAGTTGTTTCAATTTTTAATTTTGTTTTTTCATTTAATTTCTCGTGGAACTTTAAATAAATTATTTACTAAATAATTATTTTATTTTCATCAGCCTCGTTATTATTTTGACTTGCAAGTGTTATAATTTTTTTTTTTTTTTAATACGATAACATGAAGATGGGAGAAAGTTCAAAGGGTTGAAGTGCTGGGAAAAAAAGGTAGACGAATGAAAGTTTTTAGAGCATGCAGGGACAGATGCAGTAAAAAATGAAACTTTGATGATAGACGAGTCAAGCGAGAATGAGTTTTGGTTAATGGAACTAGAGATAAAAGCTCCTTTGAGCAGTGACCACGATAGTTTATGTCGAAAAGAGAAAGAGATGCAAATTTAAGACGATAAATTAGGTCAAGATATGTTTAAATTGCGTTTTTTATTTTTTGAGGAAAATGAGCATCATTAGAAAAAGCATATGTCAACTTTACTTCATACAAAAAAGAATAAAATATTTATTGAGATAGAAAATGGAATCAGGAGAATAATAATAATAATAACAATAATAAGCAAATAAAATAAAGAGAAACAATTTTAGCAGATGAAAACTGTGCAATGGATTGTATATATTTTTTTATGAGAGTAGTGAATTTAGTTA
Source organism: Hydra vulgaris (assembly GCF_038396675.1). NCBI lineage: Eukaryota > Metazoa > Cnidaria > Hydrozoa > Anthoathecata > Hydridae > Hydra > Hydra vulgaris. The sequence goes on along the minus strand of NC_088933.1, from coordinate 29,909,118 downwards.
ATGATAATCCAAGGAGACGTAGAGAGGCGGACTCAGTGAGAGGCTTGTCATTCATTAATATAGAAATTTCGACAATATTGCAACAATTGTTTTCAGTAAATACCTGAGTTTTGTTAGAGTTGCACTCACAAGTCTTAATCTGTTACAGAAGAAGATCAGATTCAAGTTCAGCTATCAAATGTTTGATAATGGAATTTTTTTTAGAATTTGGGGAGAATGATTTGAGTTAATATTACTTTTCAATTTATCATTTGGTTTTTTGAAAGGTTTGCATGAGTTTTCAGAGAAGTTAAATGTGATATATATATTTATATATATATATATATATATATATATATATATATATATATATATATATATATATATATATATATATATATATATACACGATATATATTTATTGTATTTATTTATACATAATATAAAAACTCACGGTATTTAATAATACAATATGGTGTTTAGCCTACATAGGCTTTTTTATTATGTAACCTGAATTTTATATTTCAGTATATTTATATATTATATAGACTATTTAATATATAAATATTGAAATCTACAAATTAGGTTACATAATAAAAAGGCTAGGGAAGAACCTTAATGAATGGGACAGTTTTCGTAAAATGCATTTTTTGAGGTTGATAAATTTGTTTGAAAATTACTTTAAAAATAGTTTGATAACTGTTAACTCTCGTACTATGATAAACAAAAACAAAAAAATTGATTCCGCATATGGGTATTGGTAAAAAGAGAGTTTTATTGGACCATGGCATTTGTCCCATTCCTTAAGAACTACTCATTGAATGGGACTAAAAATATTTTTGAATGGGACAAATCTAAAAAATTAATAAAAGAGAAGTCCTAAGTAAGTTTCAAGGCAGTCAAGCAGTAAAGGTAGTTCCTACCATTAGGGAACCCGAAAAAGCTATAAATATGGCAGAATGTCGGCATATATTGACAAACCTAAAATAATTTTATTAAAAAATATATGTATATTAAAATTGAATTAAAAACACGAATATTTGATTTTAGTAAAACAAAAAGCGTTGTTTAAATGCTTGGATATAATTCCCAGTAATGACACATTCCCTATGCTAAATTATAAATTATAAATAAATAAACAACTTTATACCATATAAAGTATCCAGTTTAATTTCAAAAAACTCAATAACAAAGCATCTTATTAGATATTTAAAAAATTCATTTTATTTATGTTTAACCAAAATACAAAAATCAAAAATTATTGCTTGTTGCAAAGTACATGAAATAAAAACCAATAAATCAAAGAAGTTCGCATTCATAATAACGCTTCTTGCTGTTATTATTACAATTACCACATATCCACCACTGAGAAGTAAAACACTGAATCCAAGCAGGATCAAAGAAATTTTTCCAGTTGCATTTGCATATTTTGCAAGTATTTTGTTGTTGTTGGTTTACGGGTGCATTTTTTACAGATGACACAATTAAAAAATCTGCATCAGAGTTTTCTGTTTCTTTCACTCTATTGAGGTCAATTTTTCTTTTTTGATCTTGTGTGTTAATTTTACCAGTTTCAAAAATTTTCCTCTTATCTACTGTCTTTTCTGGAGTTTTAGTTAATATAGTACTTTTATCCTGCTGCCTTCTTTTTTTAGAATCTTTTCTTGGGGGTGCTTTAGGGTATGGATGAATGGTTTCTGGACTAACTATTTTGACTGATGATTCTGAAGAATCAACTTGTTTATTTTTTTCATATGATTGTTGATTATCTGGTTGTTTATTTTCTGGTTGCTCGACAGGAAGAGGTCTGTCACTAACACTAGATGATATGAAATCACTTTCCCCAAATATTTGTCTATTAAATAGATAGATACCACATTTAGAAAATCCACTGCAAGCATTTTTTATTGTGAACGACATATTATATGTTGTGCATGCTAGCCGAGGTAAATTATATATGTTAATAATTCTCCCTAGATTGGAGGCCAACCATTCATTCTGAGCCAATCTAATATAAGATTTTAAAGGAACAAACACCGAAACATACAAAGGCTGCAATCTATGACTGTAGTGTGGTGGAAATGTTAATAAAATCAAAGAGTTTTCTTTCGCAAATGTTATTGTTTCAAATGAAATGTGACTTTCGTGGTTGTCCATTAATACAGCACTGGATGATCCACATATAGCTTAGCATGGGAAACAAAGTGCTTCATTGCAACTAAAAAGTTCTCACTTGTCATCCAACCACTTTTGTTACACAGCCTTAAGCTTCCTGTTGGGGCTCCACTTATCATAAAATCCTTGTAGTTTACTCTCGGAAATATAAAGACATGTGGAACTGTATTACCCATAGCATTCACAAAAGCTAACATTGTCACCTCTTTCTGCTGAAACAGCTTGTGAAACCATCTTAGTTCCACGAGTTGAAATAATCTTTGGAGGATCTGTTAATAATCCTGTCTCATCTGCATTAAAAATACATTCTACTTTAAATTTATATTTTAATTAAACTTCTAACAAGTTATCAAAAAACATTGACACTGTATGTTCATTAAAGGCAGTTGCACGAGCAAGACTAACTTTTTCTGGCTTACGTAGTGATAATTTTGAATGTTGTATCAAAAAACTTTCCAACCATTGCTTTCCTGCCATTTTATTTTGGTGCCATTGTATTTTGGTGACTCTGGAATACTGTTAGAATTTAATGCAATTCCGTATTTGTAGGCTAACTGCCTAGTTTGCAATTTAGTTAAACCATAGCACATATTTGAAGACATATGCAAATAATCTGCAATAGCACTTTCCTCAGAAGCATGAAGTATTTTTCTATTTCCAATGTTTACAATGTGTTTATAGTCTGGCAGCTTTTGACATCTTGCCATTTTAACAGCTCTATCTACTGCAGATTTTGATAAACTATATATTTCAGTTGCATCTCGTATGGACATTGCTTTAAGAACACTTTTGACTGCATCTTCAACATCTAAAGAGTTTTTATGTATTAATTTTGTGTTTGGTTTCATCTTAAATAAAATTTGAAACTTCACAAAATATCAAATATATGCAATATCCAAATATTTAAATACAAACATGGAAATATATTTAAAATACACACGGATACATAAATATATTTAAAATACATACATATAGTATATGATATACATACATATATATATATATATATATATATATATATATATATATATATATATATATATATATATATATATATATATATATGTGTGTGTATATATATATATATATATTTATGTATATGTAATAAATAACTACAAAACAAGAATTATAAGTGTGTATATATTTATGCATATATATATATATATATATATATATATATATATATATATATATATATATATATATATATATATATATACATATATATATACATATATATATATATACATATATATATATATATACATATATATATATATATATATATATATATATATATATATATATATATATATATATATATATATATATATATATATATATATATATATATATATACATATAATATTCGCCATCTTTTTAATACTCTGTTATCAACAACATATTAAACATTTATACATATTTATACATATTATAAATATCATACATCAACATATCTAATTAAATATTTAAAATTAATTTCATTTAATAAACTATTGATCGACTCAACTTTAAAGAATACTAAAGAAAAGATTTTAATAGAGATTTAGTTCTCTCAACTCTGAACACAATATTGAATTTTAGCTAAAGCATAGGTCACACTTGTTTAGAACTACATTGTAACATCAAATAAAAACGTCTTTAAAAACAAAATTATGTGTGACCATAACTAAGTTGCAGAAATATATTTTTCTGCTTTTTTCACATCAGGCCGATTGGAAAAGTCCTATTCAATAATCAATACTTTGTCCCATTCAATGGGCTTCTCACTAAATCCACAAATGACAGTACAGGCTAAAAACAGTAATACCTAACCGCAAATGCTTTACAAATTTAAAAAGTAGAGACATTTGGGTTTTTAAAAATGGAGCTTTATTTTTCATAACTTTAATAATCGCTGCAAAATCAGACACAGAAAACTGTTTTTTCAAAATTACTTCTTGTTCTTCAAAACACAATAACATCCAATGCCATTATGTTTAGACCATCATAGAAATAAAGATTTGGTCTGAATGGTTGTACCAAACACTTTTTACCACAGAAGTTTGGATAGCTAACCGTAGATGCTTCTATGCGAATTTGGTTTTGTCCCATTCAATAATTGTCCCATTCATCAAGGTTTTCCCCTATACGGGCTACGTACAATAAATAATATTTATATTATGTTTAATAAATACAATCAAGAAATTTATGTTAGTTAAGCAATAGGGTATTCTTAATATTATTATAATATTTTTTTTTTTATTAGACTGGATTAAACTGAAGTTCAATGCAAAGTTTAAACTTGACTTGAAAAAGTCATAGCTGTACTAACACTCTTTTTATGAAAAAAAAATCAAAATTTTTTTTAAAAATTAGTCGTCTCACATACCTGGCATATTTCTGAAAAAACTAAAGACACAGTGAACCATTTAGCTACAATTAAAGAATATTACAGCCTAATATTTGTTCCTTTTGATACTATATAAATACCTGATCTAATTGAAATATTATAAAATTTTAAACTTACTTGATAAAAAATCCAAAATTCTTATTATGAAGTTGACTTCTGAAGAGAAAAACTTGGAGAAAAAATAAAAAAACTGCGCAAATCAGTATATTTTTATGCAGAGAATGATTGTTTTAAAAAAGGTTCTTTTCTCAAAGTATATTAATAGAAAGGAATCATCGACAAGATTAATAAAACCACCTTACCTCTTGCTAAAAAAAACGATCCAAAATTAATTTAAAAACCCATAAACATGAAGCTTCAATCGAAGTACTTATTTATGAACAAGTTATTTCAAATTTTGCGCTTTGAAGGTCCAAAAAAGGAGCTGTCTATAAATTACGTCAACAAAATAGGGGGAGGGGGTCTGAGTTTTTTTGACATTTGTTGACAGAGGGGAGGGAGGGAGGTCAAGTCAAGTTTACGTCTACAATTTTACTTTTTTCAATAAATTTAGTTACTTAAAAAAAGAAAATTAGGCAGCATTTGCAGTCCTGTGTTATATACTCGCTAAACCTTTAGTATTTTAACAAAAGCCATTTATATTCTTACTTTTTAAAAACCGTGTTGTGCTTTAAAAAGATCCGACACGTATTAACTAAATAAGCACATATACATAAGCGGCTCTTTATCTCCATGCACAATTATTAATACAACATTGAAATAAAGATTTGGTAGATTATTTGAAAAAATATTTAAAAAAAGATGTTGGTAGCTCTTTTAAAATTCTTTTTTTAAATTTCTACCAACATCTTAATTTTAATATTATATTATTATTTGTGCATGGAGCTAAAGAGGCATCTTGACATCAAAAGAACCATACGCGACTTGCAAGTCGCAGGTTGCTGACCACTGTTATAAACGTCTTAATAATATAATGTAGACCATTTACTTACATAAATCTTTATTGTTTGCACAGCAGACGATGACTTTGTAAATTGCAGTTTTTCGCACTTTTGTCTCAATAGGTTGCCGACCCAAGGTTTATACAATTTGTCAAATGCATTTTTTGTTTTACTTAACTTTATTAGACGTTATGTGCTTTTACTGTGAGATTGAATTAGTTCTATAGTTAAATTGAGCAGCCGTGGCGCAGTGGTAGCGCATTTGCCTCAGAAACAAAGGATCCGTGGTTCAAACCCCACCTCTGAGTAAGTTTTGCAACATAGGTTAGGAAGGATTCGTGAACTTCCTATTAAATGCTCAACCGCGATATTCTGTGATAAGACTGTATGCACTTCTTGGGGCACCTAAATGAATTTTAAAAAAAAATTAGGAGGATTGGCTCATTGATTTGTATTAATGTTGCATTAATTTGAAATATGTTTATAATTTAAATGTGTAAGGTGTATACATTTTTATGAACTCTTAAATCTCTATTTTTTTGATGGGAGTAAATTTTTGTAGTTATAAACTGGAAATATGTTCTTAAGTTCTAATAATTTTTTTCTAAACTTTTACTTTTTTTCACTCTTTGTTTAGACACAGCTAAGAAATTTTAGGTTTAAGTTTACTATCCGAGTAACCCAAGAGTGTTAATAATTATAGTAAGTGGGGTATACTTCATTTTCATATTTAAAAAAATTTGGGAGTTTTATAACCTTTTAAGGTGATAGAAAGGTTTAAGAAAGTTTTACAATTTGAACATGCAACACTTTCTTTTATCAACAAACCAATTACAATTAATTAATCAATAGCCTCTTCTTTAACTAATATTATTATGTAGTTACTTAGAAATGAGGTTTTCTGAAAACCTTTTAATGTATTCTTAAAAACCACGTTAAACTCATTTAAAGACTTAATGGATAACCAATTATATAATGATGTCTTTAATAATCACATTATTATTACATCTCAAAAGTTACTTACGTAAATTCTGAGATGTAATATTAATATAATTATGAAAATGCAGTAATTTAGGTTGAAATAGTTTTTATAATATTTTAATATTATATTTACTTTAAAATTATGCTATACTGTGGTATAAATGCATTATGAAAATGTTCAAAAAAATATAGATCAGTTATCAAAGTTTCCATGGTGCGAAGTTAGTGGAACTCTATTAGAAGAAAGTTGACAAAAATTTAAAAAAATACTCATATACCAACTTTTTAAGGTCTTTAATCTAATATTTATACATAAATATCATTAGAATACTCAAATTTGGTCAAAAAACATTTTCTAATAAAAAAAATTATTTTTTTCAATGCTTTTTTTTATTTTAATTTTATTATAGATACCTATACCTATATTAAAACATAGATATCCATATATTATTATAGATACCTACTATATTAAATCCTTGGCTCCTCTGCTCTCTAAAGCGTAGAGTAGAGAATATTATTTTAAAAGATAGATTTTCAAAAAATCATCTGCTGTTGCTGCCTTGTAAAAAACAACAAATGCATTCCAGTTAATAAAAATTTGGAAGGTCTGGTTTAAGTTTTCTGTAAGTCAGAGTTTTTACTGAAAGTATTAGCCTACCCTACAGGATAATGCCCAGGTTGTAAGAAAAACTTATATCTCTGTAAGGCTAGTAAAACTATTGCAGGTACAGTGACTCTAAAATGGAAAAATGCTGATTTGACTAGCTTGCAAACCTCTAAAGATTGCTCAATATTATGCAGTATATGCAATCAAGGAAGAAATAGATTATTAAATAAAAGTATGAAAAAGGGAACAAGCTCAACACAAAAACTTTGCCAAATATGCTTCTGTGAAATTGCTAAAGCTAAACCCCACAAATGTTCGCCTTTCAAAGCTAGCACAAATCGTTCTGAGAGTATTTCTAAAAATTCCATAAAAGTAAATGAACAAGTAGCTTCTTTCCATCTTAAAGAAACTTATTCTGATCAATGACAAAGTCTAGGAGCTCAAACCATTCTCAGAAAAAGTAAAATATTGTTTAATTAAAATAGCTATGATATATATTTTTAAAATAATAGTTTATCTTATGATAAACTATTATTCTTAAAATAAACAGTTGTCTTATATTACGGAGGTAAAAGTATTCATATTACACTTTGTACTCCAGAAAGTGATCAGAAAAAGATTCCTTATAATGAGGTAAAGGTTTTGGTAAATACCTTAGGACTTGTCAGTTTAAGTCTAATGAAATGTTAAAAACTTTGAGGAGAAGTGGTGTAAAGTTTGAGTCAAACATGGAGAAAGCTCTGGATAAAAAAAGTAAACTACTTTCGAACTATTACGTCGCTGAATTATTAGACTTTCAAGAAAAGAAAAAAAAAACAACTATGCTACAGTGAAGAGAGACTTAGTATATATTGAAGATATTACAACATTTCTGGATTTTGTAATGAAATATCGAGAGCAGGTTCCACAAAATACATTTGTAAAGATTGGGATGGATTCAGGTATTTATATTTATATTTTAGTAATCGTCTTTTTGAAAAAATATTTTTGAAAATATTCTTTTTACATATTTATATACAAATATGTATGTGTGTATATATATCGATATATATTTATAGGCGGAGGATCATTGAAAGTAATAGTAAATCTGTTTGATCCAACCAAGGACAGGGCCGAAGATAGCAGCCTCATAAGATCATACTCAGGAGCAAATGCGTCATTTATTTTAGCTTATTGTGAAAGGGTAAGTGAGAATCATTCTAACATGAGAATGATAGTGTAAAGATTGAAGTTGCACAAATGCAAGTACTCATTGGCTTCTGAAATGAAATTAATCAACTTATTGCTAGGAATTTCGGTAAATGTTGTTTTTGAATAATCTTAAGATAATAAAACATATGAGGTAAACACTATATTAGGAAGATTTTTTTTTACCCAACAATATATTTATAAATTGAATTATTGTATAAAATTGTAGGCTCATGGAGGAAACTATGCCTGTGCATGGTATAAAGGTTCTTCTGAACTATTTGCTGGAGAGTGAAGAACATTTCAATCTTTGAATGATTACTATAAACTGTATTCATCTGCAGAATCTCTGGTGAAAAAAATGAAGGAATATAAGATCTAAATAAATAAGTTGTAATATTTTCAAAATTTATTATTCATCACAAATTTATTATTTTTAAAAGGATAAAAAATTATTATTTTCATATATTTAGAATCTCATTAATCCTTGTCTGCTCAAGACAGAAGACAAATCTCTAAGTATAATAAAAGAAACTCCATTACCAGAACTTCATCTTCTGATGGGATTTGTTAACCATGTGGCAGAATTTTTAATGCAGCTCTGGTCCGGGTTTATAGATTGGGTCAAGAGCATTGGAAGCCTTTGAAAAGTTTACCATAGAGGAACATTTGAAGGAAACACGTATAGAGAGATACTTAAAAGTTGAGAAAAACTTGAATTGATAATGCCTGCTGAACTGTTTCTTTTCTTGGAAACAATTAGAAAGTTTAATAAGGTTGTTCTTGATGTCTTTGGTTATAAACTTGACCCGTACTATTTAGTTTTAATTGAAAGTTTTACACTTTGTTATAAAGGTGCGTAAGACTATTGCAGAGAAGTAACAGCTGTATTCTTTAACCTTTGTATATGAAACCAAGTTATTGATAAACATATTTATAGCAAATTTTTTCAATTTTTAGATAAACAGTTTACGGTTAACTGGAAAGTACATGCTGTAACTGCACATCTGGAGACATTTGTTGATTTGAGTGGCCTTTCCTTTGCGTAGTTTAATGAGTAGACATCTGAATCTTGCCATTCCAAAATGAAAAGATGAATGTAATAAACAGATTTAAAGTTTCGCAGTACAGTGACAAACATAAGGAATGAAGCAAAAGAATTGCTGAAGTGTTCAGTTTAAGTAATTTATAAGTTGTAGAACATACATCAATTGTACATCAAAACATAAACATTATTGAAATCTTAAATTTAAAAATATGTAAACTCATTCAAAAAGACGATAAAAATATATTAGTATAAACGATTTTAAAATATTTTATTCAGTATTTATTATATTATTATTATTTATATATTAGGTTATTTGGCAACAATGTATACAATACTAATATTCTACAAAATTACTTATTATTAATTATAAGTTCTTCTTTACTAAGTATACAATGTTCCTAAATTAATTTCAAGGACATCTAAACTATTTTCACCAACTTAAAGCAGTCTAATAATGTTGATGTATAAATACAAAATTAAAAAAAGCATAAAAAGTTGGAATATAAAGTTACTTTATGTTAACTTTACTATTCTGTCAGTATATTTAGTTTTTTAAATACGAAAAAATGACTTTTTTGTAGATTTTCAATGTCAATTTTCTAAAAATGTGATACCTCACAGGTTTTTTTAAATATGATAATGTAGTGTCCAGATGCCCCACCTACTAACATTTTTGGGTCACTCAAGTAGTAAACATAAATCATAATTTCTGAGCTGTGCAGATCAAGTATTTGTAATTTTAAAAGTTTTTCTAAATATTTTTCTTTTAAACTCTTTTTTTTGTTTTAGTTGTAAATCAGTCTTTTCAAAATATTTTTTTCCATTTATTTATTTTTTATTTTTTTTCTTAAGGATGGAGGCATTGAATGTTGACTTAATTTCGACGAGTTATTGACTTGGGGGAGAGAGGAGGTAAAAAAATGTCAGAAAACTGTTGACGTAATTAATGGACAGCCTCAAAGACTTTACTCTGGTATCGACAAAGTGATTTTAAATTTTCTACAAAAATAAATATAAAACAAGTGTACCCATTTGTTTGCTATTTATTATTTTTAAACCCGGAGTATGATAGGGCATCTTTCAAACTTTTGGACCCGGGCATCACAATGCTCTAAGCGGCCCTGTCAACTCGTATGTTATAGTATTTATTTGTTTATTTATTTATTTTATTTATTTTTAATATTTTATTATATTTATATATTATATATTATATTTATTTTATTATATTTATTATATTATAATTATATTTATATTTAGTTTATTTATTTGTTTATTTATTTATTTGTCAACTCGTATGTTATAGTATTTATTTGTTGGCCTTTAAAATATTGTATAGTATATTTTCATTTTATTTGCAAAGGTTTAAAAACTTAGTTCACTAAAAAACTTATTTTTTATTTTTTATTTTCTTTTTATGAAAAACTAAAGGTCTTGCTATAGAAGTTTAAATTCTTTTCATTATATTTCCTAATTAAGAATTCTTAATCGCAATAATTAAAAACATTTATATATAGGTTCAAATATCATTTTTGTCTGTTTGTTTCTTTTTCATTTTTGCTTTGTGTTTAATTATATTTGAAAATAAGTTTTATAATTAATTATCTCTATTTTTTTTTGTCTTTTTTTTTTTGTTTGTTTGTTTGTTTGTTTTTTGTTTTTGTCTTTGTTTGTTTGTTTTTTGTTTTGTTTTTTTTAAAAAAAAAAAAAATATGAAAAAAATAATAAAAAAAAAAATAAAATAAAATTTTTTCTTTTTTTTTCTTTCTTTTCTTTCTTTTTATATTTGATAACTTTTTTAATGACAAGATTTGATAGCTATATTATTTACGGATTATTGGGAGCTTGGCGATAAGACTATTTTGTCTTCTTCTTGCCCCCGCCATGTGTATATTTTACCAATACGAGAGTTGTAATTATTTTTAACGGCAAACTTATAACTTTAAAAAAAAAAAAAAAAAAAAATAGTAAACCATAAATCTAACTGGAAACCTATAAATTGATAAAAACAGTAGCTTAACGTAATGTCAATCTTGTAACACATGCACAGTGATAACATGAGCTCAATAAGCAATTATTCTTTTTCGAACACTATGCCAACCAAAGAGGTTTATTAAACCTCTTTAATGCCGTGGCATCATAAAGAGCAGCGGTGGCGTAGTGGTTAGAGTTCCAGCCCAACAGACAACATTGGTACGGAAGGAGGCGAGAATTTCTTGTTAAATGCTCACCCGCGGTGCTCTGTGATAAGACCGTAAGGACTTCAGGGAGCACCTAAAATAATTATTAAAAAAAAAAAAAACGCTTAGTTGGCACCAACCATAGTGTTAAGTTTAGCCGACGTAACGTTCAGACCACGGCGATCTATACAGCAGGCCTTGCCAACGCGCAAACGGCGTTTTGACTGGGGGCCTATTTTATAAACAGCAAAAACTCAAAAAATCTGTTTAGTAATTTTTTATTAACTCAAAAAACTTTTTTTTCTCAAAAAGATTTACTTTATAATTACAAACTGATATATGTATATATATATATATATATATATATATATATATATATATATATATATATATATATATATATATATATATATATATATATATATATATATATATATATATATATATATATATCAGGGATGCGAAGTCCGGAGTCGCAGTCCATGGAGTCCCTATTTTTGCCCGGAGTCCGGAGTCTTAGGAGTCCATAAAAATTTTAGAACTCCAGAACTCTTTTTTTTTTATTATTTGTTAATATGCTTGTCACTAAGCACTAAAAAATAGCATTTAACCGGTAAGCTGACCTTCTTTTTTGCCGATTATATTTATTTGGCCAGATTGAGTATCGGTTCGAATGTCGCGCCTTGTTAAGAAGCATTACGCAGCTCCATTTTACGTGCGAAATGGCCATTTACCTACCCGTTCAGTAGTTATACGTTAAACCAAAACTTTTATCGTTTAGAATATTTAAATTATCTTTTGATATTGTTTATGTGACGTTTATTCAGAAAATATAAAGTAAAACCATTTAACCGCAATCGTGATCTAATAGGTTTTTTGTTAAAGAAACAGTTTGTTTAATTTTTTTTGTTGTTGTTAAAATTAGTTAAAAAAGTGTTTTAAGTTTAAACTTTTTATCATATTTTATAATAAGTTTTATATTTCTTAAATATAAAACTTTTAATGAAACCCATAATGTTTATTTTATGTGTAACGAATTTTGTTTATTTATGTATAGTTTAATAAAATAAAAAAAATTCCCATTAAAAAAATACTTTTGATGAACTCTTTATTAAAGTAATAAACAGCTCATCAATTGTCTAGACCCAGGGGCGATTTCACGGTTTGTATGGAAAGGAGGTTGTTGCCCCTTCCCCTATAAAGAGAGGGAGTTAACATTTGACTTACAGTTCAATATTTTTTATAAGACATTCGTCACTTTTGAAGAACTCACCCTCCTTGTTTTACTCATAAAATCGTTCCCGGCTAGACCAGTAGGTAATAATATGTTTGAGTATTTATTTGTTCAAATTTTTTTCAATATTTTACCAAATTTTATATAAATTTTATAAATAAATGATATTTTAGTTTAGAAGCTTTTCTTTTGCATAAGTGATTTTGTTATTATTAACTTTTTAGATTTATCATAGAAAGAACGTCGATTAGAAATGATGAACTAGTTTATGAGCAATAAACGAATATTTTACCAAAGTAAAGTTCTTTAAAAAAAATTGTAGATAGAACTTGTGCTTTGTTTAAGCACTGTTTAAAACCGTTAAGTAGTGTGAAACTATAGTTGTAAATAAATAAAACTTGTAACTACTTTTTAATAACACTTACTGAAAAATTGCAATGAAAGCGATATGGTTTAGATACAAATTAATTATACGCAATAAAAAAAAAGTTCAAATTTGTCTATAAGTTTGCGCTATTAAAACAAACTAACGATCTAGACTATTGGTAAACAACCTACCATCTAAATCAGAAAGAAGCCAAAAAAAGGCTTATAAAAATACCTCAACAAATAAATAAAAATTATTTTGCGCAACAATTCCTTTGATGGAAAAACTACTAACGTTATCTTTTCATAACTAGTCATGTTAACAACTTTCATGACTATGTTTTCGAGGGTTGTTATACAGATAATTAGTTTGCTGAAGCATATATAACAGAGAACAAATACTTTGCATGTTCATAATAACTCGCAATAACAACATCATTATTTATAATAATATTTGCTGTTTACTCGTGAGCAACAATCTTGACCAGTAATGGCCGCTAAATATGCATCAGATACGATCTACTGACATTTTCATTGTACAAATAAAATGTTGAATGGATGTAAAGTAGGATGCTTCAAATGTCTTGTTCCCGAAAGAAGTAAAAGTAATGAATTATGCGGTAAGGAAATTATATGTGCCGCAAAACAAGTAGAAGAAAAGATTAGGAAGCAAAAACATACAGCCATCAAAGACAGCACTTCACAGCAATCCATATTAAAGTGTTTTGTACCGCAGCAAATTAATTTGCATATAGAAAAAAATGAGTTTTTTGAAGCCTTAAACCAGCTGGGTTTGGTTGAAGGTCTTTCATTCCAGGTTCAAATTATTTTTTCGTTAATATTTATTAACTAATTTCAAAAAAAATCTAAAAAATCATATGTTTTTTTGCCATTTTATAATAATAATTTGTTATTCTAAAAACAATTTCTATAGGCGTTTGATCGGGAACCTATTCAAAAGCTTTGCGGAAAAGTTGCATTTCATTTTTGATTTAAAATGAATAGAGGTAATATGAGAATTCAAATTAGTGATCTTGCCAAAAAGCATGGCGAACAAATCAAAAACAAATTATCGGAAATGTTAATTTATTTAAAAGTCAATTCTACATAAAGGCATATGCGCCACTACCTCGGTATATACGTGCAATACTCAAACAATGATAAAATTGTTGTGATCAATCTTGGCACAATCGGTACGAACGGAAAACAAAGGGCGGTTTTTACAGTAAAAAAAATATTGAGAAGTGTTTAGATAAGTTTGGAATCAATAAAATGAATATTTTAGGCCTCAGTGTTGACAATATGCTTTTTTTTACGAACAAACGAGTTTTTTATTTGAATGTTTATTGACAATGTAGATATTGTAATATTTTTTTTTGTGACTTTATAATTTAAAGTGTAATTAATGTAAATAAACATTTAAATCTTTTTATAATATTATGATCATATGTTTTCAATTAATCTGAGAAATTGAGAATTCTGTGCGTGCGACAATACAAAATAAATAAAAGTTATCTTTGGAGTTGCATTATTCTTATTATTTGTAATCCTGCAAAAGTAGGACAAATCGACTTTTGGATTTAAGAAGCGGTTGAGCTCAGCTTCATAAACCCACGGATCCCTTATTTTTCATAAAAAGTTAGGGATCCGTGGTTCAAACCCACCTTTAGGCAAGTTTTGCGACATTGGTTAGGAAGGAGGAGTGAATTCCGGCACTTAAAATATATATTAATATATTATTCATAATAAAAATATTATTGGTACCCTATCACTTTTCTGGCATTTATACATAAAAACTCCAGATAATAAAAATCCTTATTTAATTTAAAAAAAAAAAAAAAAAATTCCGGAGTCCGAGTCCATGATTTTTGAGCACGGAGTCCCAAAAAATCGATGGAACATCGCATCCCTGATATATATATATATATATATATATATATATATATATATATATATATATATATATATATATATATATATATATATATATATATATATATATATATATATATATATATATATATATATACATATACAGTATCGGACAAAACATTTGCAACCAACATCGAACAATGCTAAAAAGTGTTCCTAATTTTACATGTCTTAAAAACGAAACAAACTATACTACCACAGCAAACAGTTCAGGAGTCTGGAATCATAGCATGCCATGACATGAGCAATCAGCTGACAGGTGACAGCACACAGGCAGAATTTCGTTGACAAGTGCCATTTTGCAGCGGACAAATGCAACTTTTTTGGTTTGTTTCATTTTCTTAAGTCTGGTCCGTGTCAACGTCACGGAAGTTTTTTAATAATTAAAGGAAGTATCCAGAAGTTTCCTGAAGTTTCCAGAAGCATGCAGAAGCTTCCAGAAGTTTCCAGAAGAAGCATCTGGAAGCATCCAGTAGCATCCAGAAATATCCAGAAACATTCAGAAGCATCCAGACGCATCCAGAAGCTTCCAGAAGCATCGAAAAGAAGCATCTAGAATCTTCCAGAACAGGTTCACACAGGTTCATTTTACAATATAAGAGACATGTAAATCGACATGTAATTCAGTCAGTATGTGGAAGTCAATCAGTCAGTATTATCAAGACAGTTTATCGAAGTGAGTTTTCTCAAAGTGCTTTATCGAAGAACATTAATACAAGAAGTGAAATACAACAAGTGTTTCATTACATCAATACAGTCCACATCCAACCAAGACGTTGTGTTCCACAGAGCATTATTGTATCATCACAAGGTAAATGCAACACGGTAAGCCTTGAGAAGCGTGATTATTTATTTTTATTATTTTTATGACTTTAAGTGCAAAAATGGCTCCCCACAGTCTTGGATTGGAACTAAGAAAGAAAATTATTGGCGATTACGTAAGTGGAATGTCACAAAAAAGTATTTGTAATAAATATTGCGTGAAAAAATGGACCGTATCAAGACTATGTTCCAAATATCGTTCTACGGGGAAGTTGGCAGCAAATAACAAAGGTGGAAGACCGTGTTCCACCACTTCTAGAGAGGATTCTATGATCGTGAGTTCCGTCAAGAAGAATCCCTGGATATCATCAGTTGAGATACAAAAGCAATTAGAGCTGTCTGTATCGGACCGAACAATTAGACGACGTGCTGTTGAAGCCGGATTGTTTTCTCGACGCCCTGCTAAGAAACCGCTGATTTCACTAAAAAGAAGAAAAGACTTCTGTTTGCTACATCTCATATTGACTGGAATGTGCAGAAATGGCGAACTGTCCTGTTCAGTGATGAATCGAAGTTCAACATCATTGAACTTCGATTCATCATTGATGAGCGATGGCATTTGCCGTGTACGTCGACCGGCCGGAAAACGTTTCGATTCACGTTACTGCCATAAGACCTTGAAGCATGGTGGAGGCAATGTAATGGTCTGGGGGTGTTTTTCTGCTAACGGTCTAGATCCAATACATCAAAACGATGAAATAATGGATCGTTTCATGTATAAAAATATTCTGAAAGATGTTATGTTACCTCATGCTGAATGGAATATGCCAATAAAATGGGTTTTTCAGCAAGACAACGATCCGAAACACACTGCAAAAGTAGTCAAGCAGTGAATCTCGATAGGATTGAGATCCGGAGATTGGCCGCCTCAATCTCCGGATCTCAATCCTATCGAGAACCTGTGGGAGATCGTCAACCGCAGAATTAATCGTGAAGGTGTTCGTAATAAGGATCAACTGTTTGAACAAATCCAAAAGGCCTGGGCAGCGATTTTACAAAGTTTCATTGATCACCTGATCGAATCTATGCGTCGAAGATGCAAGGATGTGATCGATAACAAAGGATTCGCCACGAAATATTGATAGCGAAATACAGCTTGGTCAACATTTTGTCAAGTTGCACTTGTTTCTTCCAGAAGGAAATCAACTTTTTTTAATACTTTTGATTAATTTATTAATTTTCGTGTACAAATAATGAACTTAGTGATTAATAAAACTTAAAGAACTTTGTCTCTAAACAATTACATAGTTATTTCTCTAAATTGAAAAAATGCAGCACTTTTATATAAAGAAACTAAATTAGCATTATTTGGTTGCACTCGTTTTGTCCGATACTGTATATATATATATATATATATATATATATATATATATATATATATATATATATATATATATATATATATATATATATATATATATATATATATATATATATATATATATATATATATATATATGTATATACATATAATCGACAAAAAAACTTAAAAAAAGTCAGTAAACTTTAAATAAATAAAATATATATTTTGGTTTTTTAATATTGTCAAAGAATTCACGACAATTTCAATATTTTTTGAGCTGGCTCTTTATTAGAAGTTTTCATAAATTGTTTAAAAAAATATTTGAAAGAATATTTCCATGGTGTCGCTGCATCTCAAAATTGTACAACTCTGAAATCATTATTAGAATATTGCTTAATGATACTCTGCATACTCTATCCTTAATTGCATTAAAAACTATAAGAGAAAGTATGACCCATTGACATTATTTGTGGGAATATTAGGCCCACCACGGTCAATTGAGTCTATGTATTGTCCATACTTTTGGTGGTAAAAAGTGGTTTTATCTAGCAATTTATTTTCTGATAGTTCTTTATCTTTATGAGTTAAATATCCTGATATATATAAGAGCCATATTTGTATCGAGAGAAATAAAAGATTCAAGATATGGTAGATTGTCAAATATCTCAGCAGAGGTCTCATCTAATAAAAATCCACAATTTGGACAAGAATGGGTTGTATCAAGATTTATCTCAAAAGCTGGGTTATTAAGTGATAGCAAAAGCTTAGCTCTTAAAATATTCAACTTTTCAATCACTTGTTGTACCGTTATGAAACATGTACCTCCTGAACCTTGGTGCAATTTGCTAAATTCTTTTTCCAATGGATCATTAGAAAACTCACTAAGAATGACATATTGATGTGAGCAATCCAATAATGATTTACATAGTTCAACAATGCCATTGCATGTGTGATAAATTAACTGTGCAGTATTGCAAGTATGTTGTTTCTCCCTTTTACCTTGCTTTCCAGCCATCTTTAAAGCTATATTTCCAAAGTTCAAAATATTTTCTAATCTATTATCATTAGGATCTCTAATTACTGCTTGAAGTTCATCATTGAATCTAATATCAGCACCTGTTCCCTTAACATTGAGAACTTTCCACCATGGCGCAACAATATTAATAAAATCTGCTGTATCTTGTCTTTCTTTTATATGCTGCAGTCCTGGATGATTAATTAAAGCATGGTAAGTTTTGTCACAAAATACCCTTTAACAGGTAGAAACTGACTGCCTCTCAATTGGCTTTAGAAATATTGAAACTTCATTTAAATTGGATAATTTAACTAAATTTTTAGATTCAAGTTCATAAAGTTTTTTAAGATGATCCCATTGTGCTACTTTACATACTCCTTTATCATAAAAAATAAGTTGACAAGTTTTTTCAGTAAGCCAATTGTTTCTAATGTTTTTAAGCAAATGGACATAATCAAAGATTAAGAAAATACCATCATTAGTCAACCAGGGTTTATCTGGAGCTGATCTTTCAAAGATTTTAAAAAATGCCTGATTAATTCTGTCTCCATCGCATATTATAGCTTTAACTTGACCCGAAAACTCCTTTATTGATTGGATAGTAATATTAATTTGTTCAAAAAGAAATTGAGTTTAATTTATTTATAGGTATCATTTTGGAAATAAACGATGGTCCACCAAATAAGCAATTAATCATTAAACCCAATATAGTTTTTGCAAGAGAAATTGAATCGTCAATTGCTTTTCCGAATAATTTGCCACCATGGTGTAACAACATTTTGTTAACATAAACCTCATCATGCAATAAATAACAAAGTTTCTGTTTTTCTTCAACAGAGATTGAAAAATCTCTGTTAAAGAAAAACATGTTAAAACATGAGTCAAAAAATGTTACTCATTTAATTTAGAAACTTTTGAAGTTATTCTTGTCAAAGTTCTTACAGAAGGTGATTGGTAATCTGTTCGCAATTGGTTATACAAACTTCTGGACGTAGCAAAATACTGAAAAGATCTCATAATAAACTCCTTAGAATAATTCTTACTACCAACACACTGTGTAAATGCTCCTGAATTACAATTTCTTTTCTGCCTGGAATTAAATTTTTCAAATAATTCAAAACTTCTGCTAATATCGACCGTGTTTTGATTTTTGAAATTCTGTTTTTAGAAATTGTAAGAAATTTATTTTTGGCACCATAATGATAAGTTTCAAAATGCCAATTCTCACTAATTTTGATTAAAAAATACGGAACTCCATTTGAATAAACTTGTGATTGTAAATGAATAGTGTTATTAATCATAAAGCATACTAATGGAACACCTAAATCTCTTTCATTATTTAAAAGAATTTTTTTCATTTCAGCAAAACTCACTCTATCCATTTCTAAAAAAGTGGATAGTTTATCTTGGGCAAAATTCCGAAAACACGAAGAAACACGAGTTGTTACACGAAATGGAGGAAGATGGGTAGGAACTTGACAAGCCAGGCCAAATAGATGGTGAAAATTTAGGACGATTCCTCTAACTATTTGTTTTTCAAAATTCATCGGCAAATGCAACTCACAAACTACAGTGTTATTAGTTACTTTTAAGTTTGCATTTGGAATTACTTTAATCCACATTTGTTTTTCTTCATTATTTTTAGGAAATCGATGTACTGAAAGCTTTAAATTATTAGATTTCTTTTTTGCAGATTAATAATTTGTAGTGCAGCCATAGATGCAACATTTTTTGCCCATATTTTAATATCACTAAAATGGCGACTAAAGTTAAGCGAAATCTAAAATAGGCCGCCAGTCAGATACGCGGTTTGCACGTTTGCAAGGCCTGCAGTATAGATCGCCGTGGTTCAGACTGAAAAGGAACAATGATTGTTATAGCCAATCAAATCGGGTAATTAAAAAACCAAATTTTAAATCAAAACAAATAAACAGTTCTTCTGGCAAAATTTGTAAAACAAAAATCTTTAAATGGCAGAGGCTTCCTGTAACTTTCCTGATCTTTTCGCAGTTGATGTAAAAACTAATTGTCCTCATATTAGGGTGAGTAGTTATTTTTTTAAACTATATGTTTTTGTTAAGTTCAAAAGTATATTAAAAAGGAACTGAAAATAGTATTACACATAAACACTATTTTACAGTATTTTTTCAATAAAGTTTTTTTGTTGTATATCACTTACGTAGGGTATAAAACGATTAAATTTATTATTATCTATATTATTTGAATCTGATTAGTTCAAACCAAGTTCTGACGTAATTTTTTTTTTACTTCGAAATGTATTGGTTCTATAATTGCAATCTAGTGGTAAGTTACTGAATTAAAGCTGGCTTCGAATAACTTTCTTCATCTAAAACTTACTCCAAAAACAAGAAACAAGATTCGTGGAGCAGTTTTTGTATATCAGTTAAAGGTATACCTGCATAATTGTGTCTGTTGTGTGGCACAGAATATTAATTCCTGTTGACTTTTTCAACACAGTCATTTAATCTAGTAACACGACTTGGAAGTTTATATGGAAGTTTTACAACTAATAGCTATCCAATAAAGCTAAACTTCCTGTATCTAGCCTTCATATAGAAATAAAATTGCTTAGAAACACTATCAGATATCATTTTCAGAATAAAAATTTGAATGAAATTTTTATTCTGAAAATGATGTGTGCACTGGAAATTTTTTATCCAAGTGCAAACTAGAAAGTATTTTTTTTTAAACCTCTGTCTGTTTGAGGATATTTCTTACAAGACCAGCTACAGTAGCATCAGCAGAATGAAGCTTTAGCAAGCTTAAACTTATGAAAGCTTGCAAAACATATAGACTTTGATAATGTAGTTCATAATTTTGCTAAGAAAAAGGTATGCAAAGTAACCGTGTTTTAACAAAGTTTTTCTAGTTAACAGCATATATATTATTTATAAATGTTTTGTAGATTCTTCTGAGCAAATCTATTAAGGGGATCGGAGGCTAAAAAAGATTATTGAACCAACTTATTTTTATCCATTGCCCTTGTAGGTATGCATAAAATTTATAAGCTATCAACTATGCAGTTTTTTGTTTATGTCTTTTCAAATATTTTTTTAATACGGATTTAAATTTTTTTTCTTATTGATTATTTGACTCAAAAAATTAAAATCTTTTAAGTCAAAAAAGAAAAAATTTTTATTGAAATTTTTTGAAAATTCTTTACAGAATTTTTTTAGAAAGCATAATATACAAAGTTTTTATAAGAGTAATTAATTATTGCGTGAATAAGTTAAAAGAAAAAAAAAGTAGTAAATAACTAATTATTAGTCGTTTTTTTCTAACCTAAATGTTTTTTAAAAATACCAACAAAAGTTGCACATGTTAATTTCATTATTAGAACATTTCAATTTTTATTAGTAATAATAGTAAAATTAATAATATTATGCTTATGTTGTATAAAGTTTTATGGGATTTTAGGTTATTTTTGGAAGTTCAAATAATACTAATAGTTTTGAGTTTATCAAAGTTTTTTTCTCAGCTGACTTTTGCAAATTTGAATAATACTTGTGACTTTCAAGATGTTTCTTCTGCAAGTGAAAAGCTTATTTCAATAAGTGGAGTTATTATTGCTCAGGTTCTGTAGGGATATACTCTATTAAAGTTTTATTGAATTTAAATTAAATGTTTGTAAGTCATTAAAATTTTATGAAAATAGTAGGATTTACTTCTCAAAGTGCTCTATCTAATGTCTCTATATAAAAATGAGTAATAATTTAGTGTAAAAAAGACTCAAGTAATAACATAAAATGCATAAATAAGTCTTTGAAGAAAGGTCAGCTTTGAAGAAAGGTTAGCTTTGATAAGAGGTCTGCTTTAAAGAGAGGTCAACTTTGAAAATAGGTTAGCTTTGGCAAGAGGTTACTTCTTGAGTTAAGAGTGTTCTTCAAATCAACAAAAAATATTTTAAATTAGTTTTTAAGAAACATGGTATGAAAATGCCAACATCATTTGTGGGATTTAGCTCTACAACAACAAATATTCATTCTGTTGGTGTGAAGTTGAGAATACCGTATTTATTAACTATAGTCAACTATATGAGGATGATCTGTACACACAAAAAAAGAGAAACTCTAAATGTGTAACTAACTTCCCTTTACTTCAGCTTCTTATGTTTTAATCCATTTGATTAGGCTCTATCTGTTACTTGTAATTGTGAATTTTTTGATCAAAGTTCTTTTTGTTTTGACCCAGAAATAAAGGTATAGCAAGCACCACTGAATATCAAACTCAGACATGCTGTAAGTAAATATTAACACTAATGATTGCATGACATTTTTGCAAGGTTATTTAAACTGCAATTAGTTTCTGAAAATCAAAACATGGGTTAACCATTGAAATTTAACGAAAACAGTCATTAAGATGTAAGACATCATTATTCAAAATAAGTTAGTTTCTGATTTTGAAATTAAGATTCAAAAAGTTATATTTTTGTTTTTCATGTTTCTGCTTCAATGTTGTTTTTCATTTATTTTTTTGGATTTCATGAAAGACTAATAGTGAAAGATAATCCAAAATGTGATGTGTTTTTTTTTTAAAGCTGGCCAATAATGGGAAGGTTTTATTTATGAAATTAAGTTTTGCGCCTTTTGTGCAACAAGTTTTAAACCACAAAAGCAATTCCACTTTTTAAGGCCATTTTTCAGTACCGTCAAAGGGGGTTACTTTGGCCAAAAAACTTGCACCTTAACACTTTAGTAATGTTATATTTAATATGAATTGTAGTAAGTTAGTAAAAACATTTTTAAACTATTAAATAAAAGATTCCCTATCCATTCAAACCACTTTTTTAAATATTTAAAAATAATATATTTATTTTTGGTTATTTTAAAAATTTGGCCAAAGTTACCCAGGGGTTGGGGTTACTTTGACCACTTGTTGTTTTCTCATATAAAATGCATTGATAAAATATTCTAGTACAAAGATGCCCCATTGAGTAACTATGGCCCAAAGGAAAGTAATAGACAAATTTAAAAATTCAAAATCTTATTTATTTATAAAACATTAGAAGCAAAACACGACATTGAACATAATTGAAAAAATTGGTTACACATGTAAAACTGAAACCTGTCAAGTAAATTCTAAACTAAAAGATTTTAGTTGCAAACTAAAACACTTAAAAAGGAAAAAAAACATCCAGTTCAGGAACTTTAAAATGTCCTCTTTTGTTCAATAGTTTTGGAGGCTCAATTTTTGAAATGACATCCTTCCAACTGTAAATTAACTTGTCTTTCTTCTGGGGCCAAATCCAGTACTTGCTTTTCTTCTCCATGCAATCAATTGTTGGCCCTTTTTCATTTACATCAGGCATCTTGTCCTATGAGTTCTGCATAGTAGTTTTTGTCATACAACACCACTACAAAATCGCCTTCCTTCAAACACTTCTTTTCGTCCAAGCTCATTGTAGGAAAATTCTGTCTTTCAAGTCCAGTATTATCTTCACTTTCTGAAAAGTTCAATTTATCTGACATGTCATGGAGTGACATAATTGATTCATCATCACTAATGCTATCAGGACTGTCAATTTCTTCTTCACAGATAATCTTTCTCAGTTTTTTACTTTTGCCTCCATTGCTCGTTGAAGGGACGTTTTCCTTGAGTAACAAATCTTCATAGCAAATGCTTTTGCCAGGTAGTGCATTCAATTTCTTTTGCTTCCTCTTCTCTTTTGTGTTACTTTTACACTCATCTCTTTTCTTAGAAATGTGTTCAATAAAGGTTTCACTGACAATGCTGGAGTCCACTTAATTCTGTGGAAGTCTTTTAAGAACATTTTCTTTGCAGAGTGGATAAATACCAGTTTTTCTAAATCCCGAAACAATATTGTTTCCTTTTTCTGCATAAAGTCCATCAATCAGCTCTTTTAACAGTCTAGGGAATATATCTTTTGGGATATTTGCCAGATTTCTTCCATGTTCTGATTCTTTCCAAGTGGCCTAAGTTACCCCACTTAGGCTGGAATAGGTTATGTCATAACATTCTTAGCAATAAACAAAAAAAATTGATTACATATTATTGTAATAATTTAGATAATGTCTAACAACTATATATATAAGTAATTAGAGTACTTACTTGCTTTGTAAATTCGTTTTTAGTTAGGTGTACATGGAAAAGTTTGGAAGGTAAATACTGATGTAACCATAACAACAAAACTTTTACTGCCAGTAGTGCCAACCTAAAAAAAGCTGAAAAATTAAATACCTACATAATAATTAAAGTTAAAGTGTAATCTATGATTTGCATGTATGAAAGTGGGAAAAAATATATATTCAATGGAGTTATAAGCTAAATAATCTTTTTACCAAAGTGTGGCCAAAGTTACCCACGCTGGCCAAAGTAACCTCCTTTGACAGTAAGTTAAAAGTTCCTTCAAATTTAGCTTTTTTTAAAAAATTCCTTCAAATTTAGCTGCTTTTTTTTATGTGGCTGTTCTTTAAAGTATAAAATGTTTTTGTTTAAGTTTTTTATAATGTACATAAAGTACGTCACAAGGTCATAAAGTACGTCACGCTAAATTTATCTTTGTATGATTATTTGCACAGATTTTCATTCAACGTTTTAGCCATACAAATGTTTCTTTTTTATCTTTTATATCTTTAGCACATAAAAAACTAAAAAAGAAACATTTTTTATATCCTATTTGAGATTTCTGAAATCTCAAATAGGATATAAAAAACGCAATACCATTTTTTTAATATTTTCATTTTATTAAAAGCGATATTAACATTTTTTATAAATACACAAGATGTTTTTTAGGAATTTTTAATAAAAAGAAATCTGTTTGAGAATTTTAGTTATTTTAAAATTCTCTTATTCAAATTAAAAAAAAAATTTAAAATTTAAAAGAATTTTAACCTTCGGTGACAATAATTATAAATTTAATTGCAGTGGCGTTCATAATACCCAGTCGCATAGCAAGAATCATTCCTGAAATTCAAACATAGATTTAGCTACAGTAACAATTTAAGACTTAGAAGATTAATTTTTCTATTTTAAATTATAAACAATTTAAAATAGAAATATTAAGTTATTCTACTGTTTATTCAAAAAAAAATTTCCAAAAAAATAATTTAATTATAAGCTTCAACTTACGGAAACATAATTCGAATTTTTTTCTTACTTTTTATTCCTAAACAATTTGAATGAAAAAGTTGAATAAAATTAAATATACTTATAGTATTCTAGATCAAGAAGCAATAAGAAAGAAAAAACTAATGTTTTATTCCTCAGATCTTACTCGTTTAGTCTATGGATGTTTTTGCACAAATATGAATTTTAAAGCTTTATGGCTATAATGTTTTAATTTATTAATTAGAACAATTTTATTTCATTTTAAATGCGTTTTATGTCATTTATAAACTGTATAAAACAGCAATAAAACAACGTCAATAAGTTGTTTTATATTAACAAAAGCTCTTGATAAAACAACTTCGTATTGTTTTACTGTTGTTTTATAGCTTTTTACAATAACAGTTTAATGCTCTTTAAAATTAAAACATGTTTTATCTTCAGTATGAACAGGGGTATTAAATAGTTTTCTATAACTGTTTAAAGTAGTTTAAATATTGTATTATTTGCATTTTTTCTTTTGCTTTTTTAAGTGTCATGTTAGGTAAAAACAATTACTAAAAGTAATTTTTTAATAGTATTAAATATGTTTACACTTTAACAAAGTCAAAGGTAAAATTTACCGGAAAATTTACTACCTGGTAAATTTTTTTTTTCACTTATTTTTGTTTTTCTTTAAAAAAAAATTTTATTTTAAGGAAAGTTTACCCTTTCCGATTTAAAATTTACCTGTAAATTTTGAATCAAATTTTAATGGAAAATTTACATCATTACACTATAATACATTACACTATATTGGTAATCCTTCATTTGAGCTGCATTTTGTTTAAGTTGCAGATATATTGGGTAATCCTTCAGTTAAGCAGTGTAAAATATATTAATTACTTGCTTTTTTTTGCGCTTGTCACAATTACATCTGAAACAATGCACCCTTCCACACCAACAACAAAAAAAATAGATTATGTGAGGGCAAGGTTTAGAGTAATGAAGGTCATGGTTAGGGTCAGATTTAGAGTTGGCTGGTTTGAATAAACTTAAGGCAAGGGTCAGGTTGTTTTAACTTGATATATAACCCAAACCTCTAACCCTAATCCTTATCCTCAAATAAACATTTTTTTTTATCTGTGGAAGAGTGCATCATATAAGACATACTTATTAGACTTGTATGCTCATACAAATTTGTGATAAGTGCAAAAAAAGCAAATAAATAATTTGTTGCACCGCTTAACTAAAGGATTACCCACTATATCTGCAACATAAACTTTAAGTTATAACTTAAGCTGTAAAATATAACTGTAACATATGCTGTTTTAATGCATGTTAAACGAGAATATTATAAGATAATATTTAGATTTTAAGTTGAAAAAATAATAATTATGAGCTAATGTACAAAAAATTTTTTACAAGTGCAACCCTCTTATCATATAGTGGCACCAGGGATGGAGGAGGAGGGGAAGAGGGTCAAAAAAAAATTATTTTTTTTCGCAATTATATATATTTGTGTTGATTCGAGCGCTGTGATATATTTATAATTTTTATATTAAAATGTTTTTGAATAATATACCTTTTGTAGGATTTTATTGTTAATTATAGATATTATTCCATTATATTATTTATTATTTTACTAATTTTTATTAACAAAACAAAAACTAAACTTTTAGTTTAAAAATTTTAGGAAGCAATTTCTGGAAATATAACAATTGATATAAATTTACCCTGTAAGTTATGTTCTAATCAGGGAGAAAATTGGATTTGCTTAACTTGTTCACAAACTTTCTGTAGTCGTTATGTAAATAAACACATGCTGCATCACAGTACTGAAACATCGCATCCAATTGGATTAAGTTTTCTAGATGCCAGTGTTTGGTGCTACTTATGCGATAGCTGTGAGTTGATTAAATATTTATTTGTACAATTTAAGATAAAACAATATATTTTACATATGTTTTGTGTTGAACTTTTTTTTAATATATAATCTATTGAGCAACTTATTAGCATTAATTTTAAGTAATTGCACAGAACTCACGGCAGCCATTATACTCAAGTTAATAGTGAGAAAGAATATCTCAGCAATTTTGTAAACAAAAATGTTAGCAAAAATGTATGCATAACTAATGTAAATTTATGTATAATGTATGCATAACTAATGTAAATTTATGTATTTATAGATGTATGCATAACTAATGTAAATGTATGCATAGTTAATGTAAATAATGTAAATGCATCTCACTAATGTAAATTTCAAATTATGTAACGTTAAAAATAATTTTAAGTATTACAGTTTTACTTTTAGTTTAAAATTACATATCGACAATATCTTCTTAATTTTGATATATAACATTTATTTTCCTAATTTATAAAGATATGAAAATAAATATATGATAAATTTATATACCACCTTTTTTTTAATAAATAATGTTACATAGTGTGCTAACCTGTTTGGTTAGCACACTATGCCACTGGTTTTCTGGTTAGTGGATTGCAGGGTTCAAATACTTTCGCTTCTTATTTTTTAAAGCTTTATAGGTATTGTATACATAATAAGTGTCCAGTAAATGGGTGGGTGGAGTTCTTTATAAATGGGAGGTAGAGATTTTTTAGCAAAAATGTATGCATAACTAATGTAAATTTATGTATAATGTATGCATAACTAATGTAAATTTATGTATTTATAGATGTATGCATAACTAATGTAAATGTATGCATAGTTAATGTAAAGCTTTAAATTTCTAAAAACATCAAAACACTAGAAGAAATTTGTTGCACATATTTCATGATAGAGATACTTTTCTTACTAATGTGACTCTATTATCAGTAACTCTAATGTCAGTGACTCTGCAGGCTTTAAGGCCCACAACTTTTGTCTTTGTTAATCTCTAACATATATAGTTAACTTTCCAATTTGATTTCTGGATTCTGGATACCGATACTGGACAATCCAAACCATTTATCTTCTCTACTCAACTTATGTCTTGTTTCTGATCCTAGTTGGTGCTCACCTTCTCCACATTCACCCTTAGGTGCTCCTGATCATGGTTTGATCTCTAAAACTATTATCTTATTCTTCTACATCATCAGAATCCCCCTATCATTGTACCTCCTACAACTACCTTAAAGCTGACCAGGACTCTTTTTATGATTTTCTTCCTGATGTCCCTTGAGTAGAAATCATTCATCTCCCTGCTGACAAATGTGCTTCTTATGTAACTTCTTGGATTCTGGCTGGCATGGAATCTTTTATTCCATCTCAATGATTCCAAGTCAAGACTCACTCTTCTCCATGGTTTTCCTCTTATTGTGCTGCTGCAATTTCCAATTGTAACCATTACTTTCATATCTAGCAGCAAAACAATTCTCTAGAAAACAGGCATCTGTTTAGTATTGATTGAAACTTTTGATTGTAAAAAGGTTTTGCCTAATGCCAAAGCCCACTATTCTCAGTTCACAAAATCTTGTTTATCATCTCAAAAATTTGGCTCTCGTACCTGCTGGAGAATCTTTAACAGTATCTATAATAATGGCAAATCTGTTTTTCCACCTCTCTTATATAGTTCAGATTTTGTCACCTCATCTAAAGACTAAGCTGAATTGTTTGCTAAGAACTTTTCATCAATATCATCTCTTGATTCCACTAGTCACATTCTATCTGAGATAGCAGACAAACAGGTTGATCCATTGCTTGACATTTGTATCACTCCAGTTTCTGTATCTTCCTGCTTAGACCCTCCTACAGCTTGTGGTCCAGACAACATACCTGTTATAGTCTTGCAGAAGTGTCCTCCGGAGCTGTCGTCTATACTTTCCAAACTATTTAATAAGTGCTTATCATAGTCTTGTTTTCCAGCCTGCTGGAAAGCAGCATCTGTTATCAACATCTGTTATCAGCATCTGTTTATCCCTATTTTCAAAAAATCTGGAGAGCGATATGACTTGTCTAACTAGTGGTTGACCGAAACTCTGTTTCGGTATTGGTTTCAACTGAAATTTCAATTTGAACCAATACCGAAATTTCGGTTTTGGTACTTTATATAAACTCGGTAAAAGCAAAATTTTGGTTAAAAAACATACAGATAACCAAAAAATTTGTAAGATTTAAATTTTTTTCTAATTTAAAAAAATATTTATTTTTTTACAACTTACATAAAATATTTTGAGAGTTTGCACTAAAGTTTTAAGAATTTTCACAAAATACCTTGAAAAGTTCTTATTTTGCAGAGAAAATCAAAACCAGTTGTTAACTTATGTATAAATCTCAATTTGTGAAACATGTAATCAATTCTAACATAATACACGTATAAAATAACAGCAAATGTAAAATTGCTTATTTAAATAAAATTTTCTTAGAAATTAATTTTGACTAGCCAAAATGTGGGTATCAGTTTCGGTAAAATATTTGCCGAAATGTCAGTTTTGGTTTCAGCACTGAACTAGAGTACCCGAAACTTTGGTTTTGGCTTTTTTTCTGTTTTAGTTGATCACTAAATCTTACTACTGTACGATTAGTCTTCTTACTATCATTAGTAAGGTTTTTGAGTCTTTAATTAACAAGCACTTAATCATTCACCTTGAATCTAATAACTTACTTTCTGATCGTCAATATGGATTTCAGTCTTCTCATTCTACTGCTGATTTGCTAACGGTAATAAGCAATAGGTTTTTTTGTGCATTAGATAGAGATGCAGAGTTTAAGGCTATGACTCTTGATATTTCTAAAGCTTTCGATAGAGTTTGGCATGCTGGTCTTCTCCATAAGCTTTCTTCTAACAGTGTTTCAGGTAACATTTTTAAGATTATTAAATCCTTTCTTACCAATCGTAGTATAAAAGTTGTCTTTAGTGGACAGCACTCTTTTTCATATCCTGTAACTTCAGGGGTTCGTCAAGGTTTTTTCCTCGGCCCTATACTTATTTTAATTTACATTAACGATCTCCCAGAAGTTATCACATTTAAGGTGCATTGTTCTCTGATGATACTGCCATTTAATCTTGTCTTGATAAGAAGCCAACACTCTCTGATTGCTTGGAAGGAGCATTTAAGCTTGAAAAGGATCTCACTTCTACTTCAGCATGGGGCTCTCCATGACTGGTAAACTTTAACTCAGATAAAACCCAATTTACCCTTCATCTTTTAGGATTAACTCTTACTTACGATCTTTCTTGGAAACCATATATCAAATCTATTGCAAAATTAGCATCTGCAAAGGTTGGATCTCTATATTGTGCTTGCCACTTTCTTACTCAGGATTCTATTCTTTATCTCTATAAATCTCAAATACGTTCTTGTATGGAATACTGTTGCCATTAGGGCATCCAATACCGGTATACCGAAAATCGGTATCCCAGTTTACCGGCCATTTTTCTATTACCGATACCGAGTTCTCAATACCGGTATATACCAGTATTTCAATTATTTTTTTCATCGCACAGAAACTGTTCCATTAGACTTCGTGCGTGTTTTAACACAGACATTTTTAGAGAGTTATAAGCATGAAAATATCACAGAAAAAAACTTTGATTATAAAAATGGATAACAAAAAAATTTTTCAATTTGTTTTTTGTAACTTTGTTGTGTTGAGCTTCATTTTATTTATTTTATATATATTTGCAAATATAACAACAACAAATAGAGACAAAGAATAAATTTAAAAAGAATAAATATTTAACACACACGTATTCATAAGCAAGATAAAAAACCTAAAAACATCTCTATATAATATAAAGACATAACTACATCTCTATTACAGATTTAGTTATGTTTTTTTATTCATATAATATAGAGATATTATATTTTTTTTCATGTTTTAAATCTCGTCTGATATTTGATATTTTGTAATCACTGGTTTGCACGTGCTTAAAATAATGACTTCTCAAAATAGAAAATGATTTTGGAAGTAATGACTTATAGGCTTGTATAAGCACGCTTTTTAAGACTGCTTGGGAATTGCGATTGCAAAATGATGTGTATATACATGTGTAGTTTATATTATTTTTGTTTATGATTCGCAGTCAGTTTAAAGTATAATACATTTAACGAAATAAAATATAATTATATGAAAAGTTCATATAATTCAATATGTAATTCATATAATTATATTAAGTTCATATAAGTTCATATCTTTATCTTCATTTTTATAAATTTTTAATATTTATATATTTTGTATTTCAATATTATTTTTCATATTTTGCAAATTATAGTATTCAAAAACATGCATGCCATGCATGCCTATTTTAATAATAAATAACTTTTTTATGTTTTTTGTTTCAAATTAATTAATTATATATATTATTTTAACTTAAAAAATAAAGTTTTGGAACCATTTAATTGTTGCTTTGGGTTTTACTTAATTTTTTTTTAATAATTGTAAATACTGGTATTAATACCGGTATTTCGGTTTTCACTTAACCTAATACCGAAAAACCGGTATTCCATTTTTGGTCCAATATTGGATGCCCTAGTTGCCATATCTGGGGCGGATCTTTCAATGATGCCCTTTCTCTTTTAGACAAGGTGCAAAAACGCATTGTAAACATAGTTGGACCTGCTTTTGCAGCCAACCTCAAAGCATTATCACATCGTCGTAATGTTGCTTCTCTTTCTTTTTTCTATAAATATTATAATGGGCACTTTAAAGAGCTAGCATCTCTTGTGCAATCTAATAAATTTCATTCTCATGTTACTCTTCATTCAATTAAGTCTCATCCTTTTACTGTGACTGTTCCTAAGTGCTCTAAAAATTCTAAAAATGTCTAGTTTTTTTTCCTCAAACGTCAATGCTTTGGAATTCACTCCCTTCATCTTGTTTTCCTGATTCATATAATTTGCAATCTTTCAAGTAACTTCCAACTCTAATAGTGTTTGCTTGCAGTAACTTGTATGGAACTGTTGCGTGATGTTCTAAGATTGTGCGATTTTATAATGACAACTTACCTTTTTTTTCTTAACCATATTTTTAAAAAAATATAACAAAAGTCAATAAAAATTTGTGTAATAATAGAGGAATTCAGAAATAATAAACACATTAATGATGCAACCCTGGGAATTAGGAAAATTGAGGTCGGCAATAATTTGCCGACCTCAATCTTTTAGAGGTCGGCATCAGGTCGGCAAAAATTATTTGATACAAAGGTCTAACCGTAAAACATAGAAACGAGGTCGGCAATTTTTTGCCGACCTCAAACACTTTCAGGTCGGCAGTTAGGTCGGCATTGCCGAATGCCGACCCTAATTCCGAGGGTTGATGATGTAATAACAAATGTAAATAGTGAGTGACCAGCTTGTAGAGCCACAATAAACTTTATTATGCCAACTTGTTTGTTGCCCTGTACCAGCATAGTGCTATGCAATCTATATGATTTCATTAATATCAAAGAAACTGTTCTTACTAGGCATCAACATTATTGTCGGTGTGATATATGTCTAGCAGGGACAAAGCCAGACCTGTTTTAATGCTGGAGCGGTATGGGCGCCCAAAAAAAAGCCCCCAAAAATTATTTTATCTTGCAATTTTTCTTTTGCTCTTTTATTAAAAATAGTAAAATAATTTTTTGGTTTTAAATGCAGTAGTATATAAATAATTTTCAGGTTATTTTAGCTACTTCATTTTTTCTTCAGGACGATAAAATGAATTAAAAAGCAATTACTTTTTTCACCTAATTATGTGACATAACTTTCCCTCGGTTACTAACTGAATGTTTTTAAAAAATGAATTACGAAACTTAATTTTAAAAACTTCTTATGAACTTATATAACAATGGAATGTATAAAAAGTGTGCTTATTCGAAATATAGAACGCTTTTAAAATATCGATTCATAGTAAAATTAACTTTTGTTAGTTGGCAGTTATATTATTAAGAGTGAACTGCTTTTGATAGTAAATAAACAAAAGTAAAAAATTTCAGTCTATCACGCAAACTACACGCAAATTTAATTTTTGAATGAATGAACTTTTGAACTTTAGCTTTCTATTTTAGTTTATGTGAGGAAAACAAAAAAAAATGTAAGCTTTTTCAGAAAGTTTTTTTTTTTTTTTTTATTTTTTTTCACTAAAAATAAAAATATCGATTACAATAACTTAATAAAAGTTTTGTTAAGATCTAGTTATTTTCAAACTTCAATGTTTTCAATGTTTAAAAAAATCCATCATAAATGTAACTTATTTATTAAACATAATTTTTTTAAATTATACTAAATGAATAAAAAAATAAAATATATTTTTCAAAATATATGTTTTTTAATCAAAAAACTATATCATTTTAACCCCTCTCTACATACTGTATCATATAAGATACAGTTAATAAATGGCGTATCTTTTGAACTTGCAACGATTTATAACAGGAAATAAGCTTCTTTTAAGCATACGATATCAAGGTGAATGTTACCACTACACTTAGAATTTTTTTTGTGATTTTAACTTTTGATTTTATTGCTTATGTTATCAAAATGGCGTCTGGCATCAAATCAACTAACTATTGTAAATACATCATTTTGTTGAGCAAGATTCCTTTTAATTATACGCTCACCAATATCTCCAAGTTTCTTATATATATTGGTAGTCTTCTTGTGTATTTGGTTTTTTGTTTTCTTAAACTTTTATTTCTTAACAACTCTTTTTCTAACTGTATCAGAAATGATGCATCTAAGGAAAAAGAATTAAAATTTTATGCTTTTGTTTTATTTTATTTCTTTTGTTATAAAATCTTTTTATTATTTCTTCTCATCTTTAGCAATCAATCTAACTTCTTTCTATGGAAGAAAGCTTTCTGGTATCAACAGGGTGCAGCCTATATAGTATATTGATATATTATATATATCAGTCAGCCTATATGATATGTCCATTACAAATTATTATATAGGACATATAAAGCCTATACTGATACATCCATTAGCAATGCCTGGATTCTGTGGTGGAAGTGTAATCCGTCAACTCCACCTGTCAGATTTAAATAGGTAGTAGCAGATTTGTTGTCTATGTACCAGGTTTCGTATAAACGCAAAACGGGTTGCCCATCACTTGCTGATGTCACACCACGTGTTGGTCCAAAAATTGGACCAACACGTGGTGTGACGTCAATATTCAAGGGCCCTAAGCACTTAACCAAGTATGATGCCCTAACATAGCCAACCAATAGCAGGTAATTGCAAGTTGCAGTGCAACATTAATATTTATTACAATATTATATACACATGCTATAATCTATACATCACACTGTTACACAACATTTAACTATGATGATGTAAGTTGTAAACAACATGTATGAGTTTGATGTAAACAGTTACGACACTACTACACTACTAGTAACTGTTATAATTTTTATAAATCAGACATTTCATTTCCTAGACTTTGAAAGTGCTAAATTGTTGATTACATTGTCAAAGTCAACTGAAGTAAGCATATCTGCCTTAATGCAGAGTAGAGACAGAGAGTCCAATCTCTCCTACTTCATTGTTGTTCTACATGGGTTTTTGAGTCTCTTAAGCTTTGAAAAGGATTGCTCAGCAAAAACATTTGTTAGCATGAAGGTAAGGAAAATGCGAAGTACAATATCCAGGTTTGGAAAAACACTACAAAGTTTATCTTGAACAATAACATCATACAGTTTAGCATAAGTGAAATCACTTTTGTTCCCCTGAAACTTTGGGCTGAGGTACTTATGAAACTTGTTGCAGTTCTCCAACAATGTCCATACTGAGATCTTCCTAGTAAAAACTGACTAAGGTATGACAGCCTTTGAAATGCTTTTCTTCGCTCAATTGAAGTTTATTGATGAATGAAAACTGTGCTGACTCATTTTTGTAAACTTTACTTTTTTTTTTCCATTTCAGTTATCAGTTTGTCAATTATGCTTCTGAATTGTCAGTTACAGCTTCTAAAAGAGTATTTTCAACAGCAAGTTCAATTAAAACAAAAAGAAGAATGAGTTTAAATTTTGAAACAAATCAATTTTATTTTTTTTAAATAAATGTTTTTAGAAAAAAAAAGCTTAAAAGAATAATAGAATCATTCAAGATTAACAATGAAACATTTTATTATTGAATTATTGTTATTTTTCATTTTTGTTAATATGTCATTTTACTTATGATAAACTATTTGAGTATTCAAGTATTCAAAAAATTTTAATATTTTTTTATTCAATATTTGAATAGTTGAAAAGTAGTTCGATGGTCTAAAGTGCAACAATAATGATTTTTTTTAATCCTGTTATCTTTT
Organism: Hydra vulgaris; assembly: GCF_038396675.1. Classification (NCBI taxonomy): domain Eukaryota; kingdom Metazoa; phylum Cnidaria; class Hydrozoa; order Anthoathecata; family Hydridae; genus Hydra; species Hydra vulgaris. The sequence goes on along the minus strand of NC_088933.1, from coordinate 29,873,665 downwards.
TCTTTACATATACTTTCATCACTAAATCTATTTACTTTTTACTTATACAACTCGCAACTATTTGAGATATTTAAACAAATTTTTTTAAAAAAATAACTCCACCATCAATCTCAACTTGTACCTACTTTAAACAAAAACAAAAAAAATCTCAAATGTATGTGGGTATATTTATGGGTACATGGGTATATTAATGAATCTATTTAATCCACATGTTTAATATTCCTAGATAGTTACGAACCCAGGCTTTATTTAGGGATACCGCTTTTTTTTCGGCAACGTTGGGGGGTGATGTTCTGAAGATTACCGCCCCCCCTCCTTTTACCCTAATTAACACCGGCGCCGTGACGATTATTTTGAATCATCATTTTTTTTAATTATCGTTTTAATCATTTGTGCTTATCTTGTTTAGTATTATCGGAAGATAATGAGTTGACTTACAGGCATTTCTTTGAGTACATGAATTTACAGTGAGACATAACCAAGTTGCTCGAGTTACGATAAGAAAACTATTTTACTTAAGAATTTAACTACGCTATTTGTAAATAATTGAAAATTGTTTAAAGTATTTTACCATTTATTAACTATATTTTAGTAAATTTAATATTAGTAGTTATTGTTTTAAATAATTAGTAATTAAATGTTTAATTACTTTAAACAATTTTTAATCAATATTTACATTACATAATACATTTACCTATATTAAATTATGTAATATTTGTAAAATTAACAAAATGGTTTTACGTCTTGTATTCAGATAACTATTCAAATGAAAAACACAAACATTTAATAAATGTATTTACTGCTATTTTAATTTTAAAATTTCAATTTTATTATTAGCAAATCTGTTCATTTAACTTTTACTAAAGGTTGTTGTTAAAGTGATTTTAAGGCGCCTTTTAAATAAAAAACAATTAAAAAAGAGATTTATGGTAAACGTAATTTATTAAACCCTTTTTGCATAACTTTTTTTATATTAAAATAAACTAATAAATCTAGAATTATTCAGTGGCCTAACACCAAAAAATATATATATTTAAAACAAGCTATTTTAAGGTATACAAATTGCAAAATATTTATTTGTATCATATATGATACATCATGAAGTAGTGGAACTTTATGAAGAAATGATAAACTAATGTTTGTTGTTAAACAGAAAGTTTTTCCTGGATTATTAGCTTGAGAGTTATACACACTCAATAAAGATATCATTATAAATAAAAAAATTTTTGATGGAAAGTTTTAAAACAATTGCGGTCCTTATTAAGACAGCGCCAGTATTGGATTAACCATTAAGCACACTAAGCACTTAGTTTGCTTAATGGTTAGGTGCTTAGCGCACCTAAGCATGCTTAGGGCTCCGCATGGAAAGGAGCTTTACGACAAGCTACTACAAATTTTTTTGAATTACTAAATTACTGCAACTACATGAATGGCCTTAGCAACGGCTTGTTTATGTCGGAAAAAAGAGTTTTGCAAACACACTGGAATCAGCTTTTGATAACTGTTTCTGCCAGTAACTGTTTCATGTTTATTAAACTGAATAAGCCATGATTTCTAGGAACAATTATTGTATTTAGATTTATAACTTATAGAAATACTATAATCCTCATGTTTTACTTTATTTGCTAGCCTCGTTCATCAGTGCATTTTTTATTATGGGAAAAAGAAAATGTGACTAAAATCTAGGAAATCAGGTGGTAGCTGGATATTCAAAAAAATATATTTTAGAGGAAATCAGTTTTCTCCAGTATCATCAGTATGCAATAAAAATAGCTTGACTTCTCAATTGGAAATAAGTAATTTTAATAACACAAAATCTAAAATCTTGACGTCAATATCTTCAAAAAAAGTAACACAATGTAGTATTAATAATATTGTTCAAATTATTAATTCAAATAAATTATCTTCATGTTTTGTACTTATTGACACACATTTCAAAATCAATTATTATTTTTATTTTTTATTTTTATTTTTTTTTAATTGGACGTTAATTTTTTTTAATTGGACATTGTCCACAATTCCATAATAATTCTATTGAAATCTCATAATAACTCTATTGAAATCCCAACTGATTTATCAAAAAAGAAAGGATTGGCTATTTTTTATTAATTTTTTTGTATAACACCTTATTGCAATTGGAAGCAGTCTTTTTATTCCAGAAAAGATGTTGAAAAGCAAGGTTCAGAAATGTCACCATTTGAAATAAATTATAGAACTGTCGATGCTATGAGAGAGATAGGAAAAGGTCATTCAGCTTGGAATCTCATGTACAAGGTAAGTTTTGAAACCCCTTTCAGGGTTACTCGATGAAAAGCACCCTCAGCTGCAACTAGTGCTATTCTGGAATCTATCTCAGAAATAGTTAATGCACTGGAAAGCATTGCTGACGACCAGTCACAGAAAGGTGACACTGTGCAAGAGGCAGCAAGTTTAGCTAATAAAATGATGGAATTAAAGTTTGTGTTGATGCTGGTAATTTAGCAGGACATACTGCAACATTTTTATAAAACAAGTACTGCATTGCAACACGGCGAACTTAATATGGCAGTGTGTGGAAATCTCTATCAGAATTTGGCAGTTTATCTGGCTGACATGAGGGACCACTTTGATAAATATGAGAAGACTGCCAAATAATATTACCAGATGTTGACTATAAGCAATCGAAGAATTGTATCAGGAGTAGTGTGATACAAAACGTCCAGTGTTGTCGATTCTTTTTTTAAAAGAATCTAGTTGACAAAATTCTTTCTTTAGTTCAATATATTTATCAATTTGGTAACAATTTTTTTGTGTTTTGTGGATCTGAAATAAAACTTATTGCATTTTATAGTTCTTTTTGCTATCTAACTTGTGATGTTATTTCTATTATGTTATCTGCATCAGGTGAATAAGTTAGCATGATTATTAATATTGACATGCTCATCTATAAACGTTTGTGGATGTATTTGTTCCATTATTTTAACAGCAAATAAATAGTTGCATTTTTTGAGGAATATTTAAAATGATCATTAGAACTTGGTATATTTCCACTCTGTAGAAAATTATTAAAGTCATTAAAACTGGATCTCATCTTTAGTCCATCCTTTTTTTGATAGCATGTATTCATTTTTTTGGCTATACTAGTTTTCATGAGCTGTTATGAGATTTGCATCATTTTTACTAAATTCAGTAACAGCAGTTATTAGAAAACCAATTTTTTTTTTTTTAAAAAAACCCTCCATACCTCATATTTTTTTGACATGGCCAAAACTAAAAATACCATAAATGTAATTATGTCAGAAAATCCCACAAATTTTAATTTTTACCTTACATTATGCAGCAGCAAATTGTAATTTTATTAGAAAGTATTTTTACTATTTTTAATAAATAGATTGAATTTATGGAACAATTTTAAGTATTGTAACATTTATATAGTAAACTATTAAATTTAGGAACATTTTTAAGCAACTTTAATAACCAACCATGTTTTAAAAAATAACTATAATAATGCCACTCAAAATAAAAACTATACTAAAAATGTATTTTTGTTTCTCAACATCAAGCCTCTGGTGTATAGCAAGCAAAGATGATTTTTAAAAATTTTGAATTTCAGGGTTAACATAGAAAACTTGATTTGATTAGATTAGTAAATAGTAATTTCAAAAATATATATACAAAAATTATTATTTAGAAAATTTAAATCAAAGAATCAAAATTATCTGATGGATCTTATAACTGTGTGAACTACTTTTAGATCTACCAGATGAAACAACATTTTTTAAGGTTCCATAGAACTATGTGTTTTCTGTTGAAACATGTTAATAATAAATAAACACTAATAGGATTTTTAATTGTTTTTATAAATATATGAAGTTAAATTAAAAAAAAAAGAAAAGCAAAAGAGTAGAATGTAAAGTAAGGCTTTAAAAAATCAAAATTTTATGGCGGGCAACTCATTTATTAAAATTTTATGGCAGACAGTGTTCAAAATGTTTTTAATGTTTAATAGTGAGTATCTTTCTTTCGTATTAAAAGCATTTAAATGTTTGACAGAAATTAAAGTTAGTTGTTTAGAAATGACTTTTAAAACCAACTATGACATAAGAATCAAATTGTATTATGGAGTCTCTCTTTGATTAAGTGTATTACTTTAAGTGCAGGTTAGGGTGTTGGGTGTTAAATGTTAGGATGGCTCATAAAACAATATTTTTGAGAACTATATATGTACTCACTATTATCTCAAAAAGTGAAATTTTACAATAACAAATAACAATCATTTTATTTAAAAGTTTTTTCATAAAAAATGGCATTTTTTAAACTAATAATGAAAAAGTGCATTTCAAATTTTTTTGATAAATTTCCTTATGAACTTTTTATAAAATGATTATTATTTTTGAAATTTTTTTTATGTTTGAGACTCGGGTCGAATTTTTTAAAAAGTTTTTTTTTTTCTAATTATGATAGCAGGTCCCTATTATATGTTTATATAATAGGGACCTGCTATTAAATGTTCATATAATAGATACCCAAAATATACCTTTATAATTTGTGCACCCCTAAAATTATTTTTTATTAAATATATTTAAAAGGAGTGCTATTTTACTATAAAGAACACATTTATGTTGTGCCAGCACACAAAAAATGTTGTTATTGGGACAACCTAGTACAGGCTTTAATAAAATGTTTTCAAAATGACTGCGCTGTTGGAGTGAACAAGCCTCTGAATCTGTTTGCTATAACGTCAGTTTGTATTTATAAAATGGTTACAAGGTACTCAATTGTCATTAAATTATTCCAAAAATTAACTTAAATCCATTGTTATCTACATCTCTCTTTTTTGATTAAATGTAAATTTTTTTGTAAAAAGTACAATATCAAACATTTTATAAAATGAGTTTTATAATTTGTAATGTAAAATGTAACTAAAATTATCAATATAAACACTAAAAACCTCAACAAAAAGACTAAAGATCCAATTAATAAACTATAAAGTTAATAACTTTTTAACAACTAAAGATTTAATAAAATAAATAAAATCTGTTGAATAATTTTTACTTAGCCTTAAAAATTATGAAAAAGTTCAATTTTATTGATTAAAATCACATTTGGGACAAGAGGACCAAGTTCTGAGGTTTAATATTGTTTAATTTTAATACTGTTTTTAGGCTCAAATTGCTGCAATTTTTTCTAAAATATTCTTTTTTGATGCAGTATAAATATTAAAAATTTGAAACATGCTCCATTACTGGAAATATCTGTTAAAAATTTTGGACCTGTCTGTGTTTTGTTTTTCAGACATCAACAGAATATTTTCAAAATCTAGGTTATTATTGTACTATATAGGCCCGTAGCAACCAAGGAGTCAGCAGAGGCATTTGCCCCTCCCCCCCAATAATTTTTCAAATAAATAATTTTGATAAAAATTGACTGAAAAAATGACATTAAAAAAGAAAAAAAAAAAGTCTTTAAAACTATTTTGGGGCCCCTTATCCGGCACTGCCCCCCCCCTCCCCTCAATATAACTTTTGTTCCTATGGGCCTGCTATGTAGGTATGTGCATAACTAGCTTTTATGGTACTTGTTTTAAAGAAAAATCTGTGACTATTTTTTAGAGTTTTAGGTGTCTGTGTTGTTAAGATGAATATGTTGTGTATTTGTTTGTAAATTTAAGTGGGCATAAATTTTATTTTAAAAGAATAATTAAAGTTTATTATGTTCAGTTTTTTTTGTTGTTGTTTTTATTTTGGTATATTTACAAATGCTTTTATTTACTTATTTACTTATCAGCATAAAAAACTTCGTTCCTGTTCTTGAAGGACATCATATTAAATCATTTTTTACATTTTTTAGGTCCATTTTTTATGTACTTGCTAAATTTGATTTTAAAAATTTTCATGCTCTCATGCTCTATTTTCTCATGCAGTGACCTAATCCTCTTTTTTTTTTTGTTTTATTGACAAATAAATAAAAAAGTCTTTATCAACACTGCTGTGTGCCGAACTTTAATTTTCAAAATTGATTTCAATTTCTTAAGAAATCCCAAATCAATTAAAGTAAATATTAGGTAATAAAATTTGTTACTTAAATGGTCATAATTTCTTATAAAATAGTCAGATTCACATGAAATTTTTCGCCATCATATTAATAATTTTAAGCTCATTCTAATAATGAATAACAATGTAATATTTAAATAATTTGAAATTATTACACATATTTTTATAGTGGAGAGTGGGACTTTGTGATGTTACTGCATAGGGGAGAATGGGGCACCATGATACGCTTTTGATTTTTGCTTCATAACAATTGTTTTAACACACCATTTTATTTAAGCCATTGATTTAATTGCAGATTGAATTTATACCTACAAAATTAAATTTATTAATTACCAAAAAATAACAGGTTAAATTTGTGAGACTATTTAAAGCAAATTTACAAAGGCTCAACCTATGGGCTAATTATAATTAGCTCAACAGGTTGTGTTAATACAACCTATGAGCATCGTCAAAAAAGTTAATAAAAAGTGTTAAACCTAAAGAAAAATTTTTACTAGATTTTAGACAAACAAATTATTAATTATAACCCAAGTTCAACAGCATCCAATAGGCCAAACCACATTTCAAAAATCCATATAATATATTGTTATAAATGTCATTCTTAAGCATCAAAAAATAATGGATTTGTATCGAAACTGGACCTCCTAGTATTATATTTACATAAATCTCTTAAAAATGGACTGTAAATGTTATAGGAAATAGTTTTTAGTATTGCTTATGACACAATGGAGTACTATTCTACAGTTTTAGACCACCCCCTCCCCCCTCTAACAAATGCTATATCAAGTTACCTCATAAATGCTAATAGATAACAATCACTTTTTTTCAGCATCAACTTGTTTTTTCAATAGTTTTGTTTAATGAAGTAAAGACCTTATGGATTGTAGTTTACAAAATGATGTTATATAACGATAGACATATTGAATAACATACTTTAAAACTTTATAAAGTGAATAAAATACTTTGTTATCAACAAAGTATTTTATTCACTTATATCTTAAACTCCTTCATTAATTGATCTATATTAATACTTTGTTAATTATATATTTAGTTAATTATTAATTGCTGTATTTAAATTAGGTATAAATATACATATATAAAGTAAAATATATGTAAACTATAATTATTTAATATTAAATAATAGTTATTTGTATTTTAAAATTAATATTTGATTTTAAAATCAATATTTGATTTTAAAATAAAAATGTTTTATATTACATTTATTAAATTAAGTTTATAGTTTATATATGTGCTTTCAGGTTAGAGAAAAAAAATTTTGATTTTTTTTTTTCCGGACATCTTGCTTCCCTTGCATCCAATTTTTATAATATTTCTTTTTATTTTGTTGTAACACAAAACCCCTCACAGACCAAAAAATATCAAATAATTTTTTGCAAAAACATAGTTCTAGATGTAACTGTTCCACCATAAAAAAGTGATTATCGCAATTCTTAAGATGTCTCCACAATTACAATATTTTATGGGGCCCCATTCTCCCCTACAATGTATTGTTGTTTTAAAATGATAATGAGGAGGAGGATTTATATAACATTTGTCAAAAGTTGTTATAACTTAAAATAGCTTTTATATATTTAAACATATTTTAAATTGTATATAAAGATGGAAATGTGTCACTAAATTTAATTCTATTCATTTGTTTATTTTTTCTAAGATATCGACTCGCCTATTCTTCAAGAGATATCTAGATCAGTAGCTCTTGCCAAAGGACAGTGAAGACAAAAATTAGTCACACTATTCTGCTCATTTCTCTTGACACGTGAAGATTTTTTTAATTCAAAATATTTAACATATGCAATTAATTGTATCTTGTATCTATAAAAAAAAAAGTATTGTATTATATACCATAAAATAAAAATCAATCATTATATTTTTTTTTTTTTGTTCTTCAATATAAAACTATTAGTACTAATATTTTTATTATTATTTTTGAATCATTTAGTATTAAAATATTTTTTTATATAATATTAGTAATAAATATAATATTAGTAATTAAATGTTGTTAATAAATATATCACATTATATATTTTTATAATACTTTTATATTTTAGAAGAGTTATTTAATTTCTCCCAATATTTTACATTTCATTATGCATTTTGAAATATGTCATTATTGGTCATTACATCATTATGTTGCGTTCATTGCATCATACCATTATAATATTGTTATAGTTGAAGTATTTAGAGTGAAATTTTTTTAGCAAAATTTTTTATATAAATGGATAAAATATAATGATATAGTTATGACAATGATTATTTTTTGCTTGTAATTAATTATTGAATAAACTTTTTTTTTTAAACATTTTTAAATTATGTAGTAGAGAATTTAATATTAAATAGGCGTTAGTAGCAACAAATATGGAAGAAAACTTTTTTGCTTCAACAGCTTTTTAGTTAATTTTTATTTTTTTTAATTTGAAAAAAATCACTGTTTCTTTTAAATAAAATATTTAATTAATCTCTGTTTATTTAATGATTAAATTTAGGAGTATTAAAAAAAAAAGAAAATTTAGGGAAAAATAATTCCATAATTTATATTTGATATTTGAATTTTACAAATGAAGCAGTTTTATTTAAAAAAAAAATCTTTCATTTTCAAGAGATCTCAATAAAATAAAATCTCAGCAAATGCATTATCATCCTTATCATTTTCACGATTAGGGTATAAGTAGTTTTATGTTGCAATATTTAGTTTTATGTTGCAATAAAATATTTTATTGTTCTTTTTTTATATTTTCTTTTCATTATATTTTGTTTTTAAAAACTTAAATTTTTTTAGTGAAAAAATGTCAAGATATAGAGCTTTTATAACTTCCTCACAGAGTGAAATTATTAGAAAAAGTTTGTCCGATGTAATTAAAAAACCTAATGTAAAAATGAATTCATCAAAAGTCGCTGAAACATCTGAAGATGTTATTAAAAAAAAACTAACAAAGACTGACAAAACATCAAAAGAAGCAGTAAAACAAATGGCAACAAAAGAGAATGCAAGCAAGTATCTATCAAGGAATAATAAAACTCATGAAGAGTCTTATAAACAAAGTTTCTCTAAAACCAATAAAGTACTGAAAGAACCTCTTAAAACAAGCATATCAAATAACCACAAAAAAAAAGTACTTCAAAATGAAAATGAAATCCAAGGTAATGATAAAAGTTAACTATGGCGGTAAAGACAATGATGATAATAATGAGGATGAGTAGGAGGAATAGGAGGATGATTAGAATGTGTCTGATGATGATTATGATGATGATGATGATGATGATGATGATGATGATGATGATGATCATGATGATCATGATGATCATGATCATGATCATGATCATGATGATGATGATGATGATGATGATGATGATGATGATGATGATGATGATGATGATGATAATGATAATGATGATGATGATGATGATCATGATCATGATGATGATGATGATGATTATGATGATGATGATGCTTTTAACTGTAACTTACTATTTTGTCGCTTGAAAAAAAAAAGAGGCTCTTTTTAATTGTAACTGCACCCAAGAAGTGTCAGACAATATGAAAACGATTAGAATAAAACTTACAGTTTAATCTTAAACAGCTATGGTAAGGTTTGACATTGGAAATTTGTATTTTTATTTAAGAGATGGCTACTTAAGAACTCTAAAAACTTTTTTTCATTAACCGTTTGAATATATCTACGCTTTTTAAGTAAGAACATTTTCAATTGAAATTTTTTTAGATGATGTAATCAAATTACAGTATTGAAATATTTTAGATGAGTTCTTTTTTTTAAATTTTATATGATAAGCTGAGTTCTTTTTTTTTAAACATAGTACGTTGAGTTCTTTTTTTTAAATACAATATGATGAGTTCTTTTTGTTAGATTTCATTAAATAGGTTGAGGTAATATGGATAGTTGGGGTAATATGGATATATTCAAAAAGGTATGCATGGAGTAAGTTATTAATATGTAATGCTAAAACTAGAAAATTACCTATAGTTTACACACATAATAAGCTTCTTTTTTTTTTGCATTAACAATCTTTGTATTTAATTTACATAAATAGTTAAATTGCAAAATATGTTGTTTTGAAAAAATATAAAAAACATTACGTTTTTTATATTTGATATATAAATAATGATGAGTAAACAAAAATTTAAAATGGGGTAAAATGGATATACAGGTATAGTGAAAGTGGGGTAAAATAGATATATATAAAATATACGAAATCCTACAAACATTATAGAATTTTATTACAAAATCATAAGCTACATGACATTTGTTTATATACTTATGCTCACTTTTTCTTTTTAATATTGCGTTATACATTTTTCACTTATTTTTTTTTTTTATTTACACTTTTGCTGATAAAAAAAAATTTACAGTCGTAACTTATAAAAAAAAAATTACATGACCGGGGCTAGAAGAAGACAAATTTAGTCTTATCATTAAGCCCCCATATAATATAAGCTTACATATAATAGTTTTATATTATGCTTCTGAACTATTTACACACTGCTCCCAGATAGGGGTTTTAGGTTGAAGGTGAAGGTACCTGGATTTTTTTTCACAAACTATCAGGTGGATATAGTAGATTAAGGCTGAACAAAAATTAAAATCGTAGCCGCTCCTAAATTAAGAATTGAATGATTTTTTTATTTTTAATAGTGATAATATTTTTACTGTTATAACCTTGTTGTCAATGGTGCTACAGAGAGCTTAAATAGACCCTATGGAACAGAATTAATCTTACAATTTAAAGTTATAATGATAATGTATATATATAGGTCTGGCAGAACAGGCGGAGCTTAGGGGTCTTCAGCCCCCTCACTTTTAAAAATCTTGGGGGCTTTGGTATTTAAAGTCCCCCCTCCCCCACCCTTTAACTTTTAATTATGTTATTTCAAAATGTTTAATCTTGATAGTAGCAAATGACGCCAAATGTAAAAAAAGATGATAAATCAACAAGAAACCACTGCAAAATTAATATTATTTTTAAATAATTCCAGTATATGTTAACAGTTGTGTTACCATTTAACAGCATTTTAACCTATAGGGTTAAGATTATATTGAAGCGGTATAAAAGTTTAATAAAAATATTTTTAGCACCCTCCCCCCATATTATTTCTTTCCGCCACCCCTGTATAAATGTATTATTTTCATAAAAATTTTGGAATCAAATTTTGATATTAAATTTAATATCAAAAAAAAGAGATTAAAAAGATGTTTATGAGGATATTATAGTAGTTTATATATATACAAGTTCTTCATCTTAACCAACTTAAACTTTATACTCTCATTGAGCTGTATGTCTCAGCCATTCTTCTCAGTTTTATTCCATGACAAGGATTACTTTTAGAGACACTAAACCTCTTGATAGCCTTATTAATGTTCTTGTGAACAGCTTCTAAGGTTTGTTCTGATGTCAGACCAAGAGACATTTGATGGCGGTCCAAATAATCATTCAAGTGATATTTAATGATATGGTACTTCCATCCGAGTGACATACTGTTGTCAAACCTTTCTTCAACATAATTGTTCATTTAGTTCATGGAGTCTATGAAAACTCTAATTTTGCAACCATAAAACAGATCTAATGTCATTCCAAAACAACTCTCAGTCACTAAAAATAAAATTATACATCTTATTAAGATCCTTAAGTACGTTAATAATATTGTATTTATTAATATTTACCTGCTTTAAATTTTTTTAGTGTGTTAATACTTCAGTGGCGCTACAGTTATCATCTCATCTAATGACATTAGAACTTTTTGACAATTAGGTCCGTCTAGTCCTCCACCATTGTAGCCATGCTGAGTAACAGTTTTTTTTTTCTAAGAACTTAGTTAAGGTCTTATCTGAAAATAGTACTCTGGACACCTGTGTGGTAATATGCTCATATAAATACAGCTGTGGTGGAGGTATAACATCCAATACCAGGCTATCGGGGCTCTCATCAAAAAGACATGGTTTGATGACATTAAAGAAGCTCTGCATCAACTTGTGTGGTTTTGCTGCATCAACAAATCGTTGATACTGATGGGATAAACTACCAAAAGTTCTAAATTCTCCTAAATTGTCCTCTGCACCAATACAATAAGCTCAGGTATATTTCCCGCCATGGGCAGATAATCCTAGCATGATATTGATCAGCTGAAGATCTGATGCAAGGGAGTATTTCCATTCATGCAGTTGGAGAAGGTGGACAATTTGGGCTAAATTGTAGCTGCTTTCTTCAACATGTCGGACAATTGCCAATAAAATAACTTTGTTTACACCCAAGTCCTTTTGGTTCCTTAATTGATCTTCAAGTTTTTCTGCTTGAAAAAGACTCATAACAACTTTAATTGACCCTTGGCCACCGTCAATACCAATCCTCACTATTGATTTTCGGAGAACAGTATCTCTTTGTTTGCATATTTCATCAACAAGCATAGGTATATCTTCAACATATACTGCATCTTTTTTAACCCCTGTATGGTTAGTACCTTGCTGAAATGTCAACTGCTGAATGCAATAAAACTGATTTAGTGAATGGGACTTTCTATTCACACCAATCTCTACATTGGTTTCATATTAAATACTGTGTCTAAACTAATCTTTTTTGGAGAGATACTTTTTCCAAGGTGTACATGTAGTGATGTACACCTTGGAAACACATGTTGATAGTTTAACCTTACTCTGTTTTTCATCCCCAATAATTGTTTTTAGAATTTTTGATGTTACCTGTTCAGATAATCTAAGATCTGTTGACATAATCATTTTTTCTAAGTTTTCAGCAGTTGATTTTCTATTGCAGGGGTGTCTAATACCTCTCTCCTTATATATTGAAAACAATCTCCACCCATTGACACATTAGTATAAGAACTTGAATTTGGACTACTTTTTTTTTACTGTGGTAAGATTGGGTCAATGTACTCCCTTAAGTTCATCTCAATGTTACTTCTAGTGTCCCTTGCCAGACTACAGATTGGGCATTGACATAATTCAGACATAATTTCTTTTCTGTAAAAAATATTTTTATCTTGCATTGAAGAAATTAAAAATATTTTTACAAAAAGTGACATATTAAAAATGACAAAAAGAGATAAATACCTCTTTCTTATATATTGCAGTCTTGCACTTCGGACAAGTTCCAGTAGGAACTTTAACATCAAAACCTTTATCTATATGCTTCCTTACTAGATTTTTTAAAGCAAATTGAGCTGTATTTTTTAGGGATATACATTGTTTGTTCTTGTTGCAACATCCAAAACAGACTATACCTTTGCACTCCTGATAATTCTTCCTGATAATTTTTCATTCCGATTCTTTTTTTTTTCCGTATCAATTTTTTTCTGCTAAAGTACATGAAATACTTTACACACACATTTTAAATTTTAAATATAAATGTTTACATATATAACATATATAATTCTAAAAAATAAATGTATTCTCATTATATTTTGAAATTTATTAGGCTAAAAAAATCTGGTTGGATGGAGAACTATACTTTTGAAAGTTGGATTGACAGTTTTATTATACATGTAAAGGATTATGAAAAGCCTGTGTTGCTGTTGTGTGATGGACACAATAGCCATATAACATATTTTACTGTTAGAATGGCTCTAGACAATCATATAATTTTACTTTCGAATACAAGTCACGCATTACAACCTCTTAGTGTTGGTTTTTTTTTGCTCCATCCGAATCCTATTGAAAGAAAATCCTTAAAAAGTGGTTAAGAGAAAGCAGACATAAAAATGTTGAAAAGTCTGTATTTCCAACTTTTTTATGTCTGCTTATAGATAAGATAGTAAGATAGATAGCAAACTCCTAAAAAGTGGTTTTTATGGTACTGGACTTTACCCTGTTGACAAAGCAAAACCTATGAAGAAGATAGTGAATATGCAACCAAAGCGCGAGGAAGTAGATGAGTTTAACAAAAAAGAAAATAATGTTGTAAAAAACCTGCAGATAGGAATTGATTCTGTACTTACACCTAGTCCAAGTTAACCTACATTGAAAGCACTTGCGAATTCAGAAATATACAGAGCACTTGTCCAGGTCAAATAGGACGAAATTTTAACAGCACAAGATGTTGTCGCAAGGTTGCAAGAAGAAGAGAAGAATAAAGCTGATAAAAAGGCTATCAGTAAGAAAAAGAATACTGCAAGACATAACCGATACATTTTGACTTTTTAAATACATGAAAAGTAATAGGTGTGATGTATGTATCAAATATAATGAGTATCTGTATTACCCCTCTAGTGGGGTAATATGGATATATAAAGGGTGTTGTTAAAAAAGGATTAGTAAGTTATTGAAAATATATTTATGTTTTTTTCATTTTGAAGTTATTGTATACACCCTGAATGTAAAGAAATATAATAAAAGTTTTTGTGGTGGTTGTTAATTAAAAAAAAAGTTATATAAAAAAATATATTTAAAAATCTATCCATAATACCCCATCCCACCCTGTGCTGGTTTTTTTCTGATGAGTTCTTTTTTTTAAACTTCATAAACTGAGGTCTTTAATTTAAACGTCATATGTTGAGTTTTTTTGGTTCAAACGTCATATTTTAAGATGAGTTCATTTTTTATTTAAACGTCATATGTTGAGTTTTTTTGGTTCAAACGTCATATTTTAAGATGAGTTCATTTTTTATTTAAACGTCATATGTTGAGTTTTTTTGGTGATGATGGTAAACATTAAAAAGTGTTTTATGATAATTTGAAAAATTCAAAATGGTTTAAAGTTTCCTGTGCTATAAATAATTGATATAAATTGTACATTATTTATGTAACTATGCTTTATTGTGAATAATTTAGACTAAAATTAATAATGATTCTGAGATCATAAGAGTCTAACTGCTTTGTAGGCTTCTTCCTGAGCTGTCGATATTTAATTAAATATAAATAATGTTAAAAGATAAATTTTCTGGGTTCTATTATTATCTTTTTAGCTTTTTAGAGATCTTAAGTTAAAAAAGTTGAAAAAAGCTCTTGTAGGATTCAACGACTTTGAAAAATAATGTGTCATTTTCCATCATTTTTTAGTTCAGGAAACTTTTATGGTTCCATAACTTAAAAAAGTAATACGTCGGTTCAATTTTGATGATTTAACTTCTTCTTTTTTTTTTGAGTTATTTTTGTTTTGTATGTTTTACTTAATAAATATCAGTTTGCATTTTCTTTAGGAGAGTATTTTCTATATTTCAATTTTCTTTAGGGGAGTATTTTGAAGAGTTTATGAAGCTTTTGAAGCGCCAACGTGAACCGCCTTTCATATACTCTTCTAGAAATGTTCGGCTTGAAAATATTAATTTAAAAATTTTAAATCCTTCTTTAAAATATAACCAAGCTCAGAGCTTTGTTCCGTATGGCTTAAATGATTTGCTAATCGAACAACTCAAGAAAAATGATATCAATAAACCTCTTGAAGTACAACAAAGAAGTCTTCCAGAACTCATTGCAGGTAGAAGCGCAATCATAGAGTCTTCCACGGGAAGTGGGAAAACACTAGCATTCTTGATACCAATTGTAAATGACTTGGGGCCGAGCTCATGCTCGAACATCATTCTTGTACCTACAAGAGAGCTCGCTTCGCAAATTTATAAAGAAATTATGAAATACATTGACAATCCTCACCTTGTTTCTAGATACGTAAGCGGTATAGACGACGAACAAGAGCGCAAGCTGAAAAATGCTTTACGCGACTGTAAAGTGTTAATATCGACACCGAAACGTTTTTTAGAAATTATTGAAGAGAACAGTGGCCACTTTCGTAAAGTCAAGCGTTTGGTTTTAGACGAGGTCGATAAACTTTTGCCATTCACATCTCATTACAGTAAAGCGCAGCGAAAAAGAGTTAGTAAGCCTAAACCAGCTGAAAAAATTATTAACATGATAACACATTATAATAAAAACGTTCAGCTTATTGCTACATCAGCAACCATATCTCAGAATCTCGTACATGAACTCCAAGATTTAGGATTTCAAAAGAATTGTCCTGTTTTTAAGCTTTATCCTGATCAGTATCGTTACGGACGCGTTCCAGACAATATAAAAAACTTATTTACGGTTGTTTCAGGCAATAACTTGGAATCAAAACTCCGTTGGTGCATTAAACTTTTTGAATATCAAAAGTTAACTTCTGTATTACTTTTTGTAAGTCGCGAAGAATCTGTGGAAAAAACTGTAGAACTGCTCAAGGATATGGGGTACATGGCTTCAGCTCTTTATAAGGAATTACTCGTGCCTTCATCGCAAATGGTTGATCGTTTTTTACAAGATTTTAAAACTGGTGTTATCAAATTTGTTGTTTCAAATGAGGAAACAGTTCGAGGCATGGACTTTCCATTTGTGGATACCGTTTATATGACTTACGTTCCTGATTCTCCAGAAGCTTATCTTCACGTAGCTGGTCGCGTCGGTAGGCTTGGTCGCCCAGGCACTGCACTCACGTTCATTAGTGAGGAGAACGAAGCGACTGAATTGAAACACCTTAAAAGAAGATATCTATTGCTTGGGATTAAAGGAAAGAGGTTGGAATTAGTATAAAAGATCTGCAAGAGATTATTTTTTTTAATGGAACAAACTATTTTAGCATTCTATATTGTTTGTTTAATTATATTTTGAGCCTTTTGAAATACTTCTATATTAAACGATGTTTGCTTTGTTTTAAAAAACATCCGAACTATTAAACCTTACTTTTTAATATATCAACTAATTTTTTTGAAAATAGGTGTGTGTAACTTTGCGCGTAAAATTATTATGCCGAAAAAAATAAGGAAAAAGTTGATTTGTCATTTTTTCGCTTATGTCAATTATTTTCATTTCATTGTTATAAAAGCTACTTAGGTCTATAAAAAGTTCGTAGAATCCTCTATAAAATATAAATAAAATGATTTTTTTTAATTTTGTTTTATTAAATGATCAAAATAATGTTCATCTTTATCTATTCAAAGTTGCATCTTTCAAGCCATTTGTCAAACGGTTTTATATATTCTTATTTAGGTATACTTTGAAGTAGTTTGATTAAGTGAGTTTTTTTATTTTCGACGTCAGTATTGTCATCTAGATTTTTTTTTTTTTTTCTTACTTAAGTCAAATACCCAGTAATTGAATAGTGTTGAGTTTCGCGAGTACGTTGGGTGATGAATTATTGTGATTCTGGCTTGGTTAAGGCACTCTGTGACGGTTTGGTAACGTGGAATCTACTGTTTTCATGAAAAAATTTAAAATTGTGAGTGGTTCTTAAAATTCTTTGTTTGTTTATTTTTGCGTATTATATCTCAAACAATTTCTCGCATAGTATTGATTAATAATGGTGTCTCTCTCTTCAACATTACCCAAATGAACTGTTGCATCATACTACAGTTCTTGGACTTCCAACTTCATTTCGTTAGTTTTAAGTTGTGGTTAATATTTCTTAAATAAAACCACTTACTTCTCATAGTCTCCAAGGGCCGTTTCTGAATAGGGCTAAATTTTCCTTACATCCCTTAATTCTATTCTTGCAATTTTGATCGGTAAACACATGGGGTGTTCAACGTAATACTAGCAGACTATACTGTATTTGGTGCTTGGTCACAATTAACTTACGGATTGTGTTGAAACTCCGAGTAGAGCTCGAATTTTAATATATGCTGAATATTCATTTTTTTCCAATTTAAACTTTTTCTTTAAAATGTTTTTAAGAAAAATAAAACAACTTTTTGAACACAATCAAAAAATTTCAACATATATTTAAAATCTTATACTATAGGGTATATAGATATAGGATAGATTAAGGTTTAATGAGCACCTTAGAAAAAAATTCAAATATTTTCAAAATTAATTATGATAGATCTAAAATTTTAAAGAATAAATAATTTATAGAAATCACTTCTCATAATCTACTTAGATTTTTGGGCACCCGAAACTTTTTCTTTAAAAACACAGAGATTTTAAAAAAGTTGCGAAAGTGCTCATATTACCCAAACCACCTGATAATATGAGCACTTTAATTAGCCCAAAAATTAACGTTAATTAAAGGAGCATCAATCTGACAATTAAACTAATTTGTGGAATATAATGATTTTATATTGACAAAACTTATTATTTAAAACATCAAGTTTTAAATCACTTTTTATTGAAATAATACAACTTTGATAGTTGACTGCAATCTTTCATGAAACTTTCACATTGATGAACTACGCAAGAAACTCGAGCTAATGGTATTCTTTCAATAATTCGTCACTATGCCGATAAAGCTTATGAATATTTACATTGCATTATTCTCATCTCATCTTAGCTACTGTTGTCAAGCTTGAAATTATCGCATATCGCATTGAAATATACAACAACAAAAATAATAATTAACTAGTTATTATTATTATTATTTAATTATTTTAATTCGTTATTTATTAAATTTTGTTAAATAAAACTTTTGAAACAAAAATTTGTTGAAATTAAATTATAGAAAAATATTTATTGTTGTTTTAATTTTAAAAAATTTTTATTATATTTTGCTTTTATTTAAAAATAAATAAAAGCCACTGCAATTTTAGCACTTTAAATTAGGTCATTTCACTGAAGAAAAATGATTGTGTGATTTGAGCATTCTCAAATTACACGAAAATGGTATCTTTAAATGAAGTCAAAAATAAATGTTCTCAAAGCAATATATATTATTCAAATATTATTTATATAAAATATGTATATTAAAAATTATTTTAGAACTGAACATTATTTAAATCTTAATCAACAGTAATTCAAATACTTGCTTATTGAAGTTAAGGTGCTCTTCAAGAAATTGCCGTAGTCGGTAATTAGTTTCAACATTCAAGATACTTTAGTAAAATATCTGATCCGCAAGATAAACGGTTTTTAAATGGGAAAACACGAAAGATCTTACTGTGGATTACAGGCAATATTTTAAAGTTTATTTAAATTATAATATGCCTATCAAGATTTTATGTCATAAAATTGAATATATTATAATTGCAATATATAATGGAATCCTAACTTTAGCTTTAATTTCCAGGCCTTTTAAATCTCAACCTCAATTGCTATTTTTAAGTGAAGACTTTGATCGGTGCGGAATAATTATAACTATTGCAAAGATATTTAAACTATAGAAAACTCCTCAAGGAAATAGAAGAAAAAGTGACACAGCATATAATTTTTTTGTTTACTTTTATTTATTTAGTAGAGAACATTAAAACTTTGAGTGAAATAAAAACATATTTTATAAAGAAATGTATGGGTTTAAAAACATTGTTAATGATCTAGCTTTTTTGACCTATAATCATGTCTAAATTAAGGACTTTTTTAATTTTATTAAAAAAAATTTGAAACAAAACGACGAAGGAAAATATCAATGAAGTTCAAAAGGAATCATTGTAAAAATCTAAAATTCTGTGTAAACATAAAAAAAATCTTTTTTAAAACACAAGCAGAAGTTTTTAAAACAAAAATAAATTTACATTTATTTCATTTCACTTAAAACCTTAGTTATAGAATGTCAAGGATGAGATTTTTATAAAGTGTTTCGATTTCAGATTTACTCATGGAAGAGCTTAGGGCAAAAAGTACTTGAATCACAAAGTAAATGTTTTGAGAAAATCCACTTCAATTAGAGATATAAGTTAATAATATAGATAGAAGTTGAAATTAAGGATTTAACATCGCTGATCAAAGTAGATTTTCTCAAAACATTTATTTGCGACTTGAGTACTTTTAGCTCTAAGCTCTTCAATTCGCCTTGGCTAGATTGAGTCGGTAAACCAATTTATTTAAATCTCGTTTGATTTCCGGTGGAAACGTAGCATTTGAGAGTTCAACTAAAGAAGCCGGAAAATAAAAAAAAATCACAATTTTATATATAATCTTTCTTCTTGCTTTATTTTTTTTTAAATTCATCCATAACTTTATCCGCATTAATGTGACTAAGAATATCTTTTTCTATATACAATATTGCCATGTCATTTAATCTATCTTTTCTTATATTACTTCTTAAATAGTTTTTTTACACGTGTCAGAACCAAAAATGATTGCATTAAATAACGGAATAGTTGTCAACTGTTTTAACAACACTTCAACATTCGAAATGTTATTTTCTACCGCAAACAACGTAAACTGTTCAAGTTCATCTTCGCATATAGCTACGCTACGTTAATGTCATCTCTATAAATATCCACTAATGTGTTTCTTGATTTTTGTTTTTAATCTTTTGATATTTTTGAACAAAGCGATGTACTGAAAGGCTCTATAATCACTTCATATGTTTTGAGCTCTTACAGATAGCTCTGATTTTAATTTTTCACAAATAACATAAAACGAGTTTACTATAAAGTTTTTTCTTGCTGTAAAGTCCGACTTTATTATTTTTATAAAAAAATAGTTTCCTCTTTTGTTGTCTGCAAGATTGGTTCTCTTCAATATTCAATGAAAGACTTGATAACTTAGTTGTTTTTTTTTTCAAACTTCTCAAAGTCTTTCCTGAGGTTATCAATAAAGGCTTCCAAAGACTTAAGATCCTTTCTTTAAATCATATTCCTTTGATCAAAGTAATTTGTTCGTAGCATAAACCGATTACAAAATTGTGTTCCATATTACTACCATTAAAACAATTTCGTACTTGCCAAATTTATTTCGAAGTGACTTTGCTTCTAACACAATGACTTTTATTTTCTTCTTTGAATTGCAAATTTTTTAACGCTTCATTTATGTTGTGTAACCAAGTCACACAACCAATTTTCTTCTGCAGTGGAATTTCAAACTAAATTTAAAGATTGATTACCCAATGGGCACACAGACGTCCATAGTACGTTCAACGACGTCCAAAATGGTCCGTTCGTACGTCCGAAATGGACGTCCATTGGAAGTACCAAATGCAACAACTTTCGTCCGTCCATTTTGGACCTATAAAGTACGTCCAAGGATGTCCAAAACAGTCCGTTCGGAAGTCCACAATAAACGCTTTTGGACGTCTTACAGACGTCTAAATTTTGTCCGTTCATTCAGCGTTTAATTTTATTCAGCTCATTCTCATACCAATTCCATTTCTTGCAACTATAAAAAATGGAGTCTTGATATAAGAAATAAAGTCTTTTATTTAACACAAAGCCAAAATTTAATACACGCGTGTTTTTTGGATTCAATGC
>NC_088933.1:29770000-29847500 GCF_038396675.1 Hydra vulgaris | reverse complement strand
TCATAACATAAAATATGATGTTTCAGGACTTTTGGCCACCACTGTACTGTATATATATTGTATACTATATATATTATATATATTATATATATATATATATATATATATATATATATATATATATATACATATATATATATATATATATATATATATATATATATATATATATATATACATATATATATATATATATATATATATATATATATATATATATATATATATATATATGTATATATATACTTTATATATATATATATATATATATATATAAATATATATATATATATATATATATATATATATATATATATATATATATATATATATATATATATATGTATATATATACTTTATATAACAAAAGTCATGAAACCGACTTGTGCAATATGTGCATTCTCAATAGTTTAAGTATAAAGAGATCCTTGTATTATTTGGTAAGTTACATTTAACTCCTTCGCAAATAATAATTGAGCATATAATATTTCCTTAGTGTCTACTTTTTTCATTTTCTATAATCGTTATTAGCTTCTTTTGAAATAGAATATATTAACAATTACAGTTCAATTGAAAAATAACAGTTTCTTTAATTTGTTGCATAATTAATATTGACGTTAAGGCCTTTCCTATTTCAGTTGCTGAGTAGAAGACAACATGTCGTTCAAGAAGAGCTCTTCTAACACGGAGAAAAACAAGGAAACCTGGACAAAGAAGTTAATCCAGTTTCAAGCCCCATCAAGAAGAGGCAACGTGGCAATTTGTGAAGCACCCTTGAGCGAACGGAGTCGCATGCCCCTGAAAAACCACGTCCTTGGACGCTTCAAATTTCTTGAATCCACTGCCAAAGAACGGAGAGAGAAGATCGGTTTAATTGCTGTAGAGCTTAAGACCTATGGAGCAAAACGTTGAACTTCCAGCATATATCTGATCAAGCCATTTGTGTAAAACTAGCAAAACTTCTAAAAGGCTACAAGCGCTGCAGAAAAAAAAAAAGCTTTGATTCATTGAATGAACTGTTTTACATGACCATGATGAAAAGCGAATGGTTGTGCAAAGAGGATGAGAACCTCTACAAACTGCAAATTTAGAGCAAACGTCAGATTGGTTTTATGACTGGAAATCCTGCTAGTGCCAATATCATCCACCTATCCAAGCGAAAGAGGGAAATTGAAGCGACTGTGTCTACACTTACCAGCTACCTGATTGTTCCAAAAGTAGCCCAAACTCTTCCGAGAACAGTAAAGACAGTCCTTGGGAGGATGAAAATGCAGCATTAATGAGCAAAAGGAAGCATAACCCAACAGGTATTGCTTCCTTTACATGCTCAAAGCTGTTGTCCACAGAGCAGCAGTGGTGTGCCGTCAGCTTTCTAGTGAGGGCATTGAAATCCCAATCCCATGTCACTCAGCAATCCACAAGACTATCTGCACGAGAGCTGCTCAGGTGAAGAAACACTTGGTGAGCACGCTTCATCTGGAGAAGTGGAGCATATACTTTGACGACAAACACATTGAGGGCTTTGAATATCAGACCGTGGTCCTCAAGAATGAATCTAAAGAGATTAAGTTCACTGCGCTAAAATTGAAAGATAGGAAAGCTCAAACAACCGCAGAAGGACTCCAGGATGTGTTAGAGGAGTTCAACATATGTGGATCAGTTGAGATAATTGTTGCCCACACAACAAATGTGAATACCGGCAAGATAAAAGGCATTGTTGTTCGGCTGCAGGAAATGTTCGAAGAGAAAAGTCACCCCAAACCCAAGTTCATCAGTTGCCGCTCCATGTGCTAGACCACGTTCTTTGCGCTGTTATGGACAATGAGTTCCATGGGTTGACTTAATCACCAAACATCGAGTATTTCTTTGTGCAGGATTTGATGAGCAATTGCGATAAATTGAAAGCAGCCTTCAATAACGGTAAAACTGAGACTGGTGGTTGGAGAGATGACATGAAGTTTCTCTACCTCTCATTCGTGTCTTCCGTCACTTAACTGAGAGGAATGAGATCCCCTTTGTGAATTTCAAACATCAAGCAATGCACGCTGGAACTGTATATAATAATATTGAATCTCTCAAATGAACTTATTGGTTGTTTTTTTTCCATATTGTCAACATTCAAAAAAACTCTTTGTTTGATGTTTTTAAGTCTATCAAGGATTTGGGCTTGCAAATCTTAAATCCGCTGAAAATTTTCTGCAAATTTAAAGCAAAGTGTATTAAAATTCTAAACAAAGAATAAAATCAAAAAAATAGATACACAGATACATGTATGTATCAACAAGATACATGTATGTATCTAAGATATATGAATGTAAAAACATTAAAAAATCTTTCAAATTTTTTAATAGTTTTATAATCATTATTCCATAGTTGTGTGACTTAAATAGCCTTGCTGTTTAAGCCACACAACTAATAATAGCCTTGCTGTTTTGTCTCTTAATAAAAATGATATTAAAAAAGTTTATAAATATTTTTTTTTTCATTCAAATAAAGAAACAAAATAAAACTCACGTTAAATTGTCATCTCTTGAACTAAAACTCTACCTTCACTAGTTTTAACTTCTTAGCGCATTTGGGGCATTTCACGTCAAGTGTAACCACTTTTTGGTCAAGTTCAACATCACCGACTCGGATTTTGATGAAAACTGGCTCACATGTTGGGCATATGGACAGAAGAAAAACATGTGAATTTTTTTGACTTAGGTCAATTATTACCTGAGATATGACCTTTCAAAGTGTTGACATTTTCACTTGACCTTGGTTATTTAAAATGTGATAACTTGTTTGCTATTATACTTAGGAAGTCGATTTTGGTAGCAAACAGAAGCTCTTGCACAGACGAACAACTTTGTGTCTATACAAAAAAGTTATAAGTTCATTGGAAAAAAAAGTTATTGGTCATTTGATCTTTGACCAATTTGAGTTATTGGCCGATGGCAAAGGTCATAATTTTTTTTTGACACATTGCTTTTTTTATTGTGGGTGTCCAATAAAAAAATCTTTTTGGGATTACTATAAACAGCTTTGGGATTAATATTAAAGTATAAGTAGGTTCTAAAAATTTAATATTTAGATACCGTATAATTATACAGTATTTTAAGGTAATTTATTGAACATAGGCCCTAGGTTATATAATAACTACCCTATACCAAATATACTATAATTTGGTGATACTTGGCCTATATATATATATATATATATATATATATATATATATATATATATATTTATATATATATATATATATATATATATATATATATATATATATATATATATATATATATATATATATATATATATATACATATACATATTAGGGATATGACAATTTTGCAACCCTATATCCCCATACTAAATTTAGTGGAGATTTTGTGCAAAAATCAGAAAAATAACAAGCATTTTTACTATATGTCAAAAAAGTTCACCCCCAATTAAAAAATATTTGTAAATTTTTTTAAAAAATGTAGTTTTGCAACACATCTTCCACTACTTTATAGAAACCAATAAACATGTATAATTAAAATTTGTCTACTGTGTATTTGACAATAAGTATTTAATATTTAGTTTTTCTATGCTATGGCATAATGGCATTAAGTCTTGCATCACTTTCACAGCACGTTCTGCACATATATTTGAAAGTTGTGTTGGTATTGGTGTTGGCTCAGTGGACCAAAACCTTTTCAATGATTTCAATGCTTTAGGATGCTCATTGCATGCTTCTAATAGATTAACAAAGTCTGCAGGATTGAAGTAGTGACCCCAAAACCATATATCACCCCATGAACCACAGATGAAGTCACATGCTGCTTGAGCTGATTCTGATTCTTGGTATTCTGGTACTAAAATGTAAGCAAGTAGAATAAAAATGGCTCTCGAATTCCACCTTGCATTGCTTATAGCAGAAAGTGATTTGAAATTAACTTTTGGAAAGTTACCTGTGCTTTTAAACTTTCTATAACATGCTATTAAGTGATTCAGGAAATCCATGTCATCTCTCCAGCGAGTTCGCTTCACTTTCGTCAAAGGATTTCCAATATTACTAAACAATAGCTTCAAGTTCTCGTAATCTTGCTGCAACCTTGTCACAAAAGGGTAATGGAGATATGGTGACATTGTCGATCCTTCAAAAAGATCATTCATGTCATGTTTCAAAAGAGTATCTAGAATATGGTGTTGGCATCCAATAAAAACAGGCTTTTCTAGTCCAATGGTTTTAAAATGTTGCTGTAACCGTGTAACTACGCCATTTCTTAATCCTGTATTTGTAGATGTTGTGTCAGATACAATCATTTTTATGGCTGGCCACAGCTCATACTCATCTAGCACATGTTTTATCCCATTATATATTGTTTCACTTTTTTCATTCATCATTTTCAGAACAGCAAGCCTAACCTCTCTATTTTCATTTTTCAAAACAACTACTTGATGTTCCATTTTCTTTATTTGTTTTCCATCAAAGTGCAAAGACCACTTTTCATTTTTTAGGTTTTCCATATAATTTGCTTTCAACTTTTCTCCTTCTTTCATAACACCTTTGTAGATACCACTTTGCGTTGGAGTATGAATAGAAATACAACTTTCTGAAAGAGTTTTACAGACTTTATGTGCTTTTTTGGTACTAATCTTAGCAGAAATCACTAAATTTACTGCTGAATTTGTTTTTTGTTTTTTAGATGATGATGAAGGACCTTCAGCTTCAATATCACTGCTGGAACACTGCTCTTCACTTTCTGAAGGTTCTCCTTCACTAGCTGATTCAACAAAATCTTGTCCTTGACTGATGGACATTTGTTTCTTTATCAACACTAATTTTCTTGGATGAATACCTTCAGCATCTTTAATTGTGGTACAATATCCAGCTCTTCCATTTGTTGACTTTTGAAGACAATAAAATTCTTTATCTTCCTGACACAACCATTCACCTTTCTCATCGGTTATGTCAAACAATCGTGTAAAATTTTGAGTTCCGGGTTTTCGACTATCTTTGTCAAGTTTTTTCAATACATTTTCTATTTTTCTTTCTGCTGCCGATTTCCCTTGTTGAATAGGAATATTTAGCTTTCTCCATAGCAATTTAGTTTCTTCAGCCACAATTTCAATTCTCTCCTTTCTACTTTTCACATTTGATGACAAACTTTTAAATCGATCAATGATACGCTGTTCTGTTGGCATCTTATTCATTTCACTAATACTTTTAACAACAGTAGTACATTTTCTGGAAGTTTTAGCTTTTTCAAACCTTACTAAATTTGATTCCCAAACTTTCTTATTCTTGTTTGAAGCAACTCTATTTTTGGACATAATGTTCAAAACACAAGATAACAGTTTGACAAAGTTAAAGAAGACAATTCCGGTTTTATACAAATAACCAATTATAAAATGCTGAAGCACTTCCGCGCGGTCCAACAGGGTTCAAATCGAAAATTGCAGTTATTAAAAGTTTCAGTTATCTCGTGAAGAAATCTGTAGAATTTATGATGTTTGTGATCACAGTCGTGTATTGAGTAAGATTGGGTTCTCTATTATATTTCTAATTTATAACTCACTAAAAAGATAGGAAAAATTATTTTCAGCTTGAGGGGTGATCTTTTTTGACAATTTACATAAAAAAAATATATTTTATGTTTATAAATATAATTTCTCCACTCATGGTTACATGGGAAATAAAAAATTCTTAAATTTTTTTTTTAGTCATACCCCTAATACATATATATATATATATATATATATATATATATATATATATATATATATATATATATATATATATATATATATACATATATATATATATATATATATATATATATATATATATATATACATATATATATATATACATATATATATATATACATATATATATATATATAATATATATATATATATATATATATATATATATATATATATATATATATATATATATATATATATATATATGATTAAAAAGTAACAAAAATGCTTTATTTAGCTGTTTTAACTACATGGCAGTACGTTACTGAATGCAATATAAAATTTACACCATTACGATTGCAATACATATTTGCTAATAATAAATTAAATAATTAATAAATTAAATAAATTCTAATAGTTAATGGTGATGCAAGTTAAGTGCTTTGGTTGCTCCTTTAGACTCCTGAGATGTAATGAAGTATGACCAACCAGTTGTAGTTTTGGGTTCAACTGCTAGCAAAAGATCATTTAAATCAGTGGTTAAAATATCTGGAGGATCTCTGAAGGAGAAAAATTGACCTGGACCATGAGGGTGAAGGAAGTTCATGGTTACTTCTCTTTTTTCTGGATTATTCTCCAACACACAACCTATCCACCAATGTTTATCATACTCTACAACCATGTAACCCGTAATTGAACTGAAATTGAGCTGGCTAACATTCTATCACGTAATTTTTTCAATTCTAGACACAGAACTGGAACTATAATCTTGCACTTGAAGTTCATTCGTGAATAATGGTTTAAAACAATGAAGTTTTTGGGTACCGGCAATCGTTTTAGCATTCGAAAATCTTTCCTTTAATATTGTGGATTCGATTTGCGAATCATTTGCAGTGAGGTATTTAAAGGAAATTCCATGGATATTTTTTTAGTAAACGTATATCATTAAAAAGTGGTCATTATTTGGTCATGATATGGACGTAGTAAGCTTGTTTTTGCCGCTTCACGTTTAACAGTTCGTCCAACTCCATCACAAGGGCCCTTACCATGACTTGGCAAAGAAATACCATTCGGCTGGAATACCAAAGTCCTCTTTGTGATAGCACAGATTTATTAAATTCTTTCAGTTTTTGTATTGTGCTGCACAGCCATCACTAAAATATGTTATTTTTAATACTTCAAATTTCACTTTTAAAAAAATAATTAGTTTACGCTGAAAAAGATGAACTGCAATTGTGCCATGAGTATTACATTCCAAAAGCAGCACATAACTTCCATGACATAAGTTTCCTTCATACTTGTTATAAAAAACAAAAGGATGTAAAATTGCTTGACTATTTGCTGCATCTTATATGATAAATACATAATTTTCTGAAAAATCACTAATAACTGTTGTAGCCTACGGTTTATACTCAATTTCTTCAACTACTTTAATTTCAAAGCATTGCAACAGCCATTCCTTTAGCATAGCAACTCCAGGGCAATTTTTACTCTCGCCTAGAGGATATGCTGACAAGAAAGGATTACATTGGATTTTAGCCAAAACATGTTTGCAGTTCTTAATAGGGGTTTCTAGTTCATCTTCTAGTTGTAAATCATTTATATGTGATCCGACTATCATGAGCTTAACATTTTTATGAATGGTACATGCACACACACAGCGAGTACCATTTGCTATGCAAAGACACATTCTTTTGGACGTAGCTCTGCACACTTCGAAAACCCGATTCTGATATTTGGATACTTTTCTGAAAATAATTGATAAACTTCCTTCAAATTACTTAAAACTAATCTTTTTTGACTATATTTTCTTTTCCCATTTTCCATAACAGATAGAAAATCTTTTTTTCCAGGCATTACACGGCTAAAAGAGAATAATAAAACTCTTTTACCATACTTGTCACATGTACAGGTTTCATGTACATGATTTCCCTTTTATTGGGTTAGGGGTTGATAAAACACCTTTGGTTATTAAACCTTCTTTTGCTTGAGATACAAATCGATGCGAATTCTCTCATCACTTTTCGATTACTCCATTGAGCACCAAATATTGTCAAAACCATGGTCTTTTTTCTCTTACTTTGTGTTGATTTATACTTATTCTGGAGCACTTTAACAATGTCATCAGCACATGCGTAGGAAACTTTGTTTTTAGTTGCTTTGTTTTCATCATCCTCTGAAGTATCAATGGCAATAACATCTGAATTTGGCGATAAAAGGTCTAACTTCCTTTTTACAAGTTTTTTAAGCTTTTTTTTTTCCTCCGGAATACAACTTTTAAGAGTTTGTAACATGCGTTTATCCAAGGGTGACTCACCCAACAACGACAAGGATTTATTAAAAGTTGAAATTTCTTCTTCCTGGTACTGATAATTTTTATCTCCCTTGTCACTACAAATATCTTAAGATCTGGATTTGCCTTGAGAATCTGACTCTGTATTACAATTTGCAGAATTTTCATCATCACATAATCCTATTTCGGAAGGTAAGCCAGTGATCCTCTTTCGGCAAGTATCACATAATTTTGCTCCAGCCGTAAGTTTTGAGGGATACATAGCTACCTTCTGACTAGTATTTACCCTTAAGGTTTTATATTATTTTTTCTCTTGGTGTTTGAAAGGATCATAACAATAGCGTTGTCTCTTCTTTTACTTGAGCCTGCAATTTGCCATTTTTAATCTAAATTTAATTTGAAAGTTGGTAAAAACTTCTTCCTAAGTTGTCTTTTGACGACTAATTCAATGGAAATGAATTGATTATTTTAATATAAATATATATAGCTTAAAGCCTCACATAATTTAATATTGACTTAGTATGTATATATAGTATTAGTAGTACTAGTAAATAAATTACAACCTAAAAAATAAAAGCAAAAATGTAAATATATAATAACATATATCTATAACAGGCTATTTACATAAAATGACCTCAAAATACCACATTTGTGAGGCCGATAAATATTAAATTTTTAGAACCTACTTATACTTTAATATTAATCCCAAAGCTGTTTATGGAAATCCCAAAAAGATTTTTTCATGGGACATAAAAACACAATAGAAAAAGCAATGAGTCAAAAAAAAGTTATGACCTTTGACCTTTGCCATCGACCAATAACTCAAAAGGGTCTAATGACCAAATGACCAATAACTTTTTTTCTATTGAACTTATCACTTTTTTGTATATAAAAATAGCTTTTTCTTAAACTTCTAATTTGTTTAAACCTAAATTCATTAAATAAATTTATTAATTATACCTATATTTAGTGCTACTGTAATTATATCTAACACCTCTAAGAGTTTTGTGCCACAAACCTCTTAGAGGTGTTAGATATAATTACAGAGGCACTAAACTATAATTATATGGCTGTCCTAATCTTATAGGACTTTTCCAAAGCTTTTGACGGAGTAAGCCACAAACTACTGAATATAAAACATAATGGCTATGGGTTTGATGTAAAATTAATTGCTTTTTGTTGGATTTGGATTAATTGGATTTGGATTAATTGGATTTCTGTTGTCTGTTGGATTTGGATTAATTGGATTTGGGCTAATTGGGTTTCTGATTTTTTAGAAAGTAGACGACAGCGAGTGGTCTTGGGTGGTGTGTATTCTGACTGGGCGAAGGTAACGAGTTGGGTACCACAGGGACTATTGTTTAAACTAAACTATTGTTTTTGGTATTTATAAATGACATGCCAGAAATAGTCAAGAATTTTTGTAAGCTTTTTGCAGATGATAGCACTCTCATTGCTAAGATCAAAAACAAGATGAATATAATATCAATTCAAAATGACCTTGACGCCCTCATAGACTGGTCCAAGCTATGGGAGAAATTCTTTAATATTGAGAAATGTAAAGTTATGAAATTTGGTGAAAAACCAAGCAAAAATCTAGATAACTGTTACTTCACTATGAAACCGATATTGGAGCTGTTTTTAACCTTAAAACAACAAAAATTGAGCGAAATCTTGGTGTAATTTTTAACAATAAATTAAAATGGAATTACCACATTAGACATGCAATAAACAAAGCAAATATAATCCTAGGTATACTTAAGCAAACATTCAAATCTTGGACGGGGCCTATTTTTGTTAGATTGTTTACAATCTCATTTAGAATACTGTGCATCTGTTTGGAATCCTTTTCAAAAAAAAGACATAAAGGCTCTAGAAGCCGTCCAGAAAAGAGCAACTACTAAGAAGAAGAAAGAAAAGAGCAACTTGTTCCAGCAATAAGAAATTTAGATTACAAAGCCCGTCTGACTTATCTCAATTTAAAAACTCTAGAACAAAGAAGTCAACGAGGGAACATGATACAATATTTTAAAGCATTCAAGGGGTTTAATGAAGTAAATTGGTTTCATATCAATGTCATACCACATTCCCATTCAGCACAAGGACCTGCAAGTAATGTTAGAGACTCTAAATTAAGACTGTCAAGACAATTCACAAGAAACCGAACTATATTAATTCTTTACAAACAGGATTGTATTCTTATTGAATAAGTTACCAATTCAAGTTATCGATTCAAGAAGCCTCAACGAGTCGCTGAACAGGCATCTGCTAAAGTCTACTAGTCAGACTTCATAAGAAATTTAATTTTTTTCTCATTGCAGATTATTGTATTATGTGTATATACATATATATACACACACACACATATATATATATATATATATATATATATATATATATATATATATATATATATATATATATATATATATATATATATATATATATATATATATATTAGTAGAAAATCACTTAGCAAAAATTTTTTTTCATTTTACACCGTGTTTTATCAACAAAGATTTCTGATGAATCTTTGTTGATGAAACACAGTTTAAAATGAAAAAAAAATTTTGTTAAGTGATTTTCTACTAATATATATATATATATATATATATATATATATATATATATATATATATATATATATATATATATATATATATATATATATATTATATGGACTTACTTTTAACCCTTTTTTGGACATAAATCCATTTTGATTATGTGAGATGCAGCTCATTTTTTTAAGACATTTAATAATCTGTTTCCTGATAATCTTTTCCATTACTTTAAATGGAACTGGCGTGATACACACTGGTCTGTAGTTAGCGGCATCAAGACGACTTTTTTTTTTTAAATAACTGTGTGACGTGTGACTATTTCCGAGCTGTAGGTGTTGAGCCTTCGTGTTGAGCCTTCAACAGTGTTTTATTTAAAGTAAAGTATGAGGGTAAGTCATTTGAGCTGCGCATTCTTTAAGTGCCTTTGGACTTATGTTATCAGCACCAATAGATTTATTCGGATTCAAACCTTTCAAATAAGCTAGCGTCGCTTCAAAATTAATAATTATATCGCCTAAGTCCTTTTGATAAGGCCTTCTCTCAAAAACAGGTAACTGATTATTTTTACTATCATCAAAAAAAACTGATTTTAAGTGTTCGTTAAGTCTGTTTGCGATATGTGTTCCCTCTGTTAACATTTCACATTTTGCATCAGATATAGCACTAATAGATACATGAATGTTCTATTGCGTCTTAGCATAAGCGTACACCCTTTTAGGATTATTTTTATCTGATGCTAGTTGTGCTTCAAATACTCGAACACGACGTTTACATGCTTTCTGCACTTGGCTTCTTAGTTTCCTATATTCACAAATCAGTGTCGCTGATCGCCAGTTAGACGCAGATAAGTAATTGCCAAATTGTTTTTTTTTTTTGCTTTATCATAGCCAGTACTTCCTTATTCATCCTCGGCGCATTACGAGTGTAAGAAACTTTTTTTAACTGAATGAGTTGCTTGCTGAGTTTATCATATTTATTGCAGAAAAGTTCATAGCATTCATTAGTGTTTTTATTTTCAAATAATTGCTTCCAGTTAGTTTCCATAATCTTTTTACCAAAATTTATATTGTCACCTTTGTTGTAGTCATATTTTTTGTTTGAGAAAGTAGTCTCATTTTTAGAAAGGACAACATAATCCTAAACCAATAAGCGATGACCTTGCAACGAATCACTTAATGGCAGAAAGCTAGATAAGTTGATTACTCTAGTTGAAGAGTCTGTAATAATTTAAATCCAAAATGTTTTTTGTTTTGCCATTAGATGCTTCAAATATTGAGAAATCAACTAATTGTTCTAGGTTATGATTAGCCAAAGTATCACATAACACTTGCCGCACTATTTTAAATGCTTAGTAATCCAATCCTGTCATTGTAGTACCATTTGATATCTGGAAAGTTGAAATCACCTGCTAGTAAAGTACAATTATACGCTTTTCTATCAACAGCTTGCAAAGTCAAAATAGTTGTTTTATTTATATCATTTATATGCAATAAAGGTGATCTAAAGACACAACCAATAAGAACAGTTTGGTTACCGATTTTAATTTCACACCATATTTGCTCGGAATTGCTGTTGTTTAAGATCTCTTTTAGATGACGATCAGATACCTCATTAACGACAGATCATACTTGATGTAGATAGCAACACCTCCACCGTGACCTATTCGGCTTTTCTTTACTAGTGAGTAGTTGTTCAATTGAGAAGTAGATATTTCAATAAACCATGTCTCAGAAATAAAGATTAAATCATACGTGTTTATGTCACAGAGAGCAGATAATTCGTTCATTTTATCCGGATTAACAGAAGTTGCGTTAGGATAAAAAAATATAAAAATGTATTTTTAGGGTTAGATTTAGCAGATTTGATTTTTGTATTTAACGCGTTTAAATAAGTATTTGCAGGTAAACATACTGATTCATTATGTTTTTGCAAATCTGGCTGCTTGTGCATCTCTCCATTTGATAAAAGGATGCTTTTTACGTCCATTTATTTCAACTTCCTGTGAGACATCAATGCATCACAATTTATCGCATCGGATACAAACCTAAAGGACTTGTCAAGTTTTCCATGCTTGTCAAGGTCAGAATTAGCTGCTTTTCTTTCTTTTTTTATTGTTAAAACTTATTGTTTAATATTTTTATAAGTTTAATTAACTGAACTCGTTTTGTTCTGCTGCTGTGCGGTAAGAGCGTATAAATATATCTTTAAAATTGACCGATGTTAATTGTTTAGCCGATGCTATAACGTCGTTTCTGATAGATACCAAATCAACTTCAATCATAAGAGGAGCAGGTTTATCAGAATTAAAGTTCTTACTTTTTTTGAAACGTTCAACTCTATCTATATTGACTGATTTACTTAAGGATGCCATAACCTTTTTGAATTCCGGTGTCATCTTCAGTTATCTCGCTTGGTTGAGTTTTTACAGATTCAGGTTAACCAATCACAACAACTATCTTTCCTAAATTAGTCATGTCCTTATTATGCCTATTGAGCGCGCTCACTACAGCTACGTTTGCTAAAGTACCGGGTTTGCCGACTTGTTCAACTAATATAGATAACAAAGGTTTTTCACAACTTTTGCTATCTTTTAGGGACTTTATTTCAATATCCTGCTAATCAATTCTATTAGTAAGTTCGTCAGTTCTGGTAGTAAGTGTTTTAATTACATGATCTTCTTTGGCAAATTTATCAGCGTTTTACAGAGCGTCTTTTGATGTTTTTGTGTACCATTTTTAGCAATTACCTGTGGAAGCGATTTTAAGATATATATATATATATATATATATATATATATATATATATATATATATATATATATATATATATATATATATATATATATATATATATATATGATATTTTTATTACACAGGGACTAAAATGTTTCAGTATGTATTTTTTTCCGTATTTTTCTGTATGTGCTTTTTTTATTTGTGTTTCAGTTTTTTTTTAAATAGTTTAACTCTTGTATTGCTTTTTTATAATTTTCTTTTTTAAAAGCATTTTTAATATCTGCTATTTTCTATAGAAAGTGGTTTCTTTAGAGAAAACTTTTATTTGGATAAGAAAACCGATTAGGATTCTAGGTAAGAAAAAACACTTCGGGTGGTTCCTGAAGTATAAACCCCAATCTTTCATTAAACTTATTAGGCTATATTTTTGATTGTTAAGATTTAATACCCTAAAACTAAATCTTTTATTAGAAAAGTTAAAAATAAAAAGATATCCTTCTTTAATGCAATATTTGCTTGAAAATGATGCAATTTTAGTATACTTTCTAAACCTGATAACTTAGAACGAAAACAATCATTTACAAATTTTTCCCGAAAACTGCTTCTTAATAGGTTAAAAACATAAACCAAAATTATTAAAATTTCTTTTATCTATATTTAATAAACGACCTTCGTGTAGCGGCAATAGTTTTTAAAATTGTATCTAAGGGGATTTTCTTGGAGTTTATATGTCATAATTTCTTAAAACACATTAATTAGTTTATGATAAACTAATCATTAATTTCTTTTGCAACAATCGAATACTTATTTTATCTTTTTAAACTAAACTTAACTTTTCTTTGTTGTGTCTTGAATTTTTTTTAACTTATGTTTCACTTTCCTTGACAAACGGTTGAATTACCCATAAATACCAAATATATTTATAAAAAGTGATAAACTTTGTTTAACTTCCATAAATCTTCTGATAGGACAGAAAAAGATAGATGATAACAGAGATTACAGAGTGTAGATGACAGAGAATAAACTCTAACTGCCCGATACTAAACAAACTGACAGAGTATGGCAGAGTAAAATGTGCTTAATGCTTAAGGTTATGCGTTTTTATCTTTTGAATAATTTACAGAAATGGAAAAAGCAGATACAATATAATATGAAACAAACTAGGTTTTACATTTTGAAATGGATATTTTTTAGAAGGAATTAACTGTTGGTAAGATGTTGCTAAGAATGCTTATTTTTTAAAATATACGTAAAAATAAAAATAGTCAACTTTGAAATAAAACTTTTTTTAAATTTGAGTAATCAGCATTAAAGAGCATTCTAAACATGAAATAGTTGCTTAAAACTATTTAATAAACTTTTTTTCAATATTTTCTATTATCAATCTTAATACTTAACTATTTTACAATTAACGACAAACGATTTGACTTTTAAATTTGTGGTGACGTTTCGAGTTCTAAGAAAAAGTGGAAGCAGTTTGCACGCGCAAAGTTAAGTTTTGGCGGCCACCAAACTCTTGACACATTGTACCTGTTAAGCAATGTCCAGCAAATACAATTTGGGTAGTGATTGCTGCCAATGGTCGTTGTAGTTTCTTTCTTTTAAAACGAGGTGAGACTCTCAATTCATTATTCGGATTTTTGATATACAACATGACTTTGATTTTGATTTAGAAAGTTTGATAGTTTTATTTTAGACGTATTTAGATTTCAATATTAGCTTTCAAATTTGAAATTTATTTATAAAGGTTTGCGCTGTATTCTCCTCCGTAAAAACCGGACGTCTGGCAACCCTGGCTATATACAAAACCAGAAAGAAAAAAATCACTTTTTAACTTTTTCGCTTTTTTTTTTGTTTAAAAATATATTTTTCCGTTTCCAAAATTATTAAAACTCGCTTATAAAATAAATAAAAAATAATTAATTGTTATAAAAAGAATACATTTAGTTCCTACCATTCAAGAGTTAAGAATTATTCATGATATGTCTTGGGCTCGAATTAAGGCAAAAATATCTAATCGCGAAAATATTTTTTGAAATTCTACACCCCCACCTTTTTCCACCTCGGGCGCTGCACTGTGGAAAATAGTACTACAAAAACGTACCATATATCTTTTTTGCTCAAATTTCAATTTCACTACTGAAATTATATTTTAATTTTTTTTAATAGTTTAATAGTTAATTTTTACTATAATGTAGAGATTTCAGCAAATTTTACGAGAACACATAATTTTTGAAGCCTTACTGTTTCATATTTTTGTAAATGTTCAATTGAAACTTATTTGCTTTATCACTTTAAAAGTTATTTTCTATAAAACTTTAAATGAATAAGTATAAAGTGTTATACATTTTTGAAAGCATCATGTTTTGGAGATTTTAGAAAATTTTTAATTATATGGTTTTGTTTGCTGATAATTAATTGAACTGTAAAATTACGCTTCTCCCTCGCTTCATTTTTATAATTGATTTATTAAAAGCCTGGTGCGGATACGTGCGGGTTCCAAAACTATAGATAAAAAAATGATAAAAGCCAGAAAACAGAAATCCGCTTTTTACGTGGTTTCAGACCATTTCTGCCTATAACTATAGGGTCATTCCGTATAGTCGCGGTTGTGCAAAAGGTAAAAATATATGCAAGAAACTTAGTAAACCTTTTTTTTTTTTGGTAATGTATGCATTTGGTCACGTACTACTATCTGAAAAATTTACAATAAATTCTGTGCTATAGTTGCATCGCTATGTCAAAATAAAATCAGTCGCGGTCGTGACAGTTACAAAAACAGAAACACAACTTGTTTAAGTAATAAACTTTTAAGAAATTAAAAATTAATCTTTTTAATTATTTTAAATAGGATGTTATATTAACTATAATTCAATTTATTATTTTTTTTTTTTTTTGTTTTGTTTATGTTTTACATAAAATGGTAGCTAGCAAATGTCGCGGTCGTAACATCGCGGTCGTGACAAAATATTGTATTATCAGACAACATTACATTTTAAGGATTTCGAAGGTATATTTTAATATTGCTAAAGTTTTAAAACATATATAATAATATATTGTATATAATAATATATTGTATATAATAATATACAATTCAATCAATGTTTATAGTTATTCTTAGAAAAAAAAGAAACATCAACAAGTTTTTAATAAAAAAACGTAACAGTTTTTTTATTATTATTATTACAAAATAATAAATATTTACAAATATTTTGACTATCTTTGCATAATAAATACGCATATATTATTTACAATAAGTTTAACATTAGTTCATCATTGTATTTATTTTTCCATTTATACATATTTTTATAATACACGTTTATATATAAACGTTATAATATAAGAAAGAAAAAGAAAGAAAAAACTTCTTTATATAAATTTAACTCCGATCTATTCAAAAATATTCTTCAGTATGTATGCCAATATTTTTAAAATAATCTCGTGGCTCAATATATATATATATATATATATATATATATATATATATATATATATATATATATATATATATATATATATATATATATATATATATATATATATATATTTATTTTTGTTTTTTTTATTTTTATTTTTTTGTGTTTTTTAATTTATTTTTTTTTTGTATTTTTAATTTTATATTATTTTATGTTTTTTTTTTTGGGTCAACTTTTGAATTCTTAAACATATGGTGGCATTTGCTTCCATATTTCACTCATAATGGTTTGAGTGACTGTCAATAGCAGCTGCGAGGTAGGGTTTTTTTCCGATAAACTCGCTGTTTCAATCGAGAAAATCAAATTTATCTGAGAAAAATTGTTTTGGGATGTCAAGGAGTTATATACGTGTTTAAAATACTCGCATATTTCAACAGAAAGAGGACAGTAGGCAAAGATATGTAGGTTGTCCTCAATTTTACCACAAGTTTTGTATTTGTTATTTTTAACAATCTGTTGCCTTGTGCTTTTGGCTAGCAACGTCGCAGAAGGTAGACTGTTGAGTAGAAAACGAACGAGGATATTTTGTGTCGGTCTGCATGCGTGGGAAGTAAAGTTTTTTTTCCAAGGTTGGGTCCACGGCATTGTTGTTTTTGTTGAACTGTTCCAGAAAAGTTCTGCTGGCACGACTGTCTTATTGTTTTTTGCCACTTCTAAGTAAAAAAATTTTGTTGATTTTAGGGGGATGTTAAACAGGGACCCGTTTTTGCCTAATATTTCAATTGTTGTTTTGTAGTACTGAGACGTTTTGTTGTCCCAGTGTTTTGGAAAAGTGTTTTGCTTTGAAAAACTCCAGCTTTGGTTTTGGTTTGTAAATTTTATAAGTGAACTTGCCAACCAATACTTTGAAAAGTAGTAATAATCATGAGATTTATCCTCCCCGCATTCCTTCAGTTGCAAGAGTATTTTGAGGCGAAGTGCAGGACTTTGCTCCTTAGGTGATAAAATTCCGAGATCCCCGCTTTTGACGGGAAAGCAAAGTGTCTCTCTTGACCGGATTGAAATTAGTCTTTTGCCACGGATTTTCGAAGATGGCTCTGTGCAAACGTTCTATTACCCATTCGGGAATGGACAGCACGTTTGCAAGAAACCACACGTTACAAATCACTTTATTAAATTCCAATATTAAAGACATGTTTAAATAAACTAAAGAAATCAATATACTAAATAAAAGTATTTTGTTTGCTGTGTTACTCTTCTGATAGTGGTGATATTTTTTTTCATGCTAAAAATTTCATTCTTAACTTTCTAGTAATGGTAAAGTCGTATATCTTCAACCTTTTCTGCTAGCAGTGAAGTATCGCTTAGCTGACTATAATATTGATCAATTTCATCTTCAGTCAAATTTATTAAATTTACCGTCGAATCTTTACATATAGCTTAACTGCCACACATTTTGAATAATAACTTGTCTTGCTTTAACCTTTTGCCATACTATTCTTTTTAAAGTTCCTCCTACCCCATCAATGGCTCCTTTTCTGTGGGCTATAGCAAATAAATTTCACTCGAAAGTTGGAATATTAAATGTCACTTGACGATACTTCAGGAATTTTACCATGAAGCGGTTTTTAAATTGAGAAGATGGACTATGACCCATAACGTTACTTTTTTCAAGCCTTTAAAAAGTATATTAAAAGTATTATACATCCCTCAAAGATAAAAATAAAAGATGTAAAAATTGAACTGTTAAAAAAAAATACTTTAAAGTTAATTCAAGGAAAACACTGACGAATGTTTTGCTGTGATCATTTTTATCTGTTAAATAAACAACCATGTTTTTCAAATTTTTACCATAAACAGCAACAGTGAAGATTGTTATTTGAGATTAACTCCAATAAGCGCTTTGAACTTGTTCTTGATGAGTACAGCAATAGTTTTGGCTAAAATTAAAGTGTATTAATACCACCATCCATAATATTATCTATCTGGTGGCAATAAACAGACGCTCGGTGACTATTAATTAAATGGTGAATCCAAAATTGAGGTAGCATTTTCAAAAACTTTGTATATCCCTGCTGAAGACGATTTGTAACTTTGTACCAATTTATGTAACTGAATTCAATGCATTCTTTGTTTTGCCTTTTTCGATGGTGGCAGTATTCGGTTGTTAGGACAGTTAGTACAAAAACTACATAAGAGGCAATCTGGAGTGAGAGGGCCGCAAAGAATCCATTTGTTTACCCAGTTATAAGGTTCAAAATTAAGGTTTGAGGATAAAGCGTTGCATAAATTATTAAAATTTTCATGAATTAGACAACAGCAGGTTTCAAGAGGCGTCTCTGAATATGTGAGTATTTTAACTGTTTAATGACATAATCTGCTTAACGACGCATTTAAACATCGAAACATCCGTTACGTCGCGGACGTGACAAAAAGAAAATGCAATTTACTTTTTTCCAGACAAGGATGTCATAAATTTTTTTTACATACATATTCATTTCAACTAAAATGTTTTTTGCTAAATATTTTCTAATTAAAAAATATTAAATTTAGGTTGTATAAAAAAAATAAATTTGTTATAATAGTCGCTGTCGTGACGGTGAAAAACGCCTTTTTTCTTTTTAGTAATATACCAACTAAAAATTGAGATAATAGCAATATCACTTATTTCTAATATTCAGTTTAAATACTTTTGAATTATGGCAATCTTATATGGAATGAGCCTATAGTTTTGCATAAGTTTTTTTGTCAATTCTATATCGAGAATTTATTTTGATGGACATGCATTCTATTATTTTTTCATTTTATGGTGAAAATGTTATCAGCAATTTTTGAACACTGCATCATTTTAAAAATAATATAAAAAGAGTTGAAAAATTTATATCACTGCAACAAATTTACAGTAGAAGTTAAATACTTCGGTTACTTTTTAAAACGACAACTTTTAAGTGATGGAAACGTAAACTGTTACTTTGCTATATTGATGGAGAAAGGTCAATTGACAACACTATCAATAATTTTGAAAGAAAATTATCAAGTTTCTTAGGATATCTTGAGTATCATCGTTAGTGATATTTAAAGGCACATTATTCCGTCGCTTAATAAACAATGGACAACTAAGGCAAAAGTAAAAGAAGAACTTATATTGAAGTTAGATAAGCTAATGGACCTCATAACATGTCCTCATAAGATACTTCTGTGTGAACATAATCTGTCGGGGTGTTTTTCCCCCCAAAATTGTAAAAGCAAAGCACA
The DNA here is from genome assembly GCF_038396675.1 of Hydra vulgaris. Lineage (NCBI taxonomy): Eukaryota > Metazoa > Cnidaria > Hydrozoa > Anthoathecata > Hydridae > Hydra > Hydra vulgaris. The sequence goes on along the minus strand of NC_088933.1, from coordinate 29,827,558 downwards.
TATAAATTGCACCTGTATTTTTTCTAAAAAAATTCCAACTATGAAGCTCAGATGGTTATACAGTCAAAGAAATAAGATAGGTGAAAAGTCTGACATGCAGATGGGACATGCTGATAAGATTGAGACAACAAAACTTAGAAAAAAGTATAAGAGAAAAATCAGTGACGAAAAAGCTTATGAGAAAAAAATGAAAAAACTACAAGATGATTAAGCATCCTTTGAGGTAAATACAATTTCATAATAATGAATATTTTCTTTGTTTATATAGCAAATTATATATATATATATATATATATATATATATATATATATATATATATATATATATATATATATATATATATATATATAATATATATATATATATATATATATATATATATATATATATGAATGTATATATGTATATATATACGGCGTATATATATGCATGTATATATATAAATATATATATATATATATATATATATATATATATATATATATATATATATATATATATATATATATATATATGAATATACGCATATATGTATATATGAATATACGCATGTATATATATAAATATATATATATATATATATATATGAATAATATAAATATATATATATATATATGAATATATATACATATATATATATATATGAGTATATATATGTATATATATACGTCGTATATATATATACATATATATATATTTATATATATACATGCATATATATACGGCGTATATATATGCATGTACATATATAAATATATATTCATGTGTATATATATGCATGTATATATATATGTATGTATATACATATTTATATATATACAACGTATATATATGCATGTATATATATATATATATATATATATATATATATATATATATATATATATATATATATATATATATATATATATATATATATGTATATATATATATACACAAATACATATAAAACAAAAATAATATTTGTAAAAGTTTGGTTTTAGGTTACAGAAAAACAAGATATAGAATTATATGAAGAATATCAAAAAAGTATTTCTCCTGATAATTTTAATGTTAACTTTACCTTAAAACAAGACAATGAAATTAAATTGTTGGTTGAAAGGCTTCTAAAGGATAAACTAGGTGTCTATGCTTTCCTTGTAACACGATTTTTAATCAAGAAAAAACACAGTAATGACTAGTATAAGGTAATCATATAGATTATTATTTTGTTGAGCAGCAAAAGTTCGGATGATGAATTAATAAAAATAAATATAAACTATTTTTATTTTATAGGTTTGGATTTCACCTGCTGCAACTGCAGCAATTGATACAAGTTATCTGCAAGATTTAATTGAAGCAGGATTTCTCATTCCTGAATACTCTTACCTTGCTTGTGATCCTTCTAAGTTGACGAGAGCGAGAAAAAAAGTCATGGTAGTAGCAAAGAATAATGACAAATTTAATCTTCCAAAAGCAGATAATATTGGCGTTTACTTTGATGGAAGAAAAGATTCAACAAGAGCGATAATAAATGATTCAAATGGACAGCTACATCCTATTATTATCAAAGAGTTACACATTACAGTGACTATAGAACCTGGTGGTCGATATCTTGGTCATTTTACTCCAAATGCACATACTCATTCAGATAAGCCAGCTAAAAAGATTGCTGAAGGTGTTTATAATTTGCTGCAACAGTATAATCTTACTGAATCATGTTAAGTACTTAGAGCTGATAGTACTTCAATTAACACCGGCTGGAAAGATGGTGCTATAGAACATCTTGAAAAGCTGTTAGGTCACAAATGCCACTGGGCCATATGCATGCTTCATTCAAATGAGTTAATTTTGCGTCACCTAATAGAAGGAATTGATAGACTAACATCATGTAGTACTGGCTTTATAGGTTCTTTAGGAAAATGTCTTGTTGATGTTAATAAAATGGAATACAATCCTTAATTTAAAGCTCTTCGAGAGGGTGAGAGCTTTGTTGACATTCCAGAAACAATACTAAAAAATATGTCAACAGATCAAAAACAAATCTACAAGTTATGTAAAGCACTTAAGATCGGTGTATTGCCACCTAATCTTAGAGAAATTCAATGTGGCCCCTTAAGTCATGCCAGATGGCTCACTACTGGCATGAGAATAATCTTTATGTGGACAAGGAAACATGACTTAACTGATCAGAATTTGAAAAATCTTTAAGTTACTTGTCTTATTTTGTTTACAATTTTACTTTAAACTTTTTTTTGATATTAAAGTTAAAGACAGACTTGAAGATGCTTCCAATCACATTCTGTCTCAATTGAGACATCTTAGAAATCAACCTGTTATAGTAAGAGAAATTGTGACTCCCTACATCCAGTTAGGCGCTTGGAGACATGCGAATCAGACCAAGAAAAACACCTAAACTGAACTTTGTAGCAACTACTTTTCAAGAGCTAGTCAAATGGGAAAATGGTGTAGTACAAGAACCTGTTTTTACTTGTTCGCTCACTAAAGATAAGTTGGTATTGCTAAGATTGACACCTCTAATAACTCCTTCTGTTAAAATTCATACTCAAAGTAACGAGCGTGCTGTAAAACAAGTGACAGTAACATACATGTCAGTAGTTGGACCAGATGCAAGAGATGGATGTATTAGAGCTAGAGCTCAACATAGAGAGTTGCTACCTATTTTTAAAACAAAGAAATAAATTTTAATATTTTTTTAATGTCAATAGATTTTAAAGATATGCTATTTTATTTATTGTTTCTTTAATAGTGTTATAGTAGTGTTATCAAAATATAATATTGAGTAAGATTGGATAAACCTCCTGTTTTATGGGGAAACCGCATCACTGGCACCACCTTTATTTCTAATGAAACAAAAAAAAACTATTATAAGCAAATTTGTTAATCATTAAAACTTCATTGAAAATTGAAGACCCCCTCCCCTGAAATATCCAGAATCTGCATTGCTGGTAGGATTCATGCAAGATAATAACTTTGAAACAAGTATCAAAAAAATTGCAACTGGTCTAAAAACATTATTTGTATTTAATAGTTCATTGCAATGAAAAAGAAGGACATGTAAAACATAATAAAGGACAAATATGACAAATAAGTTTTTACTAAATTTTGCAATTTCTAAAAGTGCAAATTTGGGTATCAAAACCTTTTCCGATCAAAAATATTTTTAAATAAACCCTATTTAAAATTTGATTTTACATAAGAATACACCTTTTCTTAAGCTTTTAGAAGAAAAAAAATTCTCGCTGCACCCTAATGGACAATGGCGTCACGGAAAGTAGGAGCTTTTTTATCTAACAACAGTAATTGGTTAGATTCTGGATTTTCGAAAATGAATTTTAAAAAAGCCTGGTTTCTATCAACAATGTAAAGCAAAACTGTTATACAGAGGAAGGGGGAGGGGGGAGAAACTGCCGTAGCGCCAAAATTATGAAACTGTAAGATTTATTGGATCACACTGTACACTGCTTGATTCTAAGGGTTTTAGGTTGAATTTCAAAAGACATAAGGTTTTTCTTCAGATTCTGCTGATATGTATATGAACGAGCGGAAATGTGTTAAAAATAAAATCGAAATCCTTCTTAGTCCAAAATTGATTATTTCCGAAATCCAGAAAATAGTGCTTAAAAAACTATATTATTTGTATTATTGTAGCTATCTCTCATTAAAAAAATCATAGGAACCCTCATGACCATCCATTATCTTTGTCTACAAAGTGTGGATAATTTAATATATAATAATACCTTTAATGATTTGATGACTTAACGACTAACGTGCAACTAGAATTAGTAATTTTGGGTCCGTTACATACATTGCAGGTTTCAAAGCAAAATAAAATTAAATCGAAAACTTTTTTTTTTTTTAATTAAACAATAAGATCATATATATTATATAAATAAGTTAAAAAATTTGAATTTAATTAATTTAAATTTTCATAGAGCTGGGGGGAAGCAACTTTTTTAAGCTTCAATCCATGGTTTTTGTTAGTCCCTGCGACGGCATTGCGTTTCAATGATTTTGTTAAATTTTTATATACAGCCTTGGATGATTGCTCTGAAAAAAGTCCAAGAGCTTTCTGACTCCTATTGAGAAAATCTACAAGGCAGTATTTAATAATATGGAACTTCCAACCAAGTGACAATGTTTTGCCGAACACATCTTTACAACAGTATTCTAAATATTCAGCAGATTTAATAAACTGCGAGATATCTTTACTGTATGAAGGTTTTAGCATCATGCCAAAACAACTTTTTGCAATATATACAGTATTGGACAAAACATTTGCAACCAACATCAAACAATGCTAAAAAGTGTTCCTAATTTTACATGTCTTAAAAATGAAATGAACTATACTACCACAGCAAATATTTCAGGAGTCTGGAGTCATAGCATGCCATAACATGAGCAATCAGCTGACAGGTGACAGCACACAGGCAGAATTTCGTTGACAAGTGCCATTTTGCAGCGGACAAAACAAATGCAACTTTTTTGGTTTGTTTCAAGTCTGGTCCGTGTCAACGTCACGGAAGTTTTTTAATAATAAAAGGAAGTATCCAGAAGTTTCCTGAAGTTTCCAGAAGCATGCAGAAGCTCCCAGAAGTTTCCAGAAGAAGCATCTGGAAGCATCCAGTAGCATCCAGAAATATCCAGAAACATTCAGAAACATCCAGACGCATCCAGAAGCTTCCAGAAGTATGGAAAAGAAGCATTTAGAATTTTCCAGAACAGGTTCACACAGGTTCATTTTACTATATAAAAGACATGTAAATTGGCATGTAATTCAGTCAGTATATGGAAGTCAATCAGTCAGTATTATCAAGACAGTTTATCGAAGTGAGTTTTATCAAAGTGTTTTATCGAAGAACATCAATACAAGAAGTGAAATACAACAAGTGTTTCATTACATCAATACAGTCCACATCCAACCAAGACGTTGTGTTCCACAGAGCCTTATTGTATCATCACAAGGTAATTGTAAAACGGTAAGCCTTGAGAAGCGTGATTATTTATTTTTATTATTTTTATGACTTCAAGTGCAAAAATGGCTCCCGACAGTCTTGGATTGGAACTAAGAAAGAAAATTATTGGCGATTATGTAAGTGGAATGTCACAAAAAAGTATTTGTGATAAATATCGCGTGAAAAAATGGACCGTATCAAGACTATGTTCCAAATATCGTTCTACGGGGAAGTTGGCAGCAGATAACAAAGGTGGAAGACCGCGTTCCACCACTTCTAGAGAGGATTCTATGATCGTCAGATCCGTCAAGAAGGATCCCTGGATATCATCAGTCGAGATACAAAAGCAATTAGAGCTGCCTGTATCGGACCGAACAATCAGACGACGTGCTGTTGAAGCCGGATTGTTTTCTCGACGCCCTGCAAAGAAACCGCTGGTTTCACTAAAAAACCAGAAGAAAAGACTCCTATTTGCTACATCTCATATTGACTGGAATGTGCAGAAATGGCGAACTGTCCTGTTCAGTGATGAATCGAAGTTCAACATCATTGGGAGCGATGGCATTTGCCGTGTACGTCGACCGGCCGGAAAACGCCTCGATTTACGTTACTGCCATAAGACCGTGAAGCATGGTGGAGGCAATGTAATGGTCTGGGAGTATTTTTCTGCTAACGGTCTAGGTCCATTACATTGAAACGATGGAATAATGGACCGTTTCATGTATAAAAATATCCTGAAAGATGTTATGTTACCTCATGCTGAATGGAATATGCCAATAAAATGGGTTTTTCAGCAAGACAACGATCCGAAACACACTGCAAAAGTAGTCAAGCAGTGATTTCAAGACAACCACCTATCGGTGATGGATTGGCTGCCTCAATCTCCGGATCTCAACCCTATCGAGAACCTGTGGGAGATTGTCAACCGAAGAATTAATCGTGAAGGTGTTCATAATAAGGATCAACTGTTTGAACGAATCCAAAAGGTCGGGCAGCGATTCAACAAAGTTTCATTGATCACCTGATCGAATCCATGCCTCGAAGATGCAAGGCTGTGATCGACAACAAAGGATTCGCCACAAAATATTGATAGCGAAATACAGCTTGGTCAACATTTTGTTGAGTTGCCCTTGTTTTGTCCTGAAGGAAATCAACTTTTTTTAATACTTTTGATTAATTTATTAATTTTCGTGTACAAATAATGAACTTTGAGATGAATAAAACTTGATGAACTTTGTCTCTAAACAGTTACATTGTTATTTCTCTAAATTGATAAATGCAGCACTTTTATATAAAGAAACTAAATTAGCATTATTTGGTTGCACTCGTTTTGTCCGATACTGTATATATGTATGTATGTATATATATATATATATATATATATATATATATATATATATATATATATATATATATATATATATATATATATATATAATTGTTACCTTTTCTAAACTTCTTTCGAGTTTCAACGCTGGGGTATAACTGAATTGGTGTTACCAGCATCATTTCATCTAGTAATTTAAGAACTTTACCACAGTTGGGTCCATCCAATCCGCGACCATTATAACCATGCCACATTACATTATTTTTGTCCAAAAAGGATTTCAGGCCCTCATTAACTAAAAGAATGTCATCAACTTTTGTCACAACATGCTTATACATGTGAAGTTCCGGAGGAGGAATGGTATCAAGATCAAATTTTCTTGGATCTTCCTCAAGCAAACATGGGTTAATACCATTATTGAATATTTTTTTTTTTTTTTGTAATTATTTTGGTGCTCCCAGAAGTCCTTACGGTCTTATCACAGAGCACCGCGTGAGAGCATTTAACGGGAAGTTCACGCCTTTTTCCGTACCAATGTCACTTTTTGGGCTGGAGCTGGAATCGAACCTTGAACCTCTGGGTTCTAAGCTAGAACTCTAACCACTGCGCCACGACTGCTCAAATAATTGCATAGTCTTATAAGGATATCCTGCATCTTGGTACAGATAGTAATCTGAACTTAAGGAGGCAAAGTTCTTAAGTCACCTGATGAGTTTATTGTACCAGTACAGTAACAACAACCATATTTTCCAATATAACTCTATAATAAATTATTTTATTATTCTGAGATTTAATGTTTTAATAGCTACCTGTAAAAATTAATAAAATTAAGCGAAATCTCTTACTGATATGCTAAGAAGTACATTTATGAGCTTTAGGTCAGATGCCACAAAAAATTTGAGCTGATTTAAATAATTAACTTAGTAAGCATTCCAAGATTATGGTTATTCTCTTTGACGTAACGTGCCAAAGCCAGAATTGTTACCTTGTTCACTCCTGAGTCTTTCTCGTTTCTATTTTTCCGCTTCATAACCGTAGCAATTGAATTCTTTTCAATACCTAATTGTTAAATACCATATTGTAAACAATGTGATATATTAAATATTATAGATTTTTTGAAAAAAAAAAATTAATGTACTGTCGTTTAAATTATGTTATAAAATATTTAGACACCTAAACGACCAAGATCTTTTCGTAAATCTCTAAGAATATCACGAACACCATTTTTAGGCAGATCATGATTTTTCTTGATATCAAATATTGTATCAGTAGAGACTACTTTATTTTTTTGGAGCTTTGGTTTTAGTACTACAGGTAGGAGTGATCCTTCTAAAATTAGAATAAAATATTGCAGAAAGTCATTATAAATAAATAAGAAAATAAATAAAAATCTACTTGTGGATAATTGTTAGGAATTTTTATTCTTAACTAGAAACTTTAAAACAGTTGAGGTTATTTGCTTTGACATATTTTCATCCTTGGAAAGAATAAGATTCTTAGCATTTTGAACAGCTGATGTTCTCGTGCATGGGTGCTAAATGCTCTTTCCAACTAGTTGTAAATAATCTGTGCAGAATGAGTTTAATCTTTCAATGCAGAGATTTTCATTTGACTCAATGATATAATCTCTTAAGTTATATATCTTATGGTTGCACTTGTCTGATACCATACAACAAATTGGACATAAGCATTGATCCTCACTTGGAGCAATCCTTCCTACCTTTATAGCTCTCTTCCACTTTTTTGTGTACATAGTCTCAAACTAGTGTCACCAACGATGGCCTACTGTAAAGAGAGTGGTTGTCTGTTTTGTTACAGTAACAAAAACAAAATGAATCTCTGGACTCATTATGATTTTTTTTTCCTTAAAAGATGAGCCATTTAATTTGTAAATTTATTTACATTTATTCTTATTTAAAATAAATGTTTGTTAATTTATTTACATTTATTGTTATTTAAAAAAAATGTTATAAAAAGTAGTTAAAACTTTTACAAAATAAAATTTAAAAAGTTGTAAAATTTCTAAACAAGTCATCAACCGCTTTAAGAGCTTTATTAGTGAAACTATTAAAGGTATTATTATATATTAAGTTAACCACATTTTGAAGACAAAAAAAATTAAATGTCACGTGGCTTTCTATGATTTTTGTAATAAAAGTAAGCTTAACATAGAAATTATAAAATTAATATTGTTTTTTAAAAGCTAATTTCTGGATTTCAGAAAATATGAATTTTGGGCTAAGAAGGAACGCTTTCGATTTTATTTACAACACATTCCAGCTCATACATATACATATTAATAGAATCTGAAGAAAAACCTCATGTCTTTTGAAATTCAACCTAAAACCCCTAGAATCAAGCAGTGTAGATAGGATTTTGACTTTAGATTCCGTGTACAATAATAACTTTAAACATTTAATTTTGTATAGTAAATGAAGTTGAGATGGCTCCTCTGGCCAAAGCGAATGCAAGCAGAAACTTCAAGAGGAATCTGAACTTATTTCTGATGCAAATTTATTCATTAGTTCTTTGGGACCAATCAGATTAGTTGATGAGGTGATTGGCGCAGTTGTTGAGGTAATTGGCGCAGTTGTTCGGCTCCTTTGTCTGCACGTTTTTGTCGACCTATATGCGTAGAATTTTGCAAAGAGACTCCTGAGAAAACTTAGGTTGTTGTAGATGAAATAAAAAGCCAAATATATTCTTTACGGCCATCTATAATTAACAAAAGTTGTAAAGGAATACAAGTGAAACATGAACTAAAGACTAGAGTGTCTGATTGGCCTGAAAATGAAAGTTCGTATCAATACGGACTATCGACATTAGATGCCTGAATTGGGTGAATGGAAATGATGTTACATATTTCCGACAACCTATTTTTCCAAACATGTTTAGCTGAAAGTGAAAAAAAAAACGATAAAAGAAAAAGAAGAGAATCTTGGTACTGAAACATTTTTGTGAGCAGCTAGGGTTAATCGTCGACAAACCAAAACAAGTAAGTAGCCATACCAATGATAGTAATACTGCTGGGGGATATTTTTACAATGTAAGCTGCTCTTCTGAAATCACTGGAGTAAATGAAAATTCCATTAAGCGACTTTACATAATTCTTCAAGCTCTCTCCTCAGGTGTAATGATAAATGCTGAAAGTTTTTGTACATATACTACAGAAAGTGCCCACGTTTGTATGAGTAATTATAGCTGGTACTTTATGCCATCTTCAGTACACAAAATTTTACTTCACGGAGAAAATATGATTAAACATTTTGCAGTACTGCCTATCAGTCATTTTTTTAGAAGGTGTGCAAGAATCCTGTAAAATAGATTATAAAAATTTCACCTTTATCATGCCAGGAAGGAAAATGTATGGTTAAATAAAAGGCCCTCTATACACATTACTGTGGACTCATACATCTTCAATATCAAATAAAAAAAAAACCTGAAAACAAACAAAGCTGAAATTAAAGTCATATAGCAGAAATAAATAGACTGATCAAGTTTGAGGTAAAGTTAAAAGTAGCAGAAGCCAAACCTAATACAACTATCGAGTACTGATAGAACAAAATGGTCATGAAATTATGGTATTCTTAACTTTAGTATTTTATCAAATATTCCAAATTTCAATGTCACCATGTAGTTACTTTTTGATCCAATCCATAATTTATAGGAGTTGTGCCATTACATTTAGAATTATTTTTACTGTACTGTATACTAGAAAAGTTTTCCTTAGCTGATCTTAATCAATGGCTTCAATCATATATATATATATATATATATATATATATATATATATATATATATATATATAGTATATATATATATATATATATATATATATATATATATATATATATATATATATATATATATATATATATATATATATATATATATATATATATATATATATATCCTTCTGGTATTAAAAAGCCTGATGTTATTTTACCTTTACCTTAAGTTCGAGGACAATTTGGTAATGAACAAGTTATAACTCTCTCTTGTGTACTGTGTTTTTATTTACTAAGATTTATGGATTTATCTGATCCTCACCTTTCATGAATAGTTAAACTTATATAAAAAGTGCAGCTATGTATGTCTCCGTTAGTAACTGATAATTATGTTAAGGACCTAAAGGTTTGTATTCAAGCACATCATTGCAGTTTCCTTCGATTATATTCAAATCGTTATATTCGATAATAATTCGATAATCGTTATAATCGATTATATTCCAAAACTACATTTTCTTGTACACTATCCAGCGCAAGCATCTCAAGCAAGCATCTCAAGCAAGCATCTCAAGCAAGCATCTCAAGCAAGCATCTCAATCTCACTACGTGGACATCTCTGTCTTGCGTTTAAACATACACATCAGTAATAAAAAATTTCAGACATTTTAATTTTAAAAACATACCATACTCAGCTTGCAAAGAAATGATTGTAAATACAACTGGATTTTTTTTTAATTCTTTCGGTGAAAGACGATGTGGTGTTTATGGAGAACGTTGATCCATTAAAGCTTAAGGATGGTTTTATTTCAAGTGCAGTCATTAATGGAATACATTATAAGCAAGGTGACATTTCTAACACAAATGAAAATAAATTAGAGTTCTATAAAACTCTTGAAATTTTAACGAAAAATGAAAAAGCGTATTTTCAAAGCACAGAAGTTAAATATTAAAAGCCATTCTGCTTACATTACAACTGAATTTTTGTCTGGTATTAAATATATAGAACCTGACAGTCTTCTATTTCTTTGGTGCGTCCTTCAATTACGCTCTGATGTCTCAATTGAAATACTTTTGTTTCCAACAGCAATACCAATTTAAATTGTTTGTAATACAAGCATTGTTTTTATTGGAACTGTCGTTTATAAATTTACATAAAATAGCTATTGGTGATAAACAATTAATTGTATTATTATGATTTCAGTGATAATAATTCTTCATATAAAGAATTATTTTTGCCTCATAATTATTAAAGTTGTGCTTTTTGAGTTTATGACGATAATATTTGTTCAGGGATAATTTTATTATTTAGAAAAATTCTTTGATTGTAAATATTTTGTATTCTTTAGATCTTAAAAGCGCTATTTCTTGAAACTGGTATTCGTAACATTGAAGAATATTTTATTTTTTCATTGATCGAGTATTTGAATGGAAAAAGTATTTCTATCGACATTATTAAAAAACAGTTAAAAACCTCTTTAATTAATTATTGCAGGGATTTTCTGCCTTAAACCAATGATCATTTATCATTGGAAAGATGAGAGTTTTCTGTACGTCTGAAGTCTTCAATGATAAGTCGATTTCCTTTATGTATGAAGGACTGGATGCGTTTATTTTATTAATTTAAATTCATGAATATAATATAATACAGTTTATGTTTTCAATACTTTGTTTGCAACAAATTTAGTTTTGCAGATAATGTTGCAACAAAATCCAAAAAATCATCTTCTTTGTTGGCATTAGTAAATTCAGCTGAACCTGTTTTAAGTAAAATGAAGTTGAGGTTTGTATATAAATGGCTTTTAATTGTACAAATTTATATTTTATATTGTAAAATACAATTATCAATAAATCTAATCATTAGTGTTGTATTTTTGTGAAGTATTAAATTTGATATGAATTTTATATAATTTTTTACTATTTTAGTATTTACATTTGTATTCACAATACATATTCTTTAACAGATTGAGCTGCAGAAAAATAAACCTTCAACTCAAGTTTTGGCAATTATAAATCAAAATTTGTTTGAGACCCAGATTTTTAAAAGCATTCCAATTCGACTGGAATTATCTCCATCCCTTCTTATAAGTGAGTTTTGCAGGCTTTATCCCATGTTTGAAGATTTCGAGAATAATTCTAAAGAGTTTTGTAATATAGTTTTTTCCAATGAGTCGGATTTTTTAAATTTAGTAAAGTTTCAAGATGATGTCTCCTGTAAAAAGTCTTTATTCCATGTAACTCAGATAAATAGTAACATTTTTTGTATAGATTACCCTGCAATATAAATTTTTAATTATAAAGTTGTTTAACACTCTGATAATCTGGATGAAATGCTGGAAGTATCAATACCTGATCCACAAGTAGTATTTAACAAAACCTATCTTATGATTCGTAGCAGAAATGGATGTGAGCTGAAGAAAGCACAGATTTCATCAGCTGGCGAAGTGCTTTGTTGCATAATTGCTGTTTACTATCTTATAGACCTGACATATTTATCCAGTTATGTGCAAACACTAGGTGTTTCACAGGAAATTTTTTTGAAGGACACTTTTCTTCACAAGTCACATAAAGCAACCAATATATATATATATATATATATATATATATATATAGATATATATATATATATATATATATATATATATATATATATATATATATATATATATATATATATATATATTAGGGTGGTTCAAAAATAGGTCATGTCAAAAATTTGAAAAGAGCCCTTGCTAATGATCTGCCTTGACCCCAAAATAGTACTTAAAATTTTTTACAAAAATTTTTTTGATCATTGGAAAGGTTCCCACAGAGGGCAAAAGGTTCAATTTTTGCCCCGTTTTAATGAAAACTTTACCCCGCTTGTGGGACCCTTAAACTTCAACCATTAAAAAAAAAACTATCCAATAACATGGTAATGAGTTATAAAACTTATGTTTAAGGGGCTCTTTTCAAAAATAAACATTCAAAGAGTTTAATTTTTTTAGCAAAAAGCGGGTTTTTAGTGGGTATTTTCAAAATATCTTACATTTTAATTTTTTTGTATAATTTAATATTTGAAAACATAACTTTTTTTGCTGAACAATTTTTGTTTTGAATAAAGAATAAAAAAGATTTTAAATAAAATAAAAAATGAATATTTCATTTTTAAAATTAAAATATAATCTTATTATTTCATCTAACATACTTATATGTAAACATTTAATTTTAGACTAACATAAAATATTAATAATTTATATGATGCCATCCAAAAAGAAAATTGAAAGAGTTGATGATACTTTTTTAGTGGGAAAAAGAAGTTGTACTATTCCTAACAACAAATTTGCAACTACACAAGAAATTCTTTAATACTACAACTTTCTGAGAAAATCTAAACCTGAAGTTAAACTGAGTTTTATTGTAGTATGTCCAAACAAAAGTGGATCATTCTCACCAAATTGTCCGAGCAGTCAGTTACATTGCTGCATAATATCTAAACTTGTAGTTCCATGGACACGTGGTGGATTTGAAGTAATTACAACTCAGAAGCTAAGGTAATGATAAATCAAACTGTACAACCTTATCAAAACACTAAAATATATTTTTAAGTTTTTATAAGCATTTAATAATAATAATTTCATTTTATAGGATCAAGGTCACAAAAATGGTGCAAGACTGGATGAAGCTGAAAAGCCTAAGCAAAAGAAACAACGCTGCTGAAGTTAAAAAAAGAAAGAACTTTAAAGAAAATATGAAAAAGGTTTTCTGGATCGAAGAAAACCCACTAAATATGATTGAAAAAATAAGAAAAGATAGGTTGAGAAACTAAAATGACAAAGAGGAAGACATAGCTTTTCTTAAAGACCAATTAGAGGAAAGGAAAGTTAGGGGGATTTGATAAGAGATTTCAATATTCATTAAAAAGAAAGTATAAATCTAAATATAGTTATAATAAATTAAACAATGTATCAAATACTGATTCTGAAAATTCATTAAGTTCTTTTAATACCAATAAAAGCAATTCAAGTGATAGTGAATTTGAAATTGAGTCATATATTGATCCTACGAATTCTGTCAACCGACCAAAGGATATCTTGCACCGTACTGCTCACACAGCAGTTGGAGAGGGTTTAACTCCACATTAACATACAGCAATTCTTAGCAGTATTATTTTCAATTCTGGAGGACGCATGTCTGAGTTTTTATGCTCTAAATCTTTATCATACAGAGCAGCAGAGAATGCTGTGGTAATGGGTGCAAATGAAATCAGAGACCATATAAAAAGCATTTCTAAATCTTCAAATTCTCTGATAACAATTCATTTTGATGGAAAAATTGTGAAAGATCTTACTGAAGGAAAACAGTTTTCAAAAGGTAGGTTAGCTGTTCTTGCTAGGATTAAAGGACAAACCGAGTTACTTGGAATTCCAGTAATCGACTCAGGTTCTGGAGAACACCAAAAAGAAGCAATAAAAGAACTTATTTCTAACTTTGGATTAGAGGATAAAGTTCAGTGTCTTTGCTTTGGTACCACTAGCGCCAACACAGGTAAAGCAAAGAAGCTTGTAGCAGAATCATTGTGCACTTACTTACTTATGTTAATCACTGCATGTGGACACCATATTTTTGAGCGTCGTGTTACCCATTTTTGGGAGCTTTATCCAAGTAGTCATACTTCAGGACCAGAAAATAAATTATTTAAACTTCTGAAGAACCATTGGAATGATCTAGATACTGAAAATCAAGATTTAAAAAGATTATCAACTCCTGTTGATTTCTGGATTAATGAACAAAGGCTGAGTGCTATTCAATTTTGCAGATATATAATTAGCACTAAAGTTTTTAAGAAGGTGAGTAATAATAGCTTTATAAATTAATTTAAAATCTAATTATCTCTTCTTATTTCCAAAAAATAGTATAGTAAAGTAGTACTTCACATATAATTTTCCAGTTTTACAAATTTGTAGTAAGTAATTTAAGTTATTATAACTTAGGAAAAAAAATTTGTTTAGGATGGAAATTTTCGTAAAGATTATCAAGAATTGGCTGAACTTACATTGATGGTACTGTCACACACTGACAGGCTTAAACTTCACAATCCTGGAGCTGTTCATCATGCCAGATTCATGGGTAAAAGTTTATTTTACCTAAAACTGTTTCTACTTATGGAGAAAATCCCTGAAATCAATGAAGAGAGCAAGGATGAAATCACTGAAATGACAAAGTTTCTTTCCATTTTTTACACTGAATGGTTTCTTAGAGGGGAGCTAAGTTCAACTGCTCCAACACAGGTACACGGTCTGAATAACTGTTTTAAAATAAAGATATAATTTTGAATAAATACAAAAAGTAGGTATATTATTTATTTTTAAATTAAACATTGAAAAATCTAACCCTTAACTATTAGGATATGAAAGCATACTGGCAGATGAAAAGGTTTGAGGAATTGAATAAAGCTAGAGCTCAAGCTGTTTCTGAATCCATTATGCGACATACTTGGTACCTTGACCCATATTTAGTCATTATAGCAATTGCAAATTAGAAATGTAAAGAACGTAGCAACATGGCTAAGAGACTATTTGGTCTAAAACGACCCTCTATAGAGGAGTATTCCTTAGAAAGACGGGTGTTGGATAAAGACATTCTGAAGAACTTAAACTTTTCACAGGATGAGCCTCCCAGTTTAGTTCCACTAGTTACAGAGAAGTCCTGGCTTATATTTGACATGCTTGGTCATAGAAAAGCTGAGGTTCAATGGATGAAGCTTCCTGCAGAGTATTGGGTTTTAAATGATTTCTATCAAGAATTTGAAACAGCCATCATGAATCTTGATGTTGTGAATGATTGTTCAGAAAGAACAGTCAAATTAGTTCAACAACTTGTTAATAAAGCACATTCAGAATAGAAAAGGCAAGATACATTTCTTTTTCAAGCGAAATGTGTTCAAGCGAAATCGAAATGGTAGAAAAAAGTTGGATCATGCCAAAGCTGCACTCAATAGTATTATTTAATATCTACTTTTTGATCCATTTTATTTTTGAAACACTTGTAAATGTTTGGTTTTTGTTTTGTATTGGTAAAGTTTTTTTTTTATTGTATTCAAACAAATACTTATTTTTTTTAAAAAAACATTTTATGTTTTGATGATTTTCAATGTATTATCATTCTTCTGAAAGTTACTTAAAATATATTTATGAAAAGAGCCCCTTAAACTTAAGTTGTATAACTCATTACCATGTTATTGGATAATTTTTTTTTTAAATTGGTTAGAATTTAAGGGTCCCACAAGCGGGGTAAAATTTTTCTTAAAACTGGGCAAAAATTGACCCTTTTGCCCTTTGTGGGGACCTTTCCGATGATCAAAAAAATTTTTGTAAAAAATTTTAACTACTATTTTGGGGTCAAGGCAGATCATAAGGCTCTTTTCAAATTTTTAACATGACCTATTTTTGAACCACCCTAATATATATATGTATATATATATGTATATATATATATATATTTGCTTATAGATATCTAGAATATATATATATATATATATATATATATATATTTGCTTATAGATATCTTGAATATACATATATATATATATATATATATATATATATATATATATATATATATATATATATATATATATATATATATATATATATATATATATATATATATATAATATAGTTTATATGAATATGTTTGTGATTTATATAACAATAAATAATGTTGTTATATTGATGTTATATCTTGAAAAATGGTGTTATATTGTTCAGATATAACATCATTTTGATGTTATAATAACGTTATATTGATGTTATAATAATGTTAGCTCCAGCAACTTTGTCGTTATATAATTTTTAAATATAACATAATTTTTTAGTGTGTATATAATTTTTGTCGTTTTTTTTACGTTTCTGACTAATGTACGCTGCTGGGAAACTTACCCGATTTAAAGCCAACTGAAAACTGTTTGGTATAAATTAGAAAAAGAAGTTTCTAAATAGAACCCCATCTTACTAGCAGATCTTGATGAAAGCGCGATGTCGTATAAAAACGTACGAATATTGTATCTTGTTGCCTTAATCCAAAGCACATACAAAGTTAATGGACATGTTTTATACTTTTATTTTTTATCACTTTTTTATTTTAAATGTATGTTGTTGTTTTTTAAATTCGTTTACTATAAAAGACCAACAGTTTTTCACTAAAATCGTTGGGTGATTAGATCTTTTTGGCAGTAACTATATAACTAATCAGGGAGCGTTTTCAAAGTGCGTTTTTGTTTATAAGCTTTAACTACCGTGATTTTTTTTTAATAATATTTTTTGTCGTGATTTTTTTTTTTTAATATATACGCAATTTAAAGAATATTAGCGAAAAAAAAGCTGCAGTTTTCCCAAACTTGACAGTAATCGTATAATCTCATTGAATTGTATTTAACATCCATAGCTCTTAAATTTCTCAACCTGATTTTTTCAGACACAACAAACTATTTCTGAGCCACGCTTATTTTTATGCACTGGTTTGGATATTTTTTTCTAATGTAAGATCAAGCGGATCATCTACTCATTGGAATAAAAAATTTTTGAGATTAAATCGGATTATTTGAAACTTCTATCCTTGTGAAATTTTCTTTGGAAGCACATAATGGGCACAGAGCTTTAGGTAAAGCATAAACTACGCAAACTTATCTATTTTATATATGTAGTTTCAATCAATCAATTTTCATCTAAAAACAGCATTCGGCAACTAGTATTAAACAACTGTTAATTTAATTTTAACTTTTTTATTACTAACAAATTGCAAGTATAAAATTACTAACAGATAGATCATAGTAAAATGGTTGCGTTCATACCCATTTAAAATCTTAATAATTAATTTAATTATAAGTAAACAGAAAAAATGGTTTTTTTATAACACACTACTGTGATTATAATTTATACAAGACCCGATATATAGAAGGCTTTGCAAAAAATGTTTTATTTTCATCACTTGAACCAAATGACTTTATTAGAACTCATTTTTTTTCTAAACTATTTAACCAGTGTCTAACTAAATCTTGTTTTGTATCCAGAAAATAACATATGCGGTTCCAATATTTAAAAACTCTGGAGAATACTCTGATCCCTGTAATTACTGTCCAATCAAATCGTCTCTCTATTATCAGCAAGGTCTTTGAGTTTTTATATAACAAACTTCTGAAGTTGAACTCAACAGCTTACTTTTTGATAATCAATACGGATTTCAATTCTCTTAATATACAACTGAGTCGCTAAATATTATAACAGAAAGATTCTATCGTGCATTAGACTGCAATGGCGAGGCAAGGGTATTGTTTTTGGTATATCAAAAGCATTTGAAAAAGTCTGATATGTTGGTTTTCTTCATTAGCTTGCTTCATATGCATCTATAAAAATTTATTTTGTAAAATTATTCTTTCTAACCGCAGTATTAAAGATGGAGTATCGCAAGATTCCATCCTGATCTTGCATAGTTTTTCATATATAATATTATTCTTTCTGACAGTCTTACATCATCTATAATCTTTCTGACAGTCTTACATCTTATCTATAATCTTTCTAACAGTCTTACATCATCTATAATCTTTCTGACAGTCTTACATCATCTATAATCTTTTTGACAGTCTTTCATCATCAATAATCTTTCTGACAGTCTTGCATCTATAGTGGTTCTATTTGCTTCAGTCTGGACAAAAATGGAATAGACTCTTTTAAATATATAAGAAATTAAGTTTAATAAAATAGTGTATATATTAAATTTCAAAACTGTTTTGATTTCAAAATTTGTCTTTTTTTATTTGACTTTAATGAATTTACTAATTTCACCATATTGAAATAGCTACTTGAAAGGCTGTTCCATATCTCAGGCCCTCAATATGTTATGCTGTATCTTTTATATTTAGCTAGTTTACGAGGCGATGTGTACGTGAGTCTCTCATTTGATCTTAGAGAATAGGTTCTGTGCTAGCCTATATAATATTGTCATATTTAAACAAGCTATTAAAAAGGCTGAAGTATATTAACTTACGACTTTAATTTATTTCCTTACGCATTAACGCTTTGCAAATCTCTTCTGTATTTTATTACGTTTATTATTCCGTTTTTCCGTATTAATATTCCGTTATTCAGACTCATGCAATTTACAGTTTTTCTTCTGTCATTCTTGATTTTTAACAATATTATTTGTTTTCATTAAACTCTAAACATATGGGAGTTACCTGAAAACAAGATTGCTTGCAGCCTTGTTAGAAATAAAGTAGTTTTAAAGAAATAATTTAAACTGTCAAATATTCTTGAAAGCGAAATTTGATTTGAAACTAAATTTAGTTTAAAGAATATATTGTTGCACGTATAACTTATTTTTTTAAAAATTACAATAGTAGTAAGGCGTAAAACAATTTTTTTTTAAGAAAAAAGGTCTTGGAACGAGTTACGAGGCTTTAAAAACACTTGTACCACAGTAATAAATAAAAACATTTCAAGAAAAAGATTATAACTATTTTAACTAAAGGTTTATAAAAAACAACGTTCAAAGTTGTTAAAATGACTAATTAAAGTTAACAATTTGTTGTTTTAATGAATTGTAAATATTTAGAATTATCATACAGATAAAAAGTAACATATCATCAAAATGTTTTTAATCTTTTTACCAACTATGCTTTTTGGTTCTGCAACACAAATTAAGTAAAACTTTTGTTTTAATTTTAAAATTGACCTATTCTCTGATAATCATTATTACATTATTCTCTGACAATCATTATTATTTTTGCGCATTTTTATATAAACTAAGAACTAATGTATGATAAAATTTAGAGCAAAGCAGGGGAGTACTATGAAAAAGCGTCAATCAACACTCTTGTTTGCACACTGACATAATAAGAAACATTTAAAAAAATATCAAAAGTAAGAATAAGAAAATGCAATTCGATCATTCATTTTATAAAATTGTTTTCATTGGTCCGAGTAAGTAAATAAGACGGTGTTTGGTTTCCGGTGTATGTTTATATTCATTCGGTAAAATTCGGGTTTTTGAACATTTTGTGCTTTATGAAAATCTAGATTATATGAATCGAAGTACTCAGTTGTAATTATGAATATGTTTTTAAAGTATATATAAACTATTTTATGGATACTTATGAATAGAAAAATTTTTTTTGTTGCAAAGTTAGTAAGTTATATATGTATATATTCTTAAAAGCTTCTTAAAAGTGCAAAAACGCACTATTAAGAATGAGATTATATTTTAAAAACAGCTGAAATCGAAAATCAAATATAATTGAATGTGAGAATCTTTAATTACAATTATCTAGAAATGAAATATTTTAAATAAAATGCAAGTACCATTTAAAAATAAAAAAGCTAAATTTTTCTCTTTAGATATGAGGTACATTTTTACTTCCCTGTTTTTTATATAAACGTTTTATAAGAAATTTTTTTACTTTCTTGTGTTTTATATAATAGTACTAAAGTAAGAATTATAATAATAATAAGTACCAAAATAAGAAATATAATAATAATAATGATTGTTTTAATAAAAAATATAAATACTAATAATAAAATATATAAAATGATAATAATAATATTTAATTAATCATAAAAACAATTAATAATAAAAATTTCAGTAGTAATAAGAATTTGGTGTATAATGCATAATTAGCAAATATAAGTAATAAAAATTAGCAAAACTAAAATAAACAAATGTATTTAAATTGTGCTTTCTGAATATTTATATTGTTTTTTAAAATAATTTTTCTCATTATTTTTATTTTATTTTATGAAAATGTTATATAAAATATCTTAACAGCCTTTTGTTCTATATACGGCACATTAGCTAATCTTTAATATAATAGTTCAAACTCTATTTAATATTTTTCTACTTTAAAAAATACTTTTTACCTTGAAATATGCACAATTTATTCATTCTTTTAAATAGCTTATTTATTTTATGATAAGTTACTATTGTTTGTTTATTTTTCTATCTATAAGTGACATATGAGCAATAAATTAAAAATATGACACCTCATTTAAGAATTTAAATTATTCAATCAAAACAAATAGCGACATGCACTTTTTTTTCAAAATATAACAATTTAACTTTTTTATTAAATATTGCTAAATTGCGTTAACTGATATTTCAATTATGCTTTATTATAAAATAAATGATGTTCGACGTAATATTTATCTTGTTTTATAAATATTAACTATTGTGATGCTAATACTCTGTAAACTGTTTTAAATTGGCTTCAATTTATTTTTTGCTTTTCTCTCTCTCGTTCTCTCTTTCTGTGTGTGTGCAAGCTAAGCTACCCTAATCCTGACAGCAATTCGGTCAAAAGGGTTGTTTGCTCAACCTAGCCATGACTAGTTAGCAACATCCTTAAGCAATAAAGCTATTTGTAACATTATAAGTAAGATGCTGTTAATACTTTTGTAGCTCTGCAGCTTTAATATGTAGCATTCGGCTTGTCGTCATTTTCTACAAAACTTATAGTTTTTTCACTATAAATCTTGAAAGTTTATCGTAAGTTGTATTGTATTTATATAAGGCGGAAAAAAAATAAAATAAAATAACAAAAATGTAAAAAATTCAACTTTAAAATATTTCATAATATTTGCATCTATTTTACTAAAATAGTAACTTTTTTTATTTGATAGGATTTATTTTTTTAAATATGTAAATAACATCAACGGGGGCTAGATTATAAGACTTTGGTCTTTCTAACTGCTCCGGTCATATCTTAATTAAAAAATAATAATATTGTAAAATAACTGTTATCAATATGACAAAAAAAAGTTTCAAAAAAAATAAAATAAACAATTAAAATAATAATAGCTTTTTACGCAAATATCTGATGAAAGTTGTTCAACTGTGGCAATGAAGCTAGCTAGTTTTATTGCAAATAAATGCCATTCATTAGCTCACCATTAATTACCCTTGATCACTGTTTTAACAACTGTTTATTAAGTATACTGATATTATGATAAAATTGTAGTGAAGAACAGAATAACTAAAATAACAAAACAATACAAAAATTCAAAAAAAAAACGAAGAAAAAGACTATAAAAAAAAATTATTATGAAATCTAAAAAAAATAAATCATTTGAACCAATTTAAGTTTTATTTACTCAAAATTTATTATTTCAATATGATTGCTCTACTTTTTATTGTACAATTTTTTTTACAAAACAAAAAGTTTTTGAAAAAGCGTTTTTTACAAAACAGATAAAGTTTTTAAAAAAGCGTTTTCAAACGTCGGTATTCTTTTGATGTCATTCACTGAGTCATCATAATGATTCAGATGACACCGAAATTTGTGAGCTTTATAAGTTCCGATATAATCATTTTTTCTTTTCTTCTATTGGTTTATTGTTTATTTTATTTCTTTATTTGTATTCAAATTCTGGTGGTTAGGTGTAGAAGTTCTTATGCATTTTTTAAAAAAATAAGCTACTCCCTAAAACTAAACATTGTTGAAAAAAATATAGTGATTCTGGTTTAGAGAAAATAATCTAACTACCGAAACAACTATAAATGTATTTCTTTAGTGAATTCACTACAGGTTTACTGTAATAGTTAACACACCATGTTTATGGTAAAAACGAACAGTAGGTTTACTTAACTAAAAACAGTTTACTTTTTTCTTTTAACCAAAAGTACAATAATTGTGTACGATAATATAAATGTTCATAAAATCAATAAACTTTAGACATTTATATTTACTAGCAATTTTTTTAAACTTTGTGCGAATATTAAAAAGCACTTTATTTATTTTAGGAGGTCAAAAAAAAAAAAAAAATTTAAATCTCAACTGTGTTTTTTTTTTTTTTTTTTTCTTCTTTCTACTTATTGCTCTTAGAGGTAACGTTAGTAACTACCCACTTTCTAAGAATAACTCAATATACTTTTTCTTAGGTTATTTAAAGGTAATTATGCGAATAGCAATATAAGATGCGCCACCAATATTCTTATATTTGACCTAGGTTTATAATACTTTATGAAATATAAAATCTATATTTTATCAAGTCAAGTGAAAAGTTTTTTAAATCAGTGTAAAAACTAAACTACACCTTTTGAAAAAAATAGTGAAAAATTGGAGTTTTCCCTATTTATTTTTTTAGAGAAACATTGCACATTTAGCAATAACGAATCGTATAGTTATAAACATTTCATTTATTTTTCTGTAATTAAAAAATAAATTTTTAATTTCGTAGATTTATGCAATTTTATTTTATATATTTATTTTTATATTTGTACTTAAGATGTATTTTAATAGTTTTTGTAGTTTATTGAGGGTTTTTTTATTGTATCTATAAGCGACAAGTCATTTTATCGAATTGTTTGAAGTTTTCTAAATTTTAAACTATCTGACTTCTAAATTTCCTTTTTTTTTTAAAAAGAACTACCAACGTATGTAAAGAAAAAACTTACAAACTCATGAACGGGTTATGAATGGTTAGGTTAAAACTTTAAAACAAAACACTCAAAATAAGTTTAAACATGCTCTGAACCGTTTTATTATTAAGCAATTCAAGAACTTGTCAGTTCTTATGCACTTTTCTAAACCTTTTTTTATATTTTCTGATGTCTATACTAAGTACAGTTACACATATCACGTACAGTTACTCACACTAAGTAGAGTTACTCATACTAAGAACAGTTACATATACAAAGCACAGTTACACATACTACGTACAGCTACACATACAAAGTAAGTTACACATACTATATACAGTTACTCATACTACGTACAGCTAATACTAATACCAAGTTTGATACTAAATTTGACTTATTTTTAAATAAGTAAATAAAATATTTTTAAAAGTTGAACAACAGTTGATATAGCTAAGTTTGATGTTTTTTTAAACAATAAAAACTGGTTTTGTTACAATTCATCATAATTTATAACTTATAATTGTGATAATTACTATTACTATAAACCAAAACATTACCATTACTGCAAGAATTGTTTACCTTTTTCAACATTTCGTGAACCCACAAAATGTTTACCCAAAGTAAGCCCAAAGTTTCGGTTCTTTCTTACCCCTGTTATGATAATGTTTAGGATACAATACCAGTACAAATGTATTTTTTACAATACCTAATATATTCTTTATCTTTATTATTGAGAGTTATCCTTCAATCATTGAATCAGCTATCTATAAATTACCATCATTTTTTTAAGAACCAAGTAGGATCTTGTATAACGTATTAAAAAGCTATTATTTTTAATTTTGCATGGCGTTACATTAATATTAAAGTAGTAAGAAATAAAAAAACAAGATGAATATATTACTTGTGAAATGTCATTTTTAATGTCATTTTTTTAAAAAGTAAATCAACTAATGTTATTACTAAAATTACATATTATAAAATAGTTTCTATGGGCTCAAGTAACAACTTCTATGCGCTTAAGTAATCATTTCATTGCGCATGAACATTAACTTCGATGCGCATAAGAAAAGTTTTCTCAAACAGGTTTTGAATGTTATATTTTATTCCAGGGAATTTCTGGTGAAATACTTTTAAGGCTTTTAGTTGGGTACGCTTAGGCGTCGGTACATGTTAATAAGATACTTTGTCAGACACGTGGCACGCTTGCAGAGTGGTCAGGTACGTGGTACGCCTGCAGAGTGTGTCAGCTTACTGCTGTAGTCTAAGAACTATTTTAAGTTAATAAATAAAATTTGTCATGTGATATTTAAAGATACCTAATATTTATATTTTTTAATTTATTTTTAAAAAAATTAATTATACAAATTAGGAATAAAATAATTCTATCATTAAAAGATTTAATAATTTTGTCTTTCATATTTGCTTTTTAGAATAAATATACATACAATTACATGATTTTTCGCTTTATAAAACTGACACAAATTTTCATTTGGTGTACGTGACAGAATGTATGGTCGGACGCAAAATTTATGGTTTTCTACGTTTCGTTTAGTAATAGTCTATGGTAAGTGCAACGTTAAAATAAGAAAATAAAATATTTAAGGAGAGTAATTGACAAACAATGGTGTCACATAATTTATGTGGGTGAAACTTTTTTTTTTTAAATCTCAGCATACTCTAACATCAACTTCGAGATTTTCTTGGAAATTCAAAATTTCCAAGAAAACTACTTTTTTTATACTCTCTAATTACGTGTAAATATATATGTCTAATCTTATATAAATTAATACATAAAATTAAGGGTGTCTTTATTTAAAAAACAACTATTAAATGGGCAATGTTCATTGAAGTCAGTTAAAGGTTTGTTTTCAAAACCCGTTATAAGCAATTTTTTTTTGTGCTAACTTAAATATAAATAAAAAAAAAAAATTTTCAAACATTTAAGTAGTTACTTTAAATTATTTGTCACTTATTATAAACACTCGCATGGGTAATATGTATACTTCTTTGGCTTCTCCGGCTTTACTTCCCTTCTCAAATAAAATAAATTTTTTATTTGTAAGTCGTTGCTAAAAACAGATGCAACGGGCGCCCCTGAATTTTCTAGTTAAATGTTGCTTAATACAGTACACAATAACACAATTTCTTGCGTTTTGAAAATAAACTCTTCGTATAATGATAAATCGTATGATGATAATGATAATGAACAAGATAATAAAAAATCGTATAAGTGATAACACAATTCAACCTATTCAGCACGTCCAAATGATAAAAAAAAAGAAAACAAGAAAAATTGTGCTGAATTTTTCATAAAAATATTTTTTATTCTATTTAAAAAACTAAAAACCTCACTTTTTAAAGCAAGCAAACCGTAACTTGATCTAAACTTCTAACACTAACCCAGTGGGCATAAGACGTGTTTTACACGTATAAAACGTTTACGTATTGATACGTTTTAATACGTTTTTTTAACGTTTAAAGCACATCTTGTGTTTTAGACACTATAATTTTAGGCTTATGTTAGACTTATGTTAGTCGATTTCGCATTGGGAACCGACTGACATAAGTCATTACTCGGTATTAATTGCTAGAAAAGAGAAAATAAAAAATTAGATTTGACAAAGCTAAATTAGGCTAACCAGAGCCCGTTTATTCCACAATAACAAATTATTATAGTAAGCTATTACTGCGACCAATAATAACGTTTAGTTACGTTATCCTAAGCCCCGGTTGTTAGTAACAACCGACAGGTTATTATCGTTCCCTTAATATTACAAAATAGTATTGAATAAATACAACAAAGTATTATTACTGTCTCAAACAGTATGATAAAACTGCCTTCTGAAAGATCCTTTTATAATTTAAATTTCTGTAAACTAAAGAAATTAAAATTTATTTAAATGAGAAAAAATAACATTATTTTTATGAATCCCTTTTTTCTTTTTGTCTCGTTGAATCTTAGGATATGTTATCAGAGTAAATAAAAATTTCCCAATAATAAAGTTAAACGTGCGCTTAATTAGCTTCCCACTGATAAAATATTAACCTGCATAAGTGCAAAGCAATGCACAAAACTAGGTCTAAATTTGCATCAGTACAAACTAAAGCTACAAATTATCTCTCAGGCTACATCTGAAATAAAATCGATATATATATATATATATATATATATATATATATATATATATATATATATATATATATATATATATATATATATATATATATATATATATATATATATATACATATAAATAGCTCAGATTGATGTTCAATATGTAATGATACATTTTCCAGAGATCTGAGTTTTTGAGATCTAAACTTTTTCAGCCTAATAAAATATTAATTTTAGAAGATAACATTACTGAGTAAGAATAGAAAGTAACTTAGTTAAAAAAGAAGTACAATCATATAAATGATTTAGAAGTACAGAATAAGGGGGCAATTTAAATAGCACACCCTGTACAAAATTATCATTTCGTCTTTTTGCAACCAAAACCATGGAGGTTCTTTATATAAATAGTTTAGAAAACTTTTTTAGAGGTAAATTTATATTTAGTGAGGTATCCTTTTGAGTCAATAACTGCTTGACAACGACAGCCCATTAACGAGATCAATTTTCGGCATCGTTCAGGCGTAATGGCGTCTCATGCAGCCTTTATTTTGATCCTAAGTCGGTCTAAATTTGTTGCAGTTGACCGGTTTATGTTTCTGTCAACTTCCTCCCACAAATTTTCTATCGGATTTAGGTCTAATGACTGTGCAGGCCATTCCAATACATCAACCTTTTTAGCGTTAAACCATATTTTAACACTTTTGGCGGTGTGCTTAGGGTCGTTGTCTTGTTTGAATTTCCAAACCAAAGGTAGATTTTCCTCGGCATATGGCAACATGACGTTTTTTAGTATTTCTTTGTACAAGTTTTGATCAATTGTCCCTTGAATTCTATGCAACGGGCCCACACCACACCATGAAAAACTGCCCCAAACTATCACATTGCCCCCATCATGCTTTACGGCCTTAAGAGTATACCGAGGGCTGAGTTCTTGGTTTTGGGGACGACGAACATATTGTTTTCCGTCGGATCCAAAGCGATTAAACTTAGACTCGACGCTCCAAAGCACATTTTGCCAAAAACTTAAATCTTTGTGTACGTGCTGTTTTGCAAACTTCAAACGGCTGATGAGGTTACGTTTTGAGACCAATGGTTTTTTTCGAGCAACCCTTCCAAAGAGCTTATTTTCGCGTAAGCGACTTTTAACAGTGCTGACAGATAGATCGAGTTTTAAATTTTGAGCAATTTACTCTTTAATTTTTGGTGCGCCAACAAAAGGATTCAGCTTTGAGATACGGACAATGGCTGCGTCTTCTCTGGGGGTTGTCTTTCGTTCGCGAGACTTGCGTTTTTTGTTGCTTAATGAACCAGTATCTTTAAATAAATTAATAGCATTTATAACTTTCTTACAAGAAGTATATATATATACAAACACAGACATATATACATACAAATATATAAATACATTCAAAAGAGTTCAGCATCGAACCAATAAAATTACTTGTTTATTTGCGCAGCCGCCTTGTTTGTCAAGTTTCGTGTTTTGGAGTTAAAGAGTTAAAAGAGGGTCGTAGTCACAATACAGTAGTCTCTTCAACGAAGGTGGCCCCTCTGGAACCTTGGGAGGTGAATTAAATTTTTAAAAAATGATAAATCATTTTGCCATAATGGCATAAAAAAAACAGCCAAGATCTCGCCACTCTTTCAAATTCTTATCATTTCAACATAGCCGTATGAAAATCATTCACCCCGCCTTGGCGAGATCTCGTCTATGAACTACCGGGATCACGGTAGGCGGGGTAAAAGTTTCTTAAATGAACACAAGCAAAAAACTAGTCCTGTAATTAATTTTTTGGTTGATACGAAATTTTAGTTGCATTTGCATGATTTTAAAGTTTAAAGTCGTTTAAATTTGTTTTGATAAAAACTTTTTTTCGTTAGTTGATTATGAATTAAATATAATGTGTAATAAAGTTAATTAATTAATTAAAGTTAAATAATTAATTAAAATAATATTTGATAAAGTAAGAGTAAAAAGGTTTCAAAGTTTTAGTGACAATGACACCAATTTTTTAATCTTTAGTTTTTCGCTCTAATTTTAAAATTATTTACAGCCATATGGTTTTTTGGTTCAGGGCAAGGCGATCTATAATAAAGGCCTATTCGTCGCGCGACCGTAAACTGGGGGCCTATTAATTTAAACTCATTAATAATCAAAATATGACTCTTAATGAGTTTAATTAGTTTGTTTAGAAATATTTATGTTAAAATGTAATTAAAAGCTAAACATTTTTATTTTAAAAAAAAATTAAAACAAAGAAAATATATGCATATATTTTAACAACAACAGATACAAATCATTTAAACAAATTTATGATTACTTTAAAACTTTTAATGCAGAATCTTTATTAGATCTTGGTGTAATTGGTGCACAAAAATTTTTTAAAAACATATTAGCAAGAGTGTTGCAATGTTTTTAATTAATTTCAAAAAGATCTTACGACAAACTTTATCTTTTATTGAATGAAATAAGATAAAGCAAAAAAAAAACCCATTGGCAAACATTGTCTGGTCGAATATTAAGACCACCACGATCTATAGACTTGAGGTACTCACCAAACTTTTCATAATAAAGTAATGTTTGATTGAACAAAATGTTTTCATTATATTTATTTCTACATACATCAATACATAAATCAAAGACATTTTGGTAGTATCAGAAATTGATGACTCTAGTTTTTCTAAATTGTCAAATATTTCATTACCTGAACTAAAATCAAAAGAATCTATGTCTATATTTAAAGATAACATCAGTGATGTGTGATTTATATGCAATTTTTCTATAATTTGTTGAACATTTATAAAGTAGGCACGAACATTTATAAAGTAGGTCCGAATCTTGTCTCAATTTCCTAAATTCTTTTTCTAAGTGGTCACTTGTAAACATACCAAGAAGAACATAACCATGACTGGTTGCTAATAAATATTTACATAGCTCAACAGTACCATAGCATATATGGTGAATTGATTTTACAGTATCATTAGATAACTGCTTCACTCTTGCCATATTTACGATACATTTCAAGAGCCATATCACCAAACTGAAGTAGAGTACTAAGACGGCAATCATCAGGACTACAAATAGGTGCTTCTAGTGGATCATTGTGTCTTACATCACCTCCACGACCTTTCACATTCAAAATTTTCCACCAGTTTATTACTTTATTTATAAATATTGCAGTATCCTTAGAATTTGAAATTTTTTGAGAATAGGTCAGCAAGGCATGATATGTCTTATCTGAAAAAACTTTAAGGCAAGTAGATACATTTTGCCTTTGAATTAGCTTAGGAGCTATTGCAATTTCATTCAAGTCTGACAATTGATATAAGCATTTAAGGTGCTTCCATTTAGCTGTATTTAAATACCATTATCACTGTACACTAGTTCCCCAGTTTTTTCTGTAAGCCATAGATTCCTAATGTTTTTCAAAAGAAGAACAAAGTCAAACAGTAAATACATCTTCCGTTTTCCGAGGTTTTTTTGAAATAGTATCAGTTTTGAAACAGTTTTGGAATAGAATTTAAAAAATGCTTGGTTTACACAACTACCATCACAGATAACAACTTTTACATCGCCAGATGATGATTTTATAAGTTTTATGCTGGAGTTTATTTGTTCAAACAGAAAATTTGAACTTAATTTGAGACATACTATCATAATTCCCAACACAGTTTTAGCCAATAATGATGAATCATCTAAAGATTTACCAAACAATGTTCCACCATGGTAGAGCATCATTTTTTTGACATATACTTCATCATAAATAATTATACAAATTTTTTGTTTTCCTTCAATGTTTTTGAAAACTGAGTCTAAGAAACTAGCATCATCAATTTTGCAAACTTTTGATACTATGCGTGTCAAAGTACTAACTGATGGTAATTGAAAATTGTTTCTTAGTTTATTGTATAAAGCACAAGATGTTGAAAAATATTTGAAACCCCGTATAATTGTATCTGATTCGTTTTTTTTTTCCAATAAGCTTTGCAGACATAACTGATATTTGTTGATGAATAATGTTTTTCTTATGATATATTTCCAAGACATTTAAAAAATGTAGTATTTCCTCAAACTTTGACCAAGAATCAATAATATTTATACGATTTTTACAAACTTTTTACAAAACATTTTATTCCACAATGAAATGTTTCAAAATGTAAATTCTCAAAAATTTTAACAAGAAATAAAGGAATACCATCATAAAACGTAATAGATTGAACATTAATTGTTTTTTCAATCATATATGTTATTATTGAAACTGAAAAAACCCTCAGATTATTTAATAAAAAATTTTTTAAATCAATATATGTTGCTGTATCAACCAATAAAAAAGTGCTAAGCTCATCAGTTCTAACATTTCTAACAATGCTTAAAAATTTCTGTGTAGTGCGATGACGTGGCAATGGAGTAGGTATTTGAGAAGGAACTCCTGGCCATACAGATGGTGGCATTTTCGGTCTTTGTTTTCCTTGAACAGTAACTTTTTGCCACCGAAAACTGTTGGCCAATGTAATTGACAAATAACAGTTTTATCTGAAACTAAAATATTAGAATTTGGAATACTTTTTATCCAAATATTTCTTTGTTCTTTATCTTAAGGAAAATGATAAACTTGTATTTTTTCAAAGCTTTTATTGCTTATGGTACTTTAATTATTAGTTTTGCAGCCGTATTATTTTAAATGTTTATCAACTAAACACTATTAAAGCAATTTTCTCTTCCAGTTCCCATTTATTCAAAGTATTGTTTCAATTAAACTTTTATTTCTCTCATCTAAAAAAGGAAGAAACGACGCAACAAAAAAAAAATTCTATACAACGTTATTCATTCAATTCAATTCAAGTTTAACTTTTCTTTCTCTTTTGTTCTACTCTTTTATAAAAATAGTGCGCGATGAAATAAAAACTTTTCTTTCTTAATGTAGAATTAAATTTATAGATATTATTAAATTAGAATTAAAGAAACAATGAGTAAAGCAACGAAAAGTCCAATCTGGGACTATTTTGATATTGATGAAAATAATCGCTCAAAAGCGATTTGTAATTTTTGCAAAATGAAAATATCAAGAGGAGGAACATCTGGCAAAAAAATGACAACATCTAATTTAAGAGGGCATATGAAAGCAAAACATATAAAAGTTTTCCAGAAAGTAGAAGATCTAAAATGTTTCAAAAAAATTAACACAGAAAAAAAAAATGTTATTGCATCTACTTCAACCAGTAAAGAGAATGATAATAGCAAAGTATCCGTTAGCAACAGTGTTACAGTTATTCTAGATCAAAAACATCAATCTAAGCTTGAGGAAACTATTAATAAGCATAGGAAATGGACTTCAAGTGAACAAAGAGCTTAAAAAATAACTAAGCTTATCGGAGAAATGATATGTGTAGACATTCAGCCGTATTCTTTAGTTACAGATCAAGGATTTAAAAAACTAATTATGCATCTTGAACCAAGGTATACCATGCCCTCTAGAAAACATATGACTGAAACAGTTGTTCCTTTAATTTATGAAAAAATAAAAATACAAATTATGAATCGTGTAGCAAAAGCAGATTTTTTGAGTTTTACCACTGACGGATGGACTACACATCACAATGATCTAAGCTTTTATTCATTAATAGCACACTGGATAAACTCAGAGTTTAATTCTATGACAGCTGTGCTACAACTTAAAAAAATAACAGGCTCTCATACAGGTGTAAAGATATCAAAATTTCTAAGACTCTTTAAATGAATGGAAAATACCAACTAACAAAGTGTACTTTGTCCTCTCTGACAATGCTGCTAATATGAAATTACCCATAAAAGAAGCTGGTTTAGAAAAAAATTCTCTAAGTTGTAATCCACACTCTTTAGCTTTGTATAACCGATAAGCTTTTCAAACTGCAAACAATTGTAAATGATCTTATAGCTAAGTCTAGAAAAATAGTCACACACTTTCATCATTCTTCATCTTCCATGAATATGCTACATGAAATTCAACAACAGCTAAAGTTACCCCAACATTCACTTATACAAGATGCAGTAACAAGATGGAACTCGACATTTTACATGCTAGAAAGACTAGTTGAACAAAAAACTTCACTAACATTATTTTTTATTAGAAATCAAAAGTGTAATGCCTCTAATCTTAATGAAGACCAATGGTTATTAGCTGAGACGCTTATCTTAGCTTTAAAGCATTTTGAGGTGGCTACACTAGAGATGAGTGAAAATAGGGCATCAGTGTCTCAAATTATTCCAATTATAGTTTTAATGGAAGCGTACCTAGCCTATGCTTCAGAAAATGCAGGTGAAATAAAAACTATAATAGAAGAGTTGAAAAAAGATTTTATCTCAAGGTTTTCCAGCTATAAATATAACAAAAACTTGAACATGTCTACAGTTTTAGATCCAAGATTCAAACTTAGTTATGCCATATCAGATGAGGAGAAGACACAATAAAATTAAATATTCAAGAGAAATACATGAACCTAAATAAAACTGATATTACAGATTGCCTTTTAACTACCGACAACTTAACTCAATCGGATAGTGAAACAAACACTTCATCTGAATCAACCCAAGAACCTAGCTCTCTACTCAAAAAATTAAAAATGGCAGAAAACTTATACAATTTCTATCAAATTTCAAAAACACCTCTTGACACTGAATTAACGAAATCAACAAAAGTAAAGAACTGTAAAAAACTTTCAACAGAGGCACAAATTTATTTAGAGAAAAAGGAAAAAATGTAAGTTAAAATGATTTTTTTAAATAAGAACTTTGATAACTTTTTGTTCTTTTCTAATTTATAATAAATTATTATAGATAAAACTCAATTCTAAATTATCATAGACAAATAAAAATTGAAAAATAAAATGAAATAAAATAATATTACTAAAATTCATTAATATTTAACAACTTTTAATAATAAAAATTCGTACTTTACATTTTAATTTAGTTTTTATATTTTTTGTTTACTTAATTTTCTTTTAGAACTGATGAAATAAACTTTTACTTATCACTGCCTAATCTGCATCAAAAAGAATGTCCATATAAATGGTGGGGAAATTACAAAAATACATGTATAAAGAAACACTCTAGTAGCAATAATATTTTAGACCTCTCATACCTTGCCAAAAAATATTTGCTCTGTCTTCTTCTGTGTTCAGTGAAAGATTGTTTAGTACTGGGGGAAATATTTATGAATCGACACGCTCCCGACTAACTGCAGAACATGGAGAAAATCTAGCTTTTGTGCATGCGAATTGGAAATTTTTCGGAGAAACGGAAACAAAAAAATAGATTCACAGTTTTATATAACATATTTTATTACTTTTCATAACACAATAAAAATTTATATTTATTTTTAACATGACGCAAGTTGGTCTATTATGTTTTAAATATGTTATACTTTATGTTTATATTTTTTAAATGTGCATTTCTTTATTTTAAACTTCTTTGTAGAGTTTTGGATCCATAAGTTATATAATTAATGTACTAAATTATAAGAAAACTCTAAAAAAAGTAGAGAGCCTTGTTAAAAGCACTTAAAAATTTTTAGTTTAGTGGTTGCATATATGCCTATATAATAACTTATTATTAATAAGTTAGACTTATACATTGTATTTATGTTTATGGCGTAATTCTATGTGTGGATATAATATAGAAACACAGAATCAAAAATAAAATTTCAAAAATTTCAAAACAATCGGCATCGGCCGATGGTTAGAAGGCCGATGCCAATGCATCGGCTAAATGGTCGATGCATCGGTGCACCCCTAATATAATATATATATATATATATATATATATATATATATATATATATATATATATATATATATATATATATATATATATATATATGTGTGTGTATATATATATATGTGTATATATATATATATATATATATATATATATATATATATATATATATATATATATATATATATATATATATATGTGTGTGTGTATATATATATATGTGTATATATATATATATATATATATATATATATATATATATATATATATATATATATATATATATATATATATATATATATATATATATATATATAATATATATATATATATATATATATATATATATAATAACTCCTAGCACTCTAAGGAGTTAGCAAGTAAAAATACAGTTTTAAAATTATTTACAAAAAATTATAATTAAAATATAAAAACATTATTAAATCCATAGTTATTAGAAATATAAAAGAATAAACTAGATTAACTTGAAAAGGTTAAAAATTATCTGGCAAGTTTTTCAATGTGAGCATTTTATCTTCGCAATTTTTAGAATATTAAACTAGGCCCAGTCACAGCTTAGGGTTGCGCGATGGATTGGTGCGAATAGGTTTCCAGTAAAATTCAGGGTTGTTAATGCGAAACGTTAAAGCAAAAAGTTACTGGTTTCTATTAGCATTTCAAAACGATGAGAAAATTTTTTTAATAAAAACAAATTTTAATATAATTTTAGTATACTTAGAGTAGTAAAATTAATAATATAAAATTGTTAACAAAATATTAATTTAAATTATTAATAAAAAGTTAATTTAAGATGCACCGTTTTTATGCAAAGATAAAAACCAAGTTGTTTTGTTGAAAAAATCACTAAAAATCAATTTTCAATATTTGAAATTTTTTTGTAGTGATTATTTCAACATTTAAAAACAGCTTGCACTTCTTTAACAATCAATTCACAAATTAGGATTTAAAATCGCTGCAATGTCCTTACCAGTTTTACTTTTAATAAACCAAACAACTATAAACAATGTGTTTTTTTTTAATTAAATCAATCAGGCATTTGTTCAAAATACCTAAATTTAATAATATTTTTATTATTATTATTATTTTAATATAATATATTATTATTTAAGATAAGACTAAAGCCAAAAAAGTGTTTCTTATTTAAAAAAAAACATGTATTATTTTTTCAAACATTAGTAAGTTAGTAAAGTTTGAGAGGGCTTACATTTAAAAATTGTTAGTTAATTAAGAGAAAAAACAATTTATTATATGTTGCGATATATATTTTATCTAATTTAGTATAAAAATTAAAATTTACTAACTTTTTTTTTTCAGTTTTCTTTTTTGCTAAATTCTGTTTTGGGCAAGAAGAATGCTTAAGAGGAGGTTGTTACCCAGCAACAGGAGATTTACTTGTTGGTCGTGAAAATAGAATAACAGCTACATCAACTTGTGGTTTAAAAGAGCGCACCAAATATTGTATTGTAAGCTTTCTAGAAAAAGATGAAAAATGTTTCTGGTGCCATTCCACTCCAGAGATTGAATCAAGTGGAAATAGATATAAATATAGCCATTTACCTAAATATATGGTTACACAAGTACCAGCAGATAGATTAAAAGGATGGTGGCAAGCTGAAAATGGCGTTGAAAATGTTACAATACAGGTTCGTTTTTTTTTGAATTTATTACACATAAAAGATTTCTCTTTATATAATATTCTATTATCATATGGGGTAGTTAAGTTGAACAAGGTTTGTCTTTGTCAGATAAGCCACTAAGTTACTCTTCAAGCATAGTATATATCTCATATTAAATCATATTCTTTGTTTGTATTTACAAAAAACATTTATTATGAAACACAATGCAATGTTCAATTAAACTCTTGAGAGTTAATAAACTCTGGAAAGCTTAATGGAATAAAGTATGTGTGAAATCTTGATGGAACTTGTTTTGACACAAACTTTTAACTGTTGGATGGATTTTGATACAAAAACATCATCAAAGAAATGATAATAGTACACACAAAAAATTACCTTGGTAATAGATTTTTCATGAATGATCCAAACTTAAAGACTGCTAATGACTTTTTGTTTGTTTTTTACTTAAGGAAAATAATTTTTTTTAAATAAACTTTGTTCTAATTTTTATTTTTTATTTTTATAACTTAAAAATAATGATTATAATAACTCACCTAATAAAATTATAAAAAATATATATATTAATTTATATAAAAATTTTAGATTCAATTATTTATAATTAATAATCAAATTTAAAATTTGAATCTAATTAATGTATAAAATTTTTTTAAATTGGGAAAGCATACATTATATATACATTTATTATTATTATTGTTATTGTTATTACTACTATTATTATTATTATTGTTATTACTACTATTATTGTTATTATTATTATTATTATTATTATAATTATATATATATATATATATATATACATATATATATATATATATATTTATATATATATATATATATATATATATATATTTATATATATATATATATATATATATATATTTATATATATATATATATATATTTATATATATATATATATTTATATATATATATATTTATATATATATATATTTATATATATATATATATATATATATATATATATATATATATATATATATATATATATATATTTATATATATTATACATTAGGGTGCATCCAACGCCCCATACATTCAAAAATTGATCTGTCCCTATTCTTAAAACTTTCTATTGGTTCTCACAAGACACCCTGTTAAATTTTTTCAAAATTGAATGAGATTTAGGGGGGCCACCTCAAGTCTGAAACTTGCAACAAGACCCTAAACAGAAGGAAAAAAAGTTTTTCAAAAGTATGACATGTTGGGTCTCAAAAAAAGCAAAAATTTATAAAAATTTCAAAAATAACAAAATTTTACACAAGAATTATTATTCTAAGTTTTATTGCATAAAAATTATTATTTTTTAACAAAAAATTAAAAAAAACCTTTTTTTTCATGTTTTTGTCAAAAAAAACTTTCAAGGTATTTTTAACAAAAAAATGATAACTATTTTTGAAATTTTTATAAAGTTTCGCTTCTTTTGAGACCCAACATGACATACTTTTGAAAAACTTTTTTTCCTTCTGTTTAGGGTCTTGTTGCAAGTTTCAGACTTGAGGTGGCCCCCCTAAATCTCATTCAATTTTGAAAAAATTTAACAGGGTGTCTAGTGAGAACCAATAGAAAGTTTTAAGAATAGGGACAGATCAATTTTTGAATGTATGGGGCGTTGGATGCACCCTAATATACATATACATACAAAATTAAATCTTGTCTCAAAAGGACTTTTATAAAGAAAATAAAACTTGCAATCTTTTTTGTTTTAGTTTTTTTATATTATTGCTACAAAGTTTTATAAAAATGACTGTTCAGTCAATTTTTGCCTTAATAGTTTTGTTCAAAACATTTATATAAAATTATGGTTTTTTAAAATTAAAGTTAATATAATAGATTTTTTTTTTTTTTTTAATATGGGACCCATCATATATTAACAAATAATACATGCTGAGCAATATGTTAGTTTCATCATTAGATTAGAAAAAAGATATATAGTGATTGCTAATTTTCTATTTTATGTTGTTATGTAATCATTCTGTTAAATATCATTTGTTAAAGTTTTCTATTATATTTGCTATGGTTTTTGTAATATCCATCCATCGAAATAGTCTATACAAAACAGATAAAATTATCACAAAGAGAAAAAGTTAGTTTGTTTATAGTTGTTGTTTATCTTTAGTTATGAAAAAATTTATTTCTTAATTATAAAAGCAAGTATAACAAAAAGTGATATTATAACTAAACTAAAACTACTCTAAGCAAATCATTTTTTTTCTTTAGGTTTAATTTAGTTTTAAAATTTTGTTTAATATATAGGTTGATTTTGAAGCAGAATTTGTGTTTACGCATTTAATAATGACATTCAAAACATTTCGACCAAAGGCAATGTATATTGAAAGATCACTTGATTATGGAAAAACATATAGTGTGTACAGATATTTTGCTTACAATTGTGCACAATCATTTCCTAATATTCCCACTGGAACACAACACAATATTGATGATGTAGTATGTGAAGAAAGATATTCAAAAGTTGAACCTAGCACACTTGGAGAGGTAATTATCTTCATAATGCAGATACTACATACATTATCTTTATAACTGTATCATATTATAAAGTTTTATATGCTTACTGTTTTATATATTATATTTTTATCATATTTAAGGATTTTATCATTGTCATTATAATATTCTGTCTACAGGTTGTCATGAAAGTCCTTGACCCAACTGTCCAAAAAGAACAAGACCCATATAGTTTATCAGTACAGAGGCTCCTAAAATTGACAAATCTTCGAATAAGGTTTACTGAGCTTCACACATTTGGTGATATTGTTCTTGGAAATAGTGGAACAAAGTCTACAAATTATTACTATGCTCTGTATGAGTTAGTTGTAAGAGGAAGCTGTTCTTGTTATGGTCATGCTGAACATTGTATTCCTTCTCCAGATGCTCCAACTAATGTTAATATGGTACAAATTATAGCTTGTAAATATTTTTGTAAATATGGATTATTGGACTGTAAATTTGTTCTTATTAGTTACACTGTTTCAAGTTAATAAAGAAAGTTGAAAGTATTACTTCTCATTTTAACAGTTTCTCTATAGTAAAATAAAATATTTAAGTGGGAATCAAGTATATTATGTATGTAGCATTAGTGTGAAATTTTATTGCTATCTTATTAAACATTAATTTAAAAAAGTAATTTGAAATTTTATGTTTTGATAGTAATAAAATAAAGGGATTTAGACAAATAGAAACATATAAAAAATATTAGTTTATTGTTTCTTTAATTGCATTTAGCCATCTTAAGAATTACCTCAAAGTTAATTTTAACTCTAGAACTCACTCAAAGTTAACTTTAGCTCTAGAATTCTCTCAAAATTCAGAAATTAAAAATATAAATATTTTAGTATTTTTTTTAATTTTTGAAAAAATGAAAGCGTTCTTCTAAAATTAATGTTTGATTTACCATTTCAGTAATTATTAAGGTACTTAGCAGGTATTTGTTAGGTATACTTAAATCTTTTTTTCTGCTTCATTTCCTTGATATTCTAAAGCAAATTCTTTAAAGTTTATGTTTTACTATTGGCAATTAAAACATAAAAACTTCTAGAAACTTGGTATAAAAATTGTTGTTGTATATTTTAGTTATATCTTATTAACAAAATGAAAAGTGGG
Source organism: Hydra vulgaris (assembly GCF_038396675.1). NCBI lineage: Eukaryota > Metazoa > Cnidaria > Hydrozoa > Anthoathecata > Hydridae > Hydra > Hydra vulgaris. Next base: position 29,787,999 of record NC_088933.1, on the reverse strand, counting down.
CATAGAGATGAAGTGTATTATGGAATGTCAACTATAGAAATTATTAGTATGGCTAGATGAATCATTTGTACCATCGCTATCATTTTCTATATTATTTCTTGCAGTAGTAATTTCATATTCAATTATAGCAGGGAAAAACTTAATTTTCTCTACAAACACTAAATAACTTTTTGTACAACTGTTTAGTAATGGTCACATTCTTAAAACTAAAAGTTAATAGCTGTCAAAATATGACAACTAAGCTGTATTCACCAGTTTTCATAAGATTAATATATTATTATAAGATTATTTTATTATATAAGCATAAGAAAAATATTTATAATTCTCTTTTTCATTTGTATTTTTCTTTGTGTTTCTTATATATTTTATCACTATGTACTTATACTGCATTTGATATTGCAGCTTCAATTGCAATAGTTATAACAGTTTATTATTAAAAGATTTTTATAAAAACATTTCAATAATTTTTTATTAATTAATTTTGATTTGTCTGTCAGGTTCATGGCATGTGTAACTGCACACACAATACTCAAGGGAAAAATTGTCAAGAATGTAAAGATGGCTACAACGACCTTCCTTGGCAACCATCATACAAAGATAAATTAAGTGTATGCAAAAGTAGGTGTTTTTGTTGATTAAATATTTTAGTTTGTAAAGATATTCAGAGATAATTTTTATTTATATATATATATACATATATATATATATATATATATATATATATATATATATATATATATATATATATATATATATATATATATATATATATATACATATACATATATATATACATATATATATATATATACATATATATATACATATATATATATATACATATATATATATATATATATATATATATATATATATATATATATATATATAAATTGTTTATATATATGTATATATATAAAATTTTCTAATAATTTATACATATATATATATATATATATATATATATATATATATATATATATATATATATATATTCTAATTTTTATATTTAATTTGGATATTTATCTTAATGGAACTCCTTTAGAATGTAACTGTAATGGTCATAGTGACAAGTGTCATTTTGATATTGCTGTTTATAATGCCAATGGAAAAACAAGTGGTGGTGTATGTGATGATTGTCAACACAACACTCATGGTCGCCAATGTGAACAGTGCAAACCATTGTACTATCGAGATCCTTTTAAAAATATCTTTGACCCAGATGTCTGTAAACGTAAGATTTTGAACATTTTGTAATAACTAATTGTTTTAGTATATATTTGTTTTAGTATATAAAAAACAGTAAAACAAATAAGTTAAATTGTAAAAACAGTAAAAAATTAAAATAAAAACATTTTTTGTTTTTATTTTAATTTTTGAAAAAATAATATTTTTATTTTCATTTTTAAAAAATAATATTTTAGCCTAATAAGTTACCCTTTTGTGGTTTATTAAAAAGCATACATATACCATTATTGGTATATGTAAATGTCAAATATTATATATATTACCATATCCAAATATTAAGTATGCCTGCTTTAATTGGGAAAAGCGAAAAAGAAAAAAAAACAGGCCTAAAAATGACAGGTGATAGAGTCGCCATTAATACATACAAACAATAAAAATGACTAGAAAGGTTATTTAAAAAAAATAAAGCTAGTATGTCAAATATTTTATAAAATGCACTCAATGTACAAAAGAAAAAATAAATAGAAATAAACAATCCGCCATGGTGGAGTATCTATTTTAACCCCACCCAGCAGTTATGAGGTGGTGCAAGCTGTTACAAATCAATGCTTAAGGTTTCAAACTGTTTTTTTTTTAAAACAGTAAAAAAAAAATTACCTAAAGAAAAATAAAATACTGTTTAAAAAACAGTATTTACTTTTCTATTCTTTATTATTTTTTTATTTTGTCAAAAGTTTAATAATAATTGGAAGACATGCTGAAATTTAAAAGAAAGTTTTAATTTATAAAATTGAAGTTTTTTATTTGCACTCTGTGTCTTTTGGATAGACTTATTGTTTATTATTTGTAAAATACAAGTTTATAGCAAAATTTGTCTCTTTAGTTATGTGACAGTTGATTAGAGTGCACTACCTAAAATTCATGTAAATTTTAGATTTACATGAATAATTTACATGAAATAAATTTAATATATTTTAAGATAAAAATGCTGATTTATTGAGACTTATTTTTATTTGTTAGTAGTTAATTATATGTGGATCTATTGGTGTTAGTAAAGTGAACTTGTTTGTTAAACTATGTGTAAATTGAGTTAATGAACTTTAGTTAGAGGTGTCATTGATCTTATTTATAATAGTTTTTTTAAGAAACTTTATACTTTAATAACTCTATTTTTTGATATTTCTTTACTTTATAATTTTTGCCTAATGAGTAATAACTAATGAAATCTTTTATGTTTAATTGTAATAATTGTATTGTATAAATTTTCTTTAGAAAATTTAGTTAATGAGCTTTGACTTCTGGGATTATTACTTCCGACATATCTCATTCAAACATTACGTGTAAAGTTTGTTGCAAAATTAACTTTTTCAGTGTCATGTTAGCTCTTGATGTAAATATTGGGATTTTTATGTGTCTCCTATTTGTCCTCATATTGAGTAATGTTGTCATGTACTTACTTCTTTTAAACTAAGTGCAAAGATACGCTAGTAACATTTTTGGAACAATATTTTCAAATAAAACAAAAGTAATATAGTTACAGTATACAGTAGTTAAAACAAAATTTCTAATGCATTACTGCAGAAATCTTTGATGGTGATTAATTTGATAAAGAATAAAAAAAACCTGGTCTAAGAACTTCCTATAACAAAATTAACTGTTATTTTTAAAAGGGGGTGTTAAAGAGAGTGTTATATAAAAGAGGATTAGAGGGCCTGTGGTGTCTCAATAAAGGTGTTATTTAACAAACTGAAATATTGCTTGAAAAATACAATCAAAATAGAAAAACAATTAAATGATACACATTTATTAATGTTTTTAGAATGTGATTGTGATCCTTCTGGCTCGATTGGAAGAGGGGAATGTGAAACAGTCAGTAGTGTTGTAAAATTAGGTTCAGAAGAACATTTTAGTTCTATTCCTGGAAAATGTATTTGTAAATCAAATGTTGAAGGAAAGCGCTGCGACCAATGTAAAAATGGATTTTGGAATCTATTAGAATCAAAAAGTGAAGGATGCCAGTGTAAGTTTTTTTATGTTTTATTATAATAGTTTAATTTCTTTTAAATTATTAATTTTCTAGATTTTTAATTTCTTGACTTTTGCATTAGCAGCTGATGCTATATATGTGATGCATTTATTTATATCACTTTCTGAGTGATTTAATGACCTACATTAGTTTCCACACCAAAGTACATTTGGTAATGTTTCACAAAATTACCAAGTTGTACAGCACACTAATCCATTATTTCATTACTTTATTTTAAATATAATGCTTTGATTCTAATAAAATTTATATAGCTTGTAACTGTGATGAAAGAGGTTCCGTTGAAATTAACAAGTGCGATCAGCAAACTGGAATTTGTCGATGCAAGCGAAATGTGCAAGGCTTCACATGTAGCAAGTGTATGGTAAATCATTATTTAAATAAATTGAAATATAACACATTTATTTAACATATTGGTATTATCTTGTGTTAATTTAATAATTTAAAATACCAGATCAGATTTAATATTATTAATGGCGCAGTAATATTGATGCAATCATAAATTGTTAATAATAAGAATAAAAATTAAAAGCATCAACAAATAATTTTATTAAAGGATGGTTTTTGGGCTCTTGGTTCCACTAAAGAAGGTTGCCAAAAATGCGGTTGTGATGTTGGTGGCTCTGTCAGCAGTGTGTGTGATGACATTTCAGGAAGTTGCCAATGTAAACGAAACATTATTGGGCGTCAGTGTAATTTAGTTCAAACAGGCTATTATGTAGAAGATCTTAGTCATAACAAATATGAAGGAGAAGACTCGGTGCCTGGAGAAGTTGATGTAAGAAATTTTTTAGATAATTGATTTTTAAAAATCTTTTTTTATTGGCAGAGCATTATTATTTTTCAAACAGAATAAGTTTGATTGAAATGTTTATAGACTCCATTCAATGTTCGCAAAATAATAGTCAATGAGGGAGATAATATAACTTGGACAGGTGAAGGTGGTGTGGGGGTCAAAGAAGGTTCTGTCATTGAATTTTCCACTGTTCGAGTTCCTTCAACTGGTTCATACAAAATATATATTCGCTATGATGCTAAGGTAATGACATGTTTTATATTTTTATTTAGAAGAAATATTTTTTTTAAGTCCCAACACAAAGTTCATCTAAATTATTTTTAAAATTTTTTAAATAAATAGAAGTTTGTTAATTTCTTCTTTCATTTCTTTGTTCTTGATCTCTTTTTTATTATTATTATTTTTTTTTTTTCATTTTTTAAAATTTTCCACTATCGTAAAGCTCTCAGGGATTTTTTTTAGGACTTTATTGCACTCAAGCAGCTTTTATAATCATCATGATAGCCTCAGAACTTTTTTGTTCTTGTAGATTCAAGGTCAAGCTTTATATAGTTTTTCGAAAAAAATTGTTGAGTAGGTTCATAATACTATATTTGGTAGTGGTAGTAATTATTATGCTTTGAAAAACTGTAGTTTGTGAAACCACTTAGGACTGTCTACATAAAAATTTAAAACTTATAAAAATATAAAATTATTAAACTTAGTTACAATTCATTGTTTTCCATTTTTCAATTCAAAGTTTCAACATTTTCAGATTTTAAAAATATATCTTACTTTAAAACAATTTATAAATGTAGTGGTCACAAGGTTGTCAGGCATGAATGAACTTTTAATGCACTAAATTACAGTAGTGATTTTTTTAAACACCATACTAAAACTATGAGTATTTTTTAACTATCAATCCTACAATCTTTAAGTGGTTCAGTATATGTTTTATTCTTTCAATTAATTCCAGCATTTTGAGAGCTAAGTGAGTTGTATTGTCCTGCATTATTTAGCTCATTTTTATCATCCTTGTGATGAGAATTCTATTCTGGTATTGCGAATGAATATTGTGAATAATTATTTCATAGTGCATTCAGCAAGTTTGCTTTATTTGATGGATTTTGTTTTTATTTTTACTGCATAATAACATTTAGATTCTTTGTTTGTATGCTTAAACTTAGCTTGTTTTGTTTGAAAATAAAATTGACTAAAAATGTCACGTCAATTTTATTTACAAAGAATTTCAAAAACATTTGCTAAAGCACCATGAAAATATTGAAATAAAAGATGTGTAGAAAAAAAAAGGAATTTGCCACATGGCTCAAAACTACGTTAACTTTTTTTTATACTTTCTACAAACCTTTAAGCATGTCAAATAAAGCTTGGTGAAGATTATTGAATTGCTTTCTCAATTTAGAACAGTGCAAAGTCATACATTTTTGTGTTTTGTTTTATGTAATTGTTGTTGTTGATTTGCGTATTTATTTTGGCATTTTTATAAAATCATTGATGAATATGCTATCAGTTAATAAAAAGTATAGTTGAATGTTTGTTTCTCTTGATTTGAATTGGTTTAATCAAAATAAAAGGTTTCATAACTGTTGATGAATTGTTTTACAGTTAAACTACAATCAAAACAACAGATAGTTCTTATATAATAATTGTACAGTTAAACTACAATTGTACAGTTAAACAACAATCAAAACAATAGATAGTTCTTATATAATAATTGTACAGTTAAACTACAATTGTACAGTTAAACAACAATCAAAACAATAGATAGTTCTTATATAATAATTGTACAGTTAAACTACAATCAAAACAATAGATAGTTCTTATATAATAATTGTACAGTTAAACTACAATCAAAACAATAGATAGTTCTTATATAATAATTGTAATAGACATAAAAATATGTATCAGACGTAATTCGTGTGATAGATTTAAGAATAATGCAACAATAGATCAAAACAGTAGAAAATAAAACAATAAATGAAAATAATGGCTGACAGGAATAGTGTTGAAAAATAAACTTCGGAATAGTGTCGAATATATTAAAAAGGCCTAATGTCGCAAAAAAAAAGGAATAGTGTTGCAAATGAATTTAATGAATAGTGTCGAAAACAAAGAAAAGGAATAGTGTTGCAAATAGTAAAAACGGAATAGTGTTGCAAATAGTTAACTTCAGCAATTGCTTACTCGTTTTGTTTATCTTTATAGCATACAGCTTTTACAAAAAAAAAAAAAAAAAAACAAAGAATAATGAAAGAAAACATTGCTACCAAACCCTAAGCCCTCAGTCCATGTATATACTGAAGCCCCCGGCTGCAGGCTATTTTAGTATAACATCAGGCGTGTTATCTAAACACACATTTATAGTTATTTTTTTATTTTTATTACTATTCATCTAACTCCTTTAGGACATTATTTCTTTTTTTTGTTTTCGACACCATTCATTGAATTAATTTGCAACACTATTCTTTTTTTTTTGTTTGGGACTATTCATTAAATTCATTTGCGACAATTTTCCTTTTTTTTGTTTTCAACACTGTTCATTTATCTCCTTTGCGACATTATTCCTTTTTTATATTCAACACTATTTTATTTGCGACATTATTCCTTATTCTGTTATTCGACAATCAATAATGCGACAATTTGCGACTATTCCTTTTTTACATTTTCGACAATCAAATTTACGACAGTTAAAATTTTGCAACACTATTCCGCCACACCAAAATAATATTAGTATAAATGGTCTTTTAACAGTGTAAGGCATGATTTGTTTAATTTTAATAGTTTGTCATATTATAAATTTTATTAAAGTTATCTACATGTCAAAATTTCTCCTACAACATCTAATCTATTTATATGTCAAATTTTCTCTTACAACATCTAATTTAGGTTTTTTTTTGTGTGGACTAATTTCAATAGCAAAAATTTCTTTTATCATGCTTTAACTCCATTGAGAAAGACCCAAAAAGTGTAAAAATTTGCATTATATATATATATATTTTTTTTTTATGTAGCTATCAGGCAACCAAAAAAGTTCGTGCGGTTTTGCAGATCCATAAATAAATACACATTAAAACAGTTTTAATAAAGTTTATTCTGAAAAATAGTATCCTTCAGCATGAACAACTTTCTCCCATCGTGAAACAAGCTGGTTTATCCCATTTTTATAAAAGCCTTGAGTTTGGTAGCTAAAAAATTAAATTGACTTATTTTCGAGACCTTCTCTATTTCGAAACTGTCGATTCCTTATAAGATTATCCAGGGCCAAAAACAGGTTATAGTCACTTGGCGCAAGTTCTGGTGAATACGGAGGGTGAGGTAGAATCTCTCATTGTAAACGTGCTAGAGTTTCCCGCGTGATTTTTGCGGTGTGCGATCTGGCGTAGTCCTGGTAGAATACAACACCTTTTCTGTTTGCCAAAGCTGCTTGTTTTTGGTGAAGAGCAACCGAAACTCTGTCCAATTGGGCTGAGAATATCTCAGCAGTAATGGTTTGTCCACTTGGTAGCAACTCATAGTGAACAATACCAGCTGTAGTCCACCATACACACAGTAAAACCTTTTATTGGTGAATGCTTGGCTTAGGAGTCATCGGTACTGATCGTTACTGGCTAGCCAATGATATGTTCGTTTTTTGTTGCGGTACATAATCCATTTTTGGTTGCACGTCAACATCCGGTCAAAAAATGGCACTAAATTGTAGCGGGAAAGCAATGAAGACAAAATGGTTAAGCGCTGTAGCTTGTTTCTTTCACTCAACTCATAAGGTACCCATTTGCTCAACTTCCAACGTTTTCCAAGTTGGTGCAAATGTAAACAAATAGTTTCATCACTCAAATTGAATCTTAAGGCAAGGTCCTGACATGTTTGACTGGAGTCCTGCTCGATTGCCAGCTAGATATCCTCGTTGTTTACGATGGATGGTCTTCCAGATCTTGGTTCATCTTCAAGGTTTTCATTTCCAGAAGAAAATTTTTAAACCACTTTTGACCCGTCCGTTCTGCTATGGTACCTTCCCCAAAAGCAGCGCATATCTTACAACAAGCTTCTGCGGCTTTGGTTCCAAGTTTGAATTCATAAAGTAAGCAGGCGCGAATTATCGCATCTGACACAGCCATACTCCACTTAAGACTTTTAAATTTAAAACGCACTAATAAAACTTATGAAACATACTGATTGATTCTCCTTAAAACAAGCTTTGATTTATATGCAAAATCATCCCCCCACCACAACTAGTTTTCTTAATACACTTCTTAGAAATAGGCAATTAAGATAAATCGCACGAACTTTTTTGGTTGCCTGATATAATTCTGAAAAACAAGAATCTTGAATAGCAAGGGCACTGCATAGAGAAACAAGCTAAGCATTGTACTTCTTGCTTACAAAATAGCTATTCTACCACTACTGCATTTAAACCACTATTATATTTTTTGCTATACAAACATCCTATTTCAAAAGCAAGACTATTTTTGAAAGTTAACTGAGTTATAACAAAGTTTGTACATATGCTATGTATAACCTTTGGTTAGTGGCACATTGTATAGTATTGTATGTGGTTAATGACACAATGTATAGTCAGTGTAAATTTTGTTATTTTACTTTGTCTCTTTATTTTTTATACTTTCAAAAGTAAACAGTTTAAAAAGTTCACTTTTTAAACTGTTCACTTATTCACTGAAGTTTATAAAAATTGTTATAATTATACAAGATAAAACTTATATGTTTCCAAAAGAAAAATGTTTGTTGGTAAATGGTAGAATAAATGCTATAATAGTTTAAACATTTATCATCATTGCTATATTTGGTTTTATCATTGCTATATTTGGCATTATCATTGTCATAATTGGTATTTTCATTAAAAGTGCATCAAAATATGTTAATTTTATATATCATAAATATATATCATAGCATTTTTAATTGTTTACATGATATTATGTACATTTTGCAATACTTCATAATTTTTCACTAAAATGTCTCTGCTTTACTTCTTCTTAGGTAACTAACCTCCTCAGTCCATTTCTCTGTATAAACTTAAATTCAAAATTATTTTAAATTCCTGTTTAGAACCATGGTAAATGGAGAGATGTTGTTGTTACAGTAAAACGCAAAGATGGCAGGGAGCTAGGAGGAGATGGATGTGCTGTTATTAATGACAACAAAGTTTTATACTATCCGATATTGTCAGAATTTAAAATGAATGAAGCTCTTACTAATGATATATGTTTTGTTAAAGGAGTGGTTTATGATGTTCAAGTTAATTTTATTAAGAATTTAGGAGAGCCAGATGGAGAAACATTTGTTGATTCAGTAAGTAATTATTAATTATTAGAAGTTATTAGTTCATTATTAGCTATTGTAATTATTTGTTGATTAAATTTCAATATTAGCTTTTAAGTTTTTTTCAATTTTTTAAAGATTTAATTATTTTAAACTATCTTAATAATTTATTAATAATGAAAATAATTATATAAAGATATAAGGGTGATTCAAAAAAACGACTTTTTTGAAAATGTCACCTGCACCCCTTAAATGTGTTCTATATAATAAAATAATACTGAATTTAAAAATTTTTTAAATTAAAATTTTTTTTAGGAGTTGACCAATACCAACCCTCGAACATTTAATAGTCCTTAATATAATAAAAAAAAAAGTTTTTCAAAAGTATGTTATGGGTCTTCAACAAAACAAAATAATATAAAAACTTTTAACATAATCATTATTTTATAAAAAAATATTGAGAGAAAAAATTATCTTAAATTTCTTATTTTTCGTTTTTAGTTAAATAACGTCATTTTCTGCTCACTAAAATCTAAAATAATAATTTAATTATAAAATGATTCATATTTTTGAAAATTTTGTATAATTTTGCTTCATTTGAGGCATTTAAAAAAAAAAAATTTTAATCACCCTAACAGATACACTTTAAAATGTTATTAATTTTTTCTTTGTTTGTTTGCATTAAAATATATTTAAAATTGTTTTAAAAATTTTTTTTGTTTTGAAGATCTGCATTTTATCATTCTTCTATATTATTTGATATTAAAGTATCCTATTTTAAAATAATATCTAGATTGTTCTTATACCAAATGTTAATGACTTTGATGTTATGGAAGGGCAGGATGGTGCCTATAATAAAGACTTGTGGGAGAGAAATATTTGTCTTGATTACTATTTAAATCCAGTGCTTGAAAAACAAGTTCCAGATGTATGCAAAAAAATTCAGTTTTCTATTTCAACGCAGCTAAATAATGGAGCAAGTAGTTGTGATTGTGATGTCCAAGGCACAGTTTCAACTGGTTTAAGTGAAAAACTAACTTGTGAAAGCATTGGTGGGCAGTGTCCATGTAAACCTGGTGTTATTGGTCGAAGATGTGATCGATGCAAAACAGGATACTATGGATTTGGTTCTGAAGGTTGTAAAGGTTAGTAATATTATTTTTATTTGATTTCATAATAGTTTTTTTTTAACGCATGTTTTTTTATTTTTTGTACATTTTAGTAAAAAATTAATGTTATAAGATTTGACCATTTCTTTGTTCTCTACTTTATTTATATACAGTTTAAAAGATGGCTTATTAGGCCCTATAACATCATAAAATTATGACTTATACAAAGATGTATACAACATACAAGTGACTATGACAAATAACATTTCATATAACTATTTTAGCATGTAATTGCAGTCGTGTTGGGTCAAAAAACCTATTTTGTGATGATTTTACTGGTGAGTGCCAATGTAAAGAAGGTCTTGAAGGGCGTACATGCAACTCTTGTCCTAAAAACCACTTTGGATTTCCTGATTGTAAACCGTGTAAATGTTATGGACACTCAAGTACTTGTGATGCTGCCACAGGTGTATGTAATACCTGCTTACATAATACTAAGGGAACAAACTGCCAACTTTGCAAGGATGGGTATTATGGGAATGCTTTTCTAGGTATTTTTTTTTTAACCCCTTTTTAATTCTCTCTTTATCTTTTTAGAAATCTTTTTTTAATTTTGTATGGCTAGGCATTATTTTAAGTTTTATTTAATTAAAAATAAGTTTTTCCAAATATTGCTTAAATTATTGTTAAATATTGTTGTGGTTAAAATACTTTTGGATTATCAAGGTACTGAAAATGCATGTCAGCGATGCCAATGCCCTGGTGGTAGTAGTGGAAATCAATTTAGTAATACTTGTGAATTAAGAGATGTTGGAAAGGTTTTTTGCACAAATTGTTCTGAAGGTTTTACAGGTTGTTAATTTAAATATATATTTTTTTAGCACTGTATTTATGTGCTTACATTCAGAAAGATTTAGTTGTTCTTTTTTTTTTTTTTTTTATTTCTACAAAAAGTTGTTTAAGCTCTTTAGAAAACTTCATTTTCTAAGCAAAGAAAAACAAAAAATATTTCTTAGAAGAAATTGAATATGTTATTTATTATATTTTCAAAATTATATTTATTATTATTGAATATGTTATTTATTAAATGTGTCATTATTTAACTAACAAAATTATTTAATTTGCAAGTTTTTGCAGTTCAACATTATATTCCTCTGTACTTCAACATAATATTCCTTTGTACTAAGTTTGCTTTACTATGTTAAATTGTATAGCAGACTAAAATATTTTTAGTGGTTTAATATATTATATTGCTTTGTGGAACAATGGTATCAAGACTACAAATCAATATAATATTTGGTGAATTTTTTTAATTGTAAAAATGAATATAATAAAAATGTAGAAGTCATTATTATTAATTTAAAAATTTAGGTACTCAATGTGAGAAATGCGAGAATGGGTATTACGGAAATCCATTGATTCAAGGTGGCACTTGCAAAAAGTGTTTATGTAATGGTAACATTAATTTGGCTTCAACTCCTAAATGTGATAGTGCAACTGGAAAATGTTTCAACTGTCTTAACAATGCATTTGGTGATTTTTGTGAAACATGTAAACCAGGATTTTATGGAAATGCTTCAAAACAAAGTTGTAAAGGTATTGGTGTTGCTGTAGTATTAAAAACCTGAGTCTGAGTTAAGCTTGTTATTAGTGTATGAATTAATTTTAAGATTTTATTTTTATCATATATTTTTATATAATATATACGTTGTGCAATTTTTTCAACTCTACACCCCCACCCCCTTTCCTTTTTTTTTCTTTTCTTTTTTGGCTTACAAAGCTTACTTAATTTTTTCCAAGCATGCGAATGCAATAGTCTGGGCACTAACAACAGTACAGGTGGTTATTGCAATTCTGTATCTGGTCAGTGTCCCTGTTTACCAAACGTAGTTGGAATGAATTGTGATAAATGTGCTGATGGATTTTATGAAATGATTATTGGGAAAGGCTGTAGAAATTGTATGTGTGATCTCGAGGGATCTTTGGATGGAACATGTGATAAGGTTATAAATATATCATTAATATTAAGTATTATTAATAGTAGTTATAGTTATTAGTAAATATGGTATATTATTAAAAATAATTATGGTCATTAGTAAATATGGTTAATATTTAAGTTTTTATATATTTTCAAAAATGAGAATAAATAATAAAGTTTGGAAAATATTTTATCTTTATATTTAGTCAAATGGTCAATGTAAATGTAGAGTTGGTTTTGGTGGGCAGTTCTGTTCTGAATGTGAGAATTATTCATGGGGTATGCCAAAAACTATAAAAGGCTGTAAAGGTAATTTAATTTGTTTTTGATACTCATAAGGAGTTTTTGAACTTTTTTTTATTTTTTTTGAATGGTTTGTCACAAATTGTAAACAGAATCCCAAAAATATAAATGGTATATACATTAGTTAATTTGATGATTTATTATGAGCCCCTGAGATGCATAATTTGAGCCCCTGAGATGCATAATTTGATGATATAATATGAGCCCCTGAGATGCATAGTGGTATAAGTAACTCATATCTAGTTTTGAGAAGTCTGACTAATATCACTATGGCTGTGAACAAAAACAACTGTTTAGTGAGGAGCATAACAAAAAACAGTTCCAGCATCATTATCGATATTATTAGACTTATACCACTCTGCCATGTAATAGAATAAACAAAATGCTAACCATTGGTGGCAATAACTCAAAATATTGAAAAAAGTAACTTATACCACTATGCATCTCATGGGCTCATATATGGATATATTATAATATGCATTAATATAATATAATTATGCAAAAATAATAGCAAAAATAAAAATTAAAGCATTTAAGATAGGATTGGGACTAGGTGATAAACCTTTCAGTGATTTATCATAGATTATTGTAAATATTATTTTAAATTACCTGTTCTTTTTTTTTTCTTGAATTTTTATTTCTTAAACAGCAAATAATGAAAAAATAAGTGAAAAAATAATAAAAATTTAAAAAAATTGATTGCGATTTAAAACTATTGTATTTTTTATTTAGCATGTAACTGCAATCCAGCAGGCTCTGCTGATCTTCAGTGTAATAGAACTTCTGGTGTTTGCAAATGTAAATCTAATGTTGTTGGTGAAAAGTGTGATATGTGTGCTCCTCGCACATCAGGCAAAATGCCTACTTGCAGCAACTGTCATACATGTAATGATCAGTGGGAAGACATAATTAATGAGTTGGAAAAAAAAATTTTGAATTTGAAACGTTTGATTGGTAATGTTACATTCAATGCAAGTGAAATTTCTTCATACAATCAAGATATAGAAGAGTTGAATAACAGGTTGATAGATATAGAAATTTATATGAAAAATATATCGTTAACCGCACAAGAAGTTGATGCACTTCGAACAAAGCATACAGCTTTTAAATTGTTATTGGATGGTCTTGCACTAAAAGCTGATAACTTATCAGTTGTAGTTGCTAATAATACACAGCGTTTACAATATGATAATATCGAGCTTGACATGTTAGAGTTGCGAATGGGATCTTTGAAAAAGGATGCTAAAGATTTCAGGGAGAATGTTACAACATTGCAAGAAGGAAATATCGAAGGAGGTTTTAATAGCACTTTGGATAGTCAAAGACGATCTAGAGAAGCACAACAACTTATTAATGTCACAGATGATATTATTTCAAAATCTAAAGTAACTCGACGGAAAATTAAAAATACAATAATTTCTCCCAAAAATGATAAATCTTTTGAAAAATTAGATAAAGATAATAACAAATTGTTGGATAATTTAACAGAATACATTTCACTCTTAGAGTTAAAACTTAAGGCTTTGAATGCAATTTTGTGTGGAAGGAAAGAAAATACCTCTTGCGGTTGTGACAGTATTAGCTGCATAAGTTGCAATTGTGATGGATTAAGAAATATGGTAGACATTGCTTTTACTGATGCAAAACAGGCAGCATTTGTAACAGAAGAAAAGAAAGGTATTTCACTTTTTTGTCTCCTTTGATGCCTTGAGGAGGTGAATAAATTTAATTAAAATTTTGGTTATGTTGTTTACTTTCAAATAAACTTTTAATTTTATTTTGATTGTTATCCTTTTTTTTACTTTTTAAATTTTTTTACTTAATTAAGACTGGTGTATGATATAATTTAGTTGCTGTAAATCATATGATTGAAAACCTAAAAGTTGTGCAGGCTCTTGCTTTAAGCTCTAAAGAGGCTGCTAGTTCTGCTAGCAAATCATCAAATGAAGCAAAGAGAATCGCAGAAAATGCTGTGAACAATATTACATCTTTAATTCAAGTAATTTTTCTTTTTTTTTTGTTTTAAAATTAAGTACTTCCTTTGAATTTTAAATTTAAACCCAATAATTTTTTTTCCTAATTTTTCTAAAGAAATAAAGGTCCATGTTAAAATTTGTAACAAACTCTCAATAAATTCAACAGAAAACTTTATATTATCAGAGTATTTATTATTAAAATTACTTATCATAAAATAGCATTTTAGTAATAGTATCAGTTCATAATTTTTTTATTTATTTACAAATTATTTATAAATTAGTATTTATAAATTATTTACATATTATCTAAACAAATTAAGTTAATGATCAGGATAAGGTTGGCTTAATTATAAGGAGAGTGGTAACAAAGTTGTTGTTCTAAAAATTGTAGATAGTATTAAGCATTGTTGGTTATGTTGTTATTCATCATTTTTATTAAAATGTAAATTTTATGTTTATTTTTTGCAGGTTTTTAATTATGAAATATTTTAAATTTTTCGTAGTTTTATTTAAAAAAAAAAACTGTTCTAACAAAAAGGGCTCTGTATATCTTGTAGGAAAGCAGAGGATTAAAAATGGCACCCTACAAAAATAGTTTATCTGTATTTTAAAGGAAAATAGTTTTATAATGAATAACAGAAAACAATTTCGTGTTTTACTTTTTTGTTTTGTTTTGTTTTGCGTTTTCAATTTAACTATAAAAATTAGTCAACATTAAAATTTAAAAAAATTATCAATCTTTACAAGGCTTAAAATAAGCTGAAGAGTGATAACAAGAGGTTTTAAATAAACCAGGACAAGAAGAAAAATTAGAAATGATCAGGTTTAAACAGTTACAACGAATGTATGACTAACATTCAAAAAGTATTTGCAAGATATTATTAGTAACAAATAGTTCAACAAGGCTAAATTGTTACCATCAGTAAGGTTACAATTTTTAAGGTAACAAATCTTTGCCTAGTCAAATAAACTTGTTTTTTTTTTTGAAAATTAAATAGCAAACATACAATAACTATAGTATTGTGTTTGCTTGGTAATGAAATACTGAATTTCAATATTAACATAATGGAAAATATTTGACAAGAAACTGACGTTTCTACAAGAAAATTCATTGTAAAACTGTGTTCTCAAGGTCTTACATTAGAAACATCCAACCAAACTGTATTCTCTAGGTCATACAATGAGAGAAATAGGAAAAGTCTTTAACAGCAGGCATTCAGCAATACAGTATACAATAAATAAATTAAGCTATGAAGGAAAATTAACAAATAACAGCGGAAGGCAGAAAAATAATCTGAAACAGATAGCGCTACATTTTACAAGAAATAAAAAAAAAGTTGTGCCTAAGAGAATAAACCAATTTCTGTTAAATCGTTCGACAGGTATTAATAAAAACAACTATAATGGTAAAGTAGCTTGCAAGAAACCATACATATTTGACATGAATAAAAAGATTCATTTAGAGTTAAAAATGCATAAATGAACCTTCAATGTAACCTTGTAATGTAAACCTTCAATGTAAAAATGTAAACCTTCAATGTAAAAATGTAAACCTTCAATGTACAGGCAAAACAAAAATAAATCTTTTTGGTTCAAATGAAACAAATTGTATGGAGAAACCAAATACAGAAATCAATCATAAAAATAGTGTTAAAACAATAAAACATGGTGTTGGTTTTATTCTTTTGTGTTAGGTGCTATGAGAACATTATACTTATGCAAAATTGAAGGTATTATGACTAAAGATGTTTTTCTTAACACTTTGATAACTAATTTACCACAAACTGTTAAAAAATTTAGTATACTGAGGGTTTAATATTTTCAACGAGATAATGACCTGAAGCATATGGTGCATATAGTTGAAGAATGGCTACTGCACAATACTCCAAAGTTATTAAGTACGCCTCTACAGAGTCTGGATATAAATCCTATTGAACATTTGTGGAAAATTTTAGAGGATAAAGTTCAAAGTATAATCCTGTCAGCAAAATAGAGACCAAGAAAATGATTTTTAAGGAATGGATTCTACCAATTTTAAGGGAATGATCTAAAAATTGTTAGAATCTATGCCACATCATATGGAAGTTATAATTAAAAATAGTGGTGACGCAACAAAGTATAATTTTTTAATAAAAATTGTGATAGTTAAGTAAGTTTGTAAATTGTTTTGTACATTTTTGTGTATACTTTTATTTTTTACAATAGTATTGTTATTTTAATGTTATATTTGAAAGTATATGTTTCTATTGTAACAAGATGTTTTATTAAAACTTCTTACAAACTGATTAATAAAAAGTAAATAATTGTCCTTTATTTCTTAAAGATATTTATAAAATATTCATTTTTTATTATTGTATATATATATATATATATTTAAATATATATATATATATATTATATATTATATATGTATATCGCAAGGAAATTACACAAAAATGTATCTACAAGTTGTCCAATGTTAATACACAAAGATGTATCAGCTGATACATTGTTGTATTATTTTTATTATTTTAAAATTATGAGATATGTTTATTGATACTTATTAAAAGGTAGTTAGTGAGTAATTTGATTTGAGAAATTTAAAATTTTGTGATACCTATAGAAAGAACTATGATGAGTATTTCTGCAAACTAAGTATTTAACTCAAAAATGAATTTTTTAGTAGTTGCATTTTTGCGTACCCATCAATATATATATATATATATATATATATATATATATATATATATATATATATATATATATATATACATAATATATATATATATATATATATATATATATATATATATATATATATATATATATATAATATTTATAAAAATTATCTAGGAAATATTGATATTTTTGAATTCTTCAACTAATCATCCTAATATTTCAAAAGCTTTATCTTTGGAAACAATAAAGCTGAACATTTCTCTTACACCCGATGATGTAAAGGAATTGGCTGATCAAATTAGGCAAGTGGTCACAAATTTAACTGATGTTGATCGAATCCTTAATGAAAGTAAAAAAGACTACGACAGAGCAATTGATTTAAAGAATAAAGCTATGGATATAAAGTATTTTTTTATATATGTAACTTTTGTTTTAAGTTATTTTTTATATATTTTATTAGATAAATTTAATACACCTGTTTGGACACCTCTTAAAACATTTGGCATGGGTATTAAACTATAGGCATGGGTATTAAGCACTTTATGTAAAGAATCTTCGATCTCCTTAAATTTCTATTTTATTGCTATCATTTTTATTGCTATCATTTTTTTTAAATATACTTTTTTTTTAATTGCAAACAAAGATAAACATCTGAAAAGTTCAAGTGTATTTT
>NC_088933.1:29662500-29765000 GCF_038396675.1 Hydra vulgaris | reverse complement strand
CCCCACATTTTTTTTTTCTAAATTTTGTGTATCACGGCCTGTTACTTAAAATACATTATGACCCAGATAATCAGTCGATAAGTGTACTAAAGCCCCCATAGCTACCTATTTCAGTATGACGTCATAAGTGTATATCTAATGCTGGATTCATATGTATATATATATATATATATATATATATATATATATATATATATATATAT
Organism: Hydra vulgaris; assembly: GCF_038396675.1. Classification (NCBI taxonomy): domain Eukaryota; kingdom Metazoa; phylum Cnidaria; class Hydrozoa; order Anthoathecata; family Hydridae; genus Hydra; species Hydra vulgaris. The sequence goes on along the minus strand of NC_088933.1, from coordinate 29,764,797 downwards.
ATATATATATATATATATATATATATATATATATACACACATACGTATTTAGATCGAAAAACGGCTTGCAGAAACTGAAGGAGCGCTAGATGTTTCTCTGAACAAAACTAATAAGCTCGAGAATAAAAGAAAGAGAATATTGGTCATGTTTGAAAAGAACAAACAAAATTTACGCAAAGCCGAAATAGAAGCTGAAAATGCTAAAGAAGTTGGACAAGATGTTGCTGAAGTAAGTATTTTAGAAACTGCACTAAATTTCACTAAAATATTGAAATTAATTGAACACGTATTTTATAGAAAATAAGGTCTACATTCTATACATTTAATACAAATTTCATTTTTGTGCATGCATATGTGCGCATATATTTGTTACAAATTTGAAAAAGTAAACACTATTAAATATATTTAAGTTTTTTTTTTTAGTCTTCTGAGGAGCTTTCTAAAAATTATCAAAAAGCAGATGAAAAACTCAAAATCAAGGTCAATGAAACTAAAAATCTTCGTGATCGAGTTCAAGCACTTTTGGACAATGCAGTCAAGCTTTTTGAGAATGCTGATAAACAAATGAAAAAAATCGATAGTTAGTGATGTTTGATATTTTTTCTCTAAGTGAAAAATTACATAAATATATTCAACAGAAAAAGGCGTGCATGTAAAAAATATTTGTTGCTAAGTTAATACTTTGCTATTTTAATGCTAGTCTGGTTTGTTTGTTTTTTAAGACGCTTTATTAACCATTTTTATTTTTTATCTACTTTTTTTAGTGTTAAAAACAATTTATAAGAAAAATCAAGATCTAGTTGAAGATTTGTCAAAAGAATTGCGTATACTTGAAATTAAAGCAAAATACACACGTGATAGACTTATCGTTCTCGATAAATGGCATGGAGGATGTAACCCTGATACAAGTGTAAAGGTGGATCCTAACTTAGCTGGCGTCAAGGTGCAATTTATAAAAGATCTTAAAGATGCGGGTGGATGTGATAATAATATCTGCCAATGATGGAGTCTGTTTTAATATCATTTTAAGATCATAATAATACGGGTATGAGTAATAAAAAAATGTACAGGTTTTATGTTTTTATTCTCATCTACATAAAGAACATGTGACTTTTTTGGATTGCTTTTGACAATGGTTGAATCATTGAGGCAATACATTTTTACTTTTCTCGATACACCAACTTCTACATTCCCTTCAACAGTCCTCTTTTCAATATTTAGATTGCTTTTAAGTGAATTTTAGTAACATTTTATATTCTCTTTAAAACAATGTTTACAGAAATTAATTACTATATTAGTAAGTTAATTATATTAATAATGCGAAAAAAAGAGCCATTAAATTCAAGTCTTGAAAACTAATGACATTAAACTTTGTGAATTTTGTGAATTTTTGAAAGTTTCTTTTATTTTTAACTAGTTGCTGATTTCTTTCGAATCAGTGAAAAGAATATTTAAAAAGGCTTTAATTCATTTATAGAAAATCCGCATATTTTTTCTTGATATATAAAAATTTTATCTGCTATTGTTTATTACTATTTATATAGCTTGTTTTTTTAAAGAAAAATTATTCTGAAACTTTTTAACGATTTTAGTCTTGTTTTTACGTAAAGCAAAGTGCCTTGTTGCTTAGAAATATCTTAATTTTTAAAAAAGATATAATATATGTAGAAAATAAAGTTTCATGCTACCGCAATTATTTTAATATCATATTAATTCGGGTAAAAAGAGTACACGAAAGTGCCATATTTTTTATTAAGAATTTGAAACATAAAAATTCCCACTGTCACTGTAGGGTTAAGTTTGCTTAGGAAACTATGTTCAAAATTTAAGTTCAAGTTTTATAGACAAATTCAAGTTGCTAGGTTTTGAAGTTTTGCTAACAACAACGGTTTTGCGGCACATTTTCAGCTATTATGGAATTTTTGTGAATAAAAAACATTTTTTCTTATTTAATTTCAATGATAATTTTAAAAAAAAAAAAACTTGCTTCCAGCCGCGCCCCGCCTTAATATTATTTTGCAACATTAACCAAACCACTTTTCGTACCATAACCAGCTATTTATTGAAGGCTTTCATCAATTAACATAGAAAAAGATTTATCGCAGCAATACGCAATAAGTTTCCAATACGGATATCCGGATTATATTACCAATTAGGACTCATCGATAGACCGCACAATTCATTGAACAAAAAAATTTTCAAAGTAAAATATTGCTTCAATTATATGAAAATTTTATTTTCTTTAAATTTTTATTTCTGTTTAAAATAATAATCTTTCAATGTATATAATGATACTTACCCAGACCTCTTCCAATTTTTTTTTCTTAATGGGCATTCCCAGAAAATCACGCGCGGAAACTTGTATATGTTTCATAATATTTTTGTAATTTCATAATATTATATAATATAAGTTTCATAATAATAATAATATTATAATATGTTTCATAATAATACATTTCATGTATTTTCATAATAATAAAACTTATATAAAAATAAATCTCCAATTTACTCTCATTTCTTACCTATATAATTTTTTTGTAAACAAAGAATGGTATTCATTAGTGATGTTATCAAACAATAAATTAAGTTTGAAACACGGAACAGAAAAACTCAAATTTTAGTTACTAGATAAAGAAACTTTAATTTTACGGAAAATATAAGATTCTGCTGTATACTTTTTTAAAGTAATACCTTAAATATTAGTAAAGGTTTCCAGAAAGTTACAGGATTGCACTATGTATCATAGTCACAGCAATCGTTTAAATGCAGTCACGTTTAAATGGTCACGCACGGAAGTTTTATGAAAATAAGTTGTTTGTGAGTATTTCAAGTAAAATATTGAATCTCTAAAGCTCATATTTAATATATTTTCAAGTAAAATATTGAATCTCTACAGCTCATATTTAATATATTTTCAAGTAAAATATTTAATACAGCTCATATTTAATATATTTTCAAGTAAAATATTTAATACAGCTCATGTTTAATATATTTTCAAGTAAAATACTTAATACATCTCATATTTAATATATTTTCGATGAGAAATAGCAGTCACCAAATATTTTTAACTTGAGTGTAGCGTTTTAAAAACTTTTGCATATTTTTCAAACAAATAAAAAAAAAGTTAAAATGATAAAAAATATATTTATTTAAATGTTAAGGTAGCCTATAATCTGAAAAATATATTTTTTGTTAGAGTCAGGGATGGTAGAACAGTGGGGACTTTTGGGGCTTAAGTCTCCTCTTTTTTAAAAGTGTAGGGGATTTTGGTATTATACCCCTCCCCTCCTCCATTCTTCAAGTCTGCAAAACTATTATTTTAAAAGTTTTTATCTTGTTTTAAATCACAACTTCAAGCCGCCAGAGGTCAATTAGTATTTTGTATTTGAAATACTAACTTAACATATTTGCTTCGAATCACGTTTTACAAGCTTCTAGGGAGCAATTAGTCTTTCGTATTTGAAATAATAACTTTATGTGTTTGCTTTGAACAATGTTTTACAATTCACAAGGGAGCGATTAACGGTTGTGAATATTATATAAATCTATACATAAGCACATTTTACATAATTTACACAATTCCTAATCTTACGACTTGTACTTCCTTACAACTACAAAGAGTCATGACGGAACCGTCTCATAAAAAATAACGAACACTGATTTCTTACTTTGTACATGACAAGATTCTTCAACTCCAACTTTACCAACGGAAGAAATTATTCATGAAGGAAACAACATTGAAATAAATCCTGCCGATATTAAAGCAACCAAAAAAATGTATGGCAAACAACTTTTTTGACAAAAAAAATTTTTTTGACAATTGATTGTGACAATTAGGGAAAAGCTGTAGAAAGACTGAGAAAACACGACTTATCGTCATTTCTTAAGGAAGCACAGGAAAAAAAAATTTATACTATGTGCAGCAGGTTTATAAACCATACATCAAATGATAAGTGAAATGCATGATAAGCAATGTGATAAGCATTACGAGTGCTTAACTTGTGTAATCTCACATTAAAATGTGTTACTCAACAAGGCTTAGCTATTTGACTAAATGATGAAATTGAAGGCAATCTTAATCAGTTACTCTTAATGAGGAGTGAAGATTATTCACCTCTATCGAGCTGGCTGTCAAACAGTATGTACATGTCTCACGATATTGTTAACGAGATGATAGAACTAATGGCAAATTATGTGCTGAGAAATATACTTAATGCTATTAAGTCGATAATTTTTTTCTTCTGTTATATGCGATGAAACTCGAGTCATTTTTGGTATTTAGAAAGTGCCTATATGTGTTCGATCAGTTTCTGAAAATTTTTGTTGTAAATGCAAAGCATTTTAGTGAAGCTGCACCGAGCAGTGAACGCCTTAGGGATGAATAATAAGTTAAACAGAGTTGAGCAGAGTGAGATAAAAGTACAAAAGGACAGATGTCCAGTGGAAAACAAAGAGCCTCAGAGTAGAAAATTACTAAAAAATGATAAGTATAATGTTGTAAAATAAACAATAACAATAAACAATAGTCGAGATACGTGAGTGTAATGTGTAGACAGTATCAGTGATGGAGTAGAATTATTCGTTTTACAAGTAGTTATCATGTGGTCTGTATTATTAGGGTGGTAAACATACATTATCGATTTAAGTGTGTCATGGGTTACAAGTGACTTACAATTGTATGCAAGTTGTACTGAGCCCCACGAAGTGTCCTCTGGTCCCAGTGTCAATTCAGAAGTCTGTGGCAATCGTCCTGACAGGATACTCTGAGAATAGTCCTTTTGGGATAACACAATGGGATACCTTGACGAGATACCCTGGTGTATACCCAGAGTGGAACTTCTTTTGGGATGCCTGTCTCGGGCGAGAGTTAGAGATCTTCTTGTGTTCACACTGTACCATAAGGCACGAATCCATACTGTACTCAAGACGTCCATGACACACGTAAATCGATAATGTATGTTTACCACCCTAATAATACAGACCACATGATAACTACTTGTAAAACGAATAATTCTACTCCATCACTGATACTGTCTACACATTACACTCACGTATCTCGACTATTGTTTATTGTTATTGTTTATTTTACAACATTATACTTATCATTTTTTAGTAATTTTCTACTCTGAGGCTCTTTGTTTTCCACTGGACATCTGTCCTTTTGTACTTTTATCTCACTCTGCTCAACTCTGTTTAACTTATTATTCATCCCTAAGGCGTTCACTGCTCGGTGCAGCTTCACTAAAATGCTTTGCATTTACAACAAAAATTTATTTTCCGCGTGGACTGCGGAGCAACGACTATCTTCCTGACTACCACATGCACACTAGGTAAATTTATTTACCTAACAAAACCTACAAAGAAGAAAACCTACTACATTAACAAACACATGCTTATGCACATACACCTCACATCCTGAATTAACACTTTACTTTTCTCTTTTTAATTTATTTTGATTTTCTTCTATAATTATTCTCTATAACATATTTTTATTAATAAATATTCACTGGATACAACACAAAGTCAGCCACGCTATACGTACAGTCTGTTCAACTGACTAGAGGCTACCTGCTAACTGTTTTAGAAAACGAATAATTCTACTACACTTCGGATACTCCTAGTTACATTACTGTCACGTGACATATGCATAGTTAATCTTGTCACCTACACAAAATTCCATAGGTCACTTAAATAAAACTCCATATGATTTTAGATTATTAGTTATAAATATAAAGAGAGAGTACTTTTAATTTAGTAGCATAACAATTAATGACACTGCCAAACTCTTTTTATCTTATTATGCATCTCTAAGGCGCTCACTGTTAAGTTTAGTTTTGCTAGAATGCTTTGCATTCAACAGACAGTGCTTATATTTACAATTATATTACTTATAAAACGAGTGTATCTATTCCTCCCTTTCTTAGTGTCTTGTGTGGTAGACACTAACAATAATAACCTTACAAACATTTTTGATTTTTGCTTTATACTATTTATTTACAATGGATCCTGTAATGTTAACATCATAAATTCTTCTGTAGAATAAAAATCTGGCTTATCTAGACTTTATAAACTACCGCCAAATTATTACCGGCGTTTTTTTGACTCGCTTGCCTCATTTTCCTTGATTTAGCATAAAAGCCATTTCTAGAACCGCATGGTAATCTATTTGAGCTCTGCAACAGAGCGGTAAGTTTGAAATTACTTAAATTTGTTTATATTCACGTGGTCTTGGTATGTAAACGGAATAATATTCTTATCAATCTTTACATTTTCTACATACCATGGATTGTTTACTATCTTATATTGTGTCATAATTAAACTTTTATAGCAGCAATGGAATTTTTTGTGGAATCTATGTTTTCTGGTTATATGTTAATGGTTATTTGTTTATTTATGTATTCATGATTACATCTATGTGTTTATAACATATAATTCTTTTTATGTTCATAATTGTAGTTAAAAATTATAGATATGTTGTGACTTGAATACCAATTTATGCTATATTTCCGTGTAACATAATATTTGTTTTATGATATCCAGCTGTATATTTACATTGTTGTTTGAACCTAAGAGAATAAGCACACATACCTTTATTACTTGACTTATTTTATTCACAATTATATTCACATACTATGTTTATGTATTAAAATACTTATTTCTATGTATATATTTTGCTTTTTTTCACTAAGTTACTTATTACTGTGTTCCTAACTGTGGTTAGACATTTTAAATATGAATCAATGTGACTATCAACTCATGTTGTATGTCTGTGGTACATATAATATGGGTAATGATATCTATGTAAATGTCACTATCGACATTTCTATATAGATATACTAAAACCTTAATCAGGGTTAGGCATCAAGAGAACAAACTAAAATCAAAGCACATCATCCCATCATAAAATACTGGTGTTCTACAAATTTGAGCACGTGCTCTATTTTAGCAAAGTAGTGTCCACAGGGTGTCGACCATTGGTCAGGCGCCAGACCTTCGAAACTCCCTGATGACAATTAATGGTCCTGATGAGAATGTCATCTTGACACTACATGGGTAATTGGATAATAAAACACCTATATTTTAATCATATACCACTCAATACACCGATGATTGTCATTCTACTATTTGTACTAATATTTCTAGAATTTATATTTGCTAATTTATGCCTATAGAGTTATACTTAACCCAAACTGAGTCATTATAACATTACTCTAACACCTATTTAACACAATAAATGTGTGAAATAGCCAGTGTAATGTATATAATACATATAAATATTTTATGGATGTCTTGGAATATATATGTATGTCCATGGGGTATATGTGTGTGCATAAACATGCGTGAGCACATATATACTCATGTGTTTGTATGAATATATACGTAACTATTTTTTATCAGTGAGTGTTTATGCATATGTATGTATTTATGTATATATTTGTAGACAGATACATACATATCTTTATGTATATGTATGTATGTTTGTGGGTATATATATATATGTTGAAGGGTATGTATATATATACATTTAGTGGTTGTATGTGTACAGCCAAAGAGCATAACCACTGCCCAGTACTACCTAGTTTCACATTAGGTGTCCAGTACTACATTATGTGCTTGTGCATATCAGGGTATACATAATATGTGTAATGTTACTATAAATATACATGATATTTAATACATAATTACTGTCAAATACACTAAAGGTACTACATCTAATATTGTTTTTATAGTCACTGCATCTTTTTACTTTATATATTTATCACACCTATAACTGAAGCCACACCACACTAACTATATATTAAACGAATCATTCCACTCCAAATATTCTACTAGAGCTCTGTTACATACACCATCTGATAACTACTTAAAAAACGAATAATTCTACTCCAACTCTTTGACATACACCCATACACATCCCTCTATAAAAAATAAGTAAAAACACTGAAATTATATCTAAATCCACACACATGCTATTGTTAATGTATCATTGACACACTGTTAAAATACTATAATAATGCTAATAAAGAGTTATTAAGCTAATGAGAAATAAAAAAACACAAATTCACATTATTACTAGACACCAAATAACTTAATTCTGATAACCAGCTTCCAACTACTAATACGGTTTTAAAACTAAAAACTCATACTAAAGACACAAGTCACCATGAATATAAGTAAACACTATCTCAACCATACTATACATACAGTTTGTTTAATTGACAAGAGGCTACCTGCTACCTATTTTAGAAAACGAATAATTCTTCTCCACTTCAGATACTCCTGTTAACATAACAGTCACATGACATTTTCACAGTTACTCTTATAACTTTTACATAATTTCATATAATCTTAGATTATAAGTTGTAAAATAAATATGTGTATGTATGTATATATGTATGTATATGTGTATGTGTGTGTATGTATATATGTATGTATGTATATATGTATGTGTGTATGTATATATGTATATATATGTGTATGTATATGTATGTGTGTGTGTTTGTATATATATATGTGTATGTGTATATGTGTATGTGTATATATATATGTGTGTGTATGTGTATGTGTGTGTATGTATATGTGTATATGTATATATATATATGTATGTGTATATGTATATATGTATGTGTATATATGTATATATATATATATATATATGTGTATATGTGTATATGTATATATGTATGTGTGTATGTATATATGTATATATATATATATAGATTATTAGTTGGAGAATAGATATATAAGAGTTACTATATTAGTGGAATTCTGTTTAAGTTTTCCAGATTATCTAGTTGCAATAAACTGTTATTTTAAAATACATGTTATTAGACTTCTAGTATTCACGTCTAACTTACGTTACAACAGTTTAAATGACTTTCAACCAATTTTATACTTACACCTCATACCATCAAGACATTTTATTACAGTAGAGACACAAGTACACAACATTGACTGTCTACATCACATACACATCTACTAGACACAAAACAGTTCACAACTCTAACTGACCCTCTTTATACTGCAACAAAGCACTGCACTTATCGACACTCATTTCAACAAAAGTGACTTACAATTGTATGCAAGTTGTACTGAGCCCCACGAAGTGTCCTCTGGTCCCAGTGTCAATTCAGAAGTCTGTGGCAATCGTCCTGACAGGATACTCTGAGAATAGTCCTTTTGGGATAACACAATGGGATACCTTGACGAGATACCCTGGTGTATACCCAGAGTGGAACTTCTTTTGGGATGCCTGTCTCGGGCGAGAGTTAGAGATCTTCTTGTGTTCACACTGTACCATAAGGCACGAATCCATACTGTACTCAAGACGTCCATGACACACGTAAATCGATAATGTATGTTTACCACCCTAATAATACAGACCACATGATAACTACTTGTAAAACGAATAATTCTACTCCATCACTGATACTGTCTACACATTACACTCACGTATCTCGACTATTGTTTATTGTTATTGTTTATTTTACAACATTATACTTATCATTTTTTAGTAATTTTCTACTCTGAGGCTCTTTGTTTTCCACTGGACATCTGTCCTTTTGTACTTTTATCTCACTCTGCTCAACTCTGTTTAACTTATTATTCATCCCTAAGGCGTTCACTGCTCGGTGCAGCTTCACTAAAATGCTTTGCATTTACAACAAAAATTTTCAAAGTAAAATATTGCTTCAATTATATGAAAATTTTATTTTCTTTAAATTTTTATTTCTGTTTAAAATAATAATCTTTCAATGTATATAATGATACTTACCCAGACCTCTTCCAATTTTTTTTTCTTAATGGGCATTCCCAGAAAATCACGCGCGGAAACTTGTATATGTTTCATAATATTTTTGTAATTTCATAATATTATATAATATAAGTTTCATAATAATAATAATATTATAATATGTTTCATAATAATACATTTCATGTATTTTCATAATAATAAAACTTATATAAAAATAAATCTCCAATTTACTCTCATTTCTTACCTATATAATTTTTTTGTAAACAAAGAATGGTATTCATTAGTGATGTTATCAAACAATAAATTAAGTTTGAAACACGGAACAGAAAAACTCAAATTTTAGTTACTAGATAAAGAAACTTTAATTTTACGGAAAATATAAGATTCTGCTGTATACTTTTTTAAAGTAATACCTTAAATATTAGTAAAGGTTTCCAGAAAGTTACAGGATTGCACTATGTATCATAGTCACAGCAATCGTTTAAATGCAGTCACGTTTAAATGGTCACGCACGGAAGTTTTATGAAAATAAGTTGTTTGTGAGTATTTCAAGTAAAATATTGAATCTCTAAAGCTCATATTTAATATATTTTCAAGTAAAATATTGAATCTCTACAGCTCATATTTAATATATTTTCAAGTAAAATATTTAATACAGCTCATATTTAATATATTTTCAAGTAAAATATTTAATACAGCTCATGTTTAATATATTTTCAAGTAAAATACTTAATACATCTCATATTTAATATATTTTCGATGAGAAATAGCAGTCACCAAATATTTTTAACTTGAGTGTAGCGTTTTAAAAACTTTTGCATATTTTTCAAACAAATAAAAAAAAAGTTAAAATGATAAAAAATATATTTATTTAAATGTTAAGGTAGCCTATAATCTGAAAAATATATTTTTTGTTAGAGTCAGGGATGGTAGAACAGTGGGGACTTTTGGGGCTTAAGTCTCCTCTTTTTTAAAAGTGTAGGGGATTTTGGTATTATACCCCTCCCCTCCTCCATTCTTCAAGTCTGCAAAACTATTATTTTAAAAGTTTTTATCTTGTTTTAAATCACAACTTCAAGCCGCCAGAGGTCAATTAGTATTTTGTATTTGAAATACTAACTTAACATATTTGCTTCGAATCACGTTTTACAAGCTTCTAGGGAGCAATTAGTCTTTCGTATTTGAAATAATAACTTTATGTGTTTGCTTTGAACAATGTTTTACAATTCACAAGGGAGCGATTAACGGTTGTGAATATTATATAAATCTATACATAAGCACATTTTACATAATTTACACAATTCCTAATCTTACGACTTGTACTTCCTTACAACTACAAAGAGTCATGACGGAACCGTCTCATAAAAAATAACGAACACTGATTTCTTACTTTGTACATGACAAGATTCTTCAACTCCAACTTTACCAACGGAAGAAATTATTCATGAAGGAAACAACATTGAAATAAATCCTGCCGATATTAAAGCAACCAAAAAAATGTATGGCAAACAACTTTTTTGACAAAAAAATTTTTTTTGACAATTGATTGTGACAATTAGGGAAAAGCTGTAGAAAGACTGAGAAAACACGACTTATCGTCATTTCTTAAGGAAGCACAGGAAAAAAAAATTTATACTATGTGCAGCAGGTTTATAAACCATACATCAAATGATAAGTGAAATGCATGATAAGCAATGTGATAAGCATTACGAGTGCTTAACTTGTGTAATCTCACATTAAAATGTGTTACTCAACAAGGCTTAGCTATTTGACTAAATGATGAAATTGAAGGCAATCTTAATCAGTTACTCTTAATGAGGAGTGAAGATTATTCACCTCTATCGAGCTGGCTGTCAAACAGTATGTACATGTCTCACGATATTGTTAACGAGATGATAGAACTAATGGCAAATTATGTGCTGAGAAATATACTTAATGCTATTAAGTCGATAATTTTTTTCTTCTGTTATATGCGATGAAACTCGAGTCATTTTTGGTATTTAGAAAGTGCCTATATGTGTTCGATCAGTTTCTGAAAATTTTACAATATACGAAGATTTTCTTGGTCTCTATGCAGTTGATGTTACCGACAGTAAGTCGCTTTTTTATGCAATATGTGATGTTTTATTAAGATGTGAACTAGACAAGAAAATGGTGTGGAAGCAAAGTTACGATGATGTCGTTTCAATGTCAGAGCATCTAAGTAGTATTGCTGCACTATTTCAAGATGATTTCAATGAAGCGATTTTTATACATTGTTACCCACATCGGCTTAACCTTGTTCTTCAAGATAAACAAGTCAGTTGTATGAACGAGGGACAGGAATTGTGCCAGCTGTTGTATAATTGCATTCGTTTAGCTCTAAAGAGACTGGTACGATTTAAAAAATTACAATGCGATATACTTGACGAGGATGTCAAACAAATCAATTTAAGTGCTCCTTGTCCAACTCATTTTACCGCGAGGACCAAATCATATGGTTCAATTCTGACAAATTTTCAAGTAATTGTTTTAGAGCTTCAAGAAATTTTTGAATCAGATGATCCTAACAGAGCTAAAACAGAAAATTTGCTTGATAAATTATTATCATTTCAATTTTATTTTAAGCTTCGCCTGGCTTATGATGTGTTTGCAACTGTAGAGCAAATCTCTCAACATATGCAATCTGCTGAAGTACTCTCACCATGTGCAATCTGCTCAAACAATTGCTTCATTAATAATGTTATTAAAAATTCATATATCATTTATGAGATCAGAAACACTTTTTAAATCATTTTTTGAATTTTGTGTTAATTAAGGAGTTAAGAAATTTGGTTGCAATTCAGCTTATGCTTCTTTGCCTCGCCGACGTTTAACTCCTTCTCGCCTTGGTGATAATACTTTGAACATTCACAAATGGGACACAATGGAATATTAACGAGCTCAGTAATACGAGGTACTTGATGTTATAGAAAGTTAATTAAATCAGCGGTTTCCAGAAATTTCAATGGAATCAATAATTGCTTTAGAAAGGGTATTATTGTCCACTGCAAATGGTGATACGGACATAAAAGCTTTAGTTAATATAAAGGTTTTCTATAAAAATGGTATAGTTTATGAAAAAATAAAAGCTGAACTCTTTCTATTTAAATCCATTAAGGAAACTTATAACATTAAACATATAAAGTTATACATATAAAATTATACATATAAAAACATAAAAAACATTAAACATATAAACTTATACATATAAAATGAACGTTAAACAGGTAACATCAATCACAACTATAACTGATATGTTAAAAGACTGTAAAGAAGTTTCAATAATGTTTTCTAAAACTTTATTTGGCGATACCATTGGACAATCTGCTCAGCCGAGAAACCTTTCTCTTCTTCATTTAAGAATGATGAAGTCATATAGTTGGTCGACCTCGACTCAGAAGCGATACAATCATCTTCTACTTTTTTAATTTTATAAATTGAACACCGCGGAGATGTAAAAGCTATAGCAAAAGATTTTATAAATGGAAAAAGTAAAGACCAGAATTTCTTACTTTGGGGGCATCCATAAAGTACGTACGCAGTAAAACCACTGATTTAGGATCCCCTTCCCCCTTGTACCTACCTGTACGCTTTCGAAGACCCCACCCCCCACCCCTTTGCGTACGCACTTTTTTTTTTTTTTTCAAAATTAACTCGATTTCTTTTTTCTCTCCTCATTATTTATAAAGAAATTGAAAAAAAAATTGTGACTGAAGTCAGAAAAAAAACAATTCTAGTTTGTTACTTACGTGAAATTCAATGTTTTAAAAAAAAAAAAAATCAAGTTTAGTAGAGATAGTTAAACCGCGTACGTACTCACTGTCTTTAACACCCCTTTCCCCCTTTTTTTTTGTAACACCCCTTTTCTTTAACACCCCTTTCCCCTTTTTTTTTGTACGCATTCGTACGCTTTTGGGAAACCCCTTCCCCTGCCCATACCTGGGTTCGTACTTTAAGGATGGCCCCTTTGGAAAACATTAAATTATTTTAGATTGTAACATATTCTTTTAATTTTGAATTTTAGTGAAATATTTTTATAGTTGATTTTCAATAAAGTATAACTTTATTGAAAATGGATGCATTTAGTTTTTTTTTAAGAATAACTGAAAATTGATATTAGTTTTATAAAATTTGCATAATATTTCTAGCCCCTCCCCCTACACCCACCCCGCCCCCACTGTTTGTTTTCTTCCGCCACCCCTGGTTAGAGTTATTCTTTAAGAAAATCATAGGAGTATGCAAATTGCTATAATTCCTATAAATCCACTTCTAATTCCAATTGTAAAAAGGAACCGTGGCGCAGTGGTTAGAGTTCTGGCTTAGATCCTAGAGGTCCGAGGTTCGTCACCGGCTCTAGTCCAATAAACATAATTGGTAAGGAAGGAGGCGTGAACTTCTTTGTTAAATGTTTTTCCGCGGTGCTCTGTGATAAGACCGTCATGACTTCTGGGAGCACCTTAATTAAAATAATGCCCTAATATAATTTTTATCTATACGCCATTGTTCAACTTTCTTATACGATAATGCATTTTAACAAATATAAACAAGGTATCTGAAAGAATATTGCAAGGATCTTGTCTTTAGAACTCTAAACAAGCATTTAACAAGGATAAGATAAACAAAAAAATTAATAAGCTTTTACAAATTTGCAACGTAAATAATCCATATATCTGAAGAAAGATCAAGAGGATCTTTTCATCAGAATTTTATACAAGTGTAAACCAACATAAAAGTTAAAAGTTTAAAGTATAAGGTACTTAAGTATTAATTTTAGTATTAATTTAAATACATAAATAATGGACTTATAAAACACCATGAATACTGAATTCAATATAATATCTTTATTTCTTTTTTTTTCTTCCGGATATATCTAAATGTTTTAAATTTTCTCTATTTGAAATACTTTTAATGCTCATAAATGTATGATGATAGAAAAATCTCCAATATTTAAAATTGACTATCTACTGATGTAGTCCAAGGGTTTACGCCATTGAAGTTTACAAAACAATTCTGAAAAACCAATATAGTTATAGTCTAAAAAAAAAAATTACAACAAGAAAATTCTTACTACCGCTAAAAAATTCAAATTTGTTCACTATTGTTCTTTTTTTTTTTTCAAGGTTTAATTTTTTCTCACCAATCTTCTATTACTGCCACAAGCAAATGCCAATTTAGGTAGAGAAAAGCTGGGTCGCCCCGGACACTTAAGAAAAATATATACTGTACACATGTACTAACAGAAAAGTGTTAAAAGACTTTTTACAAAAGTATAAACTTTTATCTATCGGATAAGAAACAAAAAAACAATTATTGTGTACCTTATTAATATAAAAAATTATAAAAGAAAAAATGTTAGAAAAAAGGCATGTTTCAAAATTGGAGGGTAGCCTCGAACACATAGTTTAACCATGGTTTTACTTCTTTTTACTCGTGTGACACAAATATAATATATAACTAGTTAGCATTGGACTGTTCTAGAACATGTGTTGAAGCATTCTCAACATATCATGTGTTGAGAACTCTGAACAAATAAAAAAAATCGCCTTTTAAAATTGTTTCTGATATACCAGAAATGGGAATGAAAATGTCACCATTTAGAAATATAAACATTAGCTTTTTACTAATAAAAATAAACACTTTAAAAACAATTTTTTCAAATCTAAGGTCTTTTTATTGGAATTAAATGAGCTACTGTGATGGGGGTGTGTATTATATTAAATTTGTTATTATTTATGTAAAAAAAGTTGCTTACTTTTAATTTGTAAACGGATTAAGTTGTCCGGAACCACCCTCCAAACATGTGTCCGATATACCTCATTCACAAATAGCAGTTTCAAAACCAGTGAATTATAGTATTAAACCAATTTTTTTTTTAATAACTATTTTAAATAAAAATGTATCTTTAATTATTAAAAAGTTACTAGTTAATATTCAAATTAGGTATAATAATATGAGAATCAAATATGATGGTATGATAATAAGTGAATTAAATGTGATACATCGAACTTCTGGTACTGGGAGAAAATATCTTGGACTCTTAGCTAATCTCTTCGTCATATTATGATAAATATTTTGCATATATTTTCACCCAAGTAATGTTTTTAAAGTATTTAAAATCACATAGCTTCTTTAGTTTAAGCTGTACATTAAGTGTCCAGAGTTACCCGCTGTTCGAGGCTACCCTACTTTTCCCTATTGCTGTTTTTAAATTTAGGTATTGCTGTTTTTAAATTGGAACTGCTTCTGCTGTTTAGTATACCACTCAAATAAATTGGAAATTTCATTTTTCAACTTCAACATTGTAATTTTTTTATTTGCTCCACATATTTTTCTTGATTTTTTGTCAATTTTTTTCCGTAGATTTTGAATCCTATTCAAAAAAAACTATCCGCATTTGCTGATTTATTGCGTGCTTTATTTTTTAAAGCTTTGAAATTTTTTTATTAAGAGATTTTTTGCGTATCAACTTTTAGCACATTTAAAATCAGTTGACAAAATAGAGCTTATAATATTTGTCAGTGAGGATTAAATCACGTCGTTAGTGATTTTATCAGTTTTACTTAATCTCTTAGCAAAGAAAAAGTTGCAATTTTCCAGCCATTTTCTGTATCCTATTTATAGTTGTGACAAATTACGAAGTTCGAATAATAGGGTTCAATCTCCCTTTTGTAATGTTGAGAGTGCTCAACTTTTGGTTTCTAATTACTTAAATGTGTTATAGTTGTTATTGTTTATATTGATAAAATATGTTATTTATATTTTATAATTAACCTTATTATTATTTTTTACATAACTTTTAAATTTATTTGTTTATAAATTAGTTGTTAATTCCAACTTTATTAAATTAAAGTTATAATTAATTAAAACGAACAATTTTAAAAGTTATATAAAAAATAACAAGATTAATATATTAAAATAGTATAATTTTGAACCTAAAAATAATATAACAAATAAAAAAAAATTAAATTTTTTCAAAATGAAAAATAGGAGATAGAACCTTTGGAGTTCTCGCGTCACAGTATGATATTTTGTATTTTTTCAATCAATATTACCAAATAAATAATTAATAATGTTTTTTGCAGTCAATTTAACAAGTTTGGTTTTTTAGTCTTTTAGTTTAACAAATTTTATTTTTTAATTTAAAAATTTAATAGAATATAACATGTTTTGTTAATCTCGTTCAACATAACAAAAGGGATATAGAACCCTATTATTCTAACGATACGAAATGCTGACGTTGTAAAAAAATATGATACAAACAATTCAAATGAAATAATATTTTTTGATAAATAGATGCCGAAGAGGTTTCTCTATCCAGAATCTATAGCGCAGCCGGCGCATAATCCTAAAAATACATTATTTGAACGTCCACATAACGTCTTTTTAGAACCAATTGTCGGCTGGATTTAAACTTTTGTTAAAGTTTTGAAGAAATGACGTAATCCTAAATTCGTTGCGTCTCAAGCTATTATCTAATGAATTTTAAAAAAAACAACTGTGTCGACGAGACAAATTTTGAAATATTAAAATAAACAAAGTTACACGGAACTTTTTATTGTGAATATTCTGAGTCTAGATATTCAAGAGTAAAAATTCAGTGTAACTTTGTTCGTTTTATACTTCAAAATTTGTCTCGTCGACACAGTTGTTTTTTTAAAAATTCATTAGATAATAGCTCGAGGTACAACGCATTTAGGATTACGTCATTTCTTTAAAATACAAACAAGAGTTCACGCAAAATACTTGAAAAAACTGTTGCTAAACCTGTTTGAAGACATATTTTATAATATTGCTAAATGTACATAAAATAATTCTTTAAATTTCATATGCAAAGAGTTGAAATTTTACTAAATAAGTACACAAAAATAAAAATTATGTTTTGCATTTAAAAGGAATAACAAAATAAATGCATTAAAACTTTTTATAAAAAAAACATTTTTTTCAACAATATTTGCTCTCTGCTTCCCAAACTTCTCATATTTTATTAATATTAAGTTTTTTAATCTATTGAGATATTAAGCAATCATTGCATAGTGGTTTCCATCATAAACGTTAAACGCACTATTTATATCTTTATACTAAAAAAAGAAAGGTTCCAACACACTTTCATTTTCGTTCTGTACATATGTACAGAACAAAAATGAAAGTGTGTTGGAATCTAGAGTATCTTATTTATTAATAGATTAATATTCAATGTTTATAAATGAACTTGAAATTAGTTTTTACTTTTTAGATATAGTATTTAAACATCAATACTAATCAAATGAAATGCAACAGATTTTATTATGTCAACTTTAAACTGTTACTGTCTAAAGAATATATTTTGGTCTTTGAAAACAATATCAAAATGGTTGAAGGTTTGACTGAACAAATTAAAAAGATTTAATAAACATTGGTACTCAAAAAATTGAAAACAACATTTAAGCATGTTAACAAATCTATATTGCATCTCTTTTTGCCCACTCCTCTCCGTCACCACCACTTTTTTTGCAAACTTTTTTTTATTCTTTTTAGAAATTGACGATGGTGCCCCGCCACTTTGAAACAGGGTGTAGTTAGCCATATTTCGTGAGGATTATTTACTAATACAGAGATCTTATTTCTATTATTTGAAAAACTAGATTTTGAAATCAGGTTAATTATACATTAATTCAATGTTAATAATTGCTTAGGACATTTATTTATAAACCAGTTAATGATAATAAAACAGAAAACAGCTTGTCGTCAAACAAATACAATATCGTCGAACAAATGAAGTTCTCGAACTTTAAAAGTCAAACTGCGCTTGCTTATACTTACTTTGCACTTATTAAGTAAGTTTAATTGACCTTTATTTACAAACATTTGTTTGTATGCACTTTTAAATACGGATCACCTTGTATAAGTAAGTTACAAAGAGTTATATAAGTCTGTATTTATGTCTAAGACCATAACCCACTAAAAAGAGACCATAACCCACTAAAAAGAGACCATAACCCACTAAAAAGAGACCATAACCCACTAAAAAGAGACCATAATCCACTGTTGCTTATAAAAAATAACTTCCTATTATAGCGATGATTATTTTGCTATAAATAGTCTTTAAATATATTTAGAGTAAAAATGTATATATATTTAAGATGGTACTACCCAGCAAACTTTATTTTCCAAAATAAGATCTTTTTCTTAAAATAATAAACATTTTTCAATAGTAGTTAAAGAACTGAATATAAAAAACACCATTTTTTTACTTAATTGTCACAAAAAATTGCTAAGTCAGCAAAAAAAAGCAAAAAATCATGCAGTTACAAAAACATTAATAATTTGAGTATTATATAAGATAAAAGCTTTAAATTTTACAAACATATAGCTAAATGGTTATTGGAGTGCAATTTTTTGCACTCCAATAACCATTTAGCTATATGTTAATGACACTACAGATGAGGAGGCTACTTAATAGTGGTTATAACCCTCTCTCAATTCTATAACTCCGAAACACGAACATTGACGAACAAGATTGCTGCACGGAGAAACAAATTAAGCGCGGTACTACCAGGGACGTGGTGGGGATTGAACTCGGAACCTCTCGCTATGAAGCGAGCGCTTTACCACTACACCGCTACCGCACAATTGGTATAATTTTTTAAAAACACTGAGCCAAAGTAAAATGACAGATAATAACCTGTAAAAATCATAAAAAATAATCCATGGTGTATATAAAATTTTAAATTCTGGTCAATATAAAAAATATTTTTTGATTATTCTACGACCAGCCCTTTCTACAATATCAATGAACAAACTGTGAACATTTCAAAGAAAAAGATTAAACGGTTTCTGAGATATTAATATTCTAGTTTAAAAATATTTGTAAAATAATGTTCAGAGAAAAACAGCTTTTAAAATAAAAAATGTCATAAACTAAAAAAATCTCTAACTAAAAATATCATAACTGGCCAGAAAAATATGATTAACCACCTTCAATTTTTTTGTGTGTGTCAAAATAACCTTTCTACAACACCAATAAAAAATTGTGAAAAAAAAGCAAACACATAAACAGAGATGGTTGTTAAGGCCGTTGTTAGGTGTTCAAAAATAACCTTGTTGCCTTTGAATACAAATTTTAAGACTTTCTGTTATTCTTTGAAGAAAAGTAAAGTTGTTTTTATGATTTAGGATGTTCGAACAGTTAGAATTTTAGAAAAAAAATTTTTCTGTTTGCTAATTTTATTAGAGTAATATCACCTTAAACATTTTTAGAGTAAAAAAACATGGTTCTGATAAATATGCAGACGAATGTTAATAAATGCATTAACAATTAAACTATATAATCAAATGACATCGTTAATTATAGAGAAAATAACCAACTCTTGGTGGAATCGTGGATCAATTCTTTGTGGCTTGAATTCTTTGAGCCTTAAAACACTTAAAAAGTTTCAACCAAACAAATTGTTCAACCAAACCAAAATTTTTTTCAAATCTTTTATCAACTACTCGTGTAAACTTTTTGATTATTAACAAAAATATGATGTAATATTATGTCAAAAAAATATATATATGTATTTTAGTGTACTTTTTTTTATATCAAACAGTAATAAAAAAAATCACTTATAACAATTTTTATGCATAAAATTCATTTGTGAATGCAAATCAATTTTACACATAAAAATAAAAAAATTTGTAAAAATGAGAGAAATATCTCTATATTTTACAATCATTTGGATACTATTTCAATTTAAAGTTTTGCTAATTCTTATACCACTTTCTTGCTGTTTTAATTCTTTCTAAATCCTTATCTTATTAGTTTGTTTAAAATTACTTACATATACTTAAAAACTTAGTTTGTTTAAAATACTTACATATTTAAAATTAGATACTTACATACTTAAAATTAGATACTTATATACTTAAAATTAGATACTTACATACTTAAAATTAGATACTAATTTAGTTTTTACATTATAACTAGTTTATACGGACGTAAATAAGAGTGAATATTGAGGTAATAAATTAATTATTATTACCAGAGTAATTGTTAGAAAAGTCATTAATCAGGACATTAATCATAATTATAAAAAGTTTCTGTTTGATACTCACCCAAACACTAACTCACCAAAACTTTTCAGTTGATGTTATTTAAATTTTGCTAATACTTTTCTTATATTTCAATCAAAGTATTATAATATAATTATATGGTCTTAACTAAGATGCTAATATAAAACCTTCTGACTCTACTCTACAAACTAACTAAAATTTTAGTACAAACCCAATATAATAGATTGGATCTGATTTTATTCCAATACTTCATATTGGCATTAGTCTATTTATCCAGTAAACAGGCTTTGTTGTTATTTAAGGATAACATTTTTGAAGTCGTTTAGAGCTTTATCTTCAACTTGGTTTATCTTGTACCTTTTATTTGGTTTAAAAAACAAGGCAAATAGAAAAATAACTTCTTTTTGAAGCCGTGACACAGAGGTAAGAGTGTTGACTTTAGATCGATTGGTCATAAGCTCGATGGTTTTCAAAAAAAAATGCCTTCTAGATACAAAAACCTTTAAAAATGTCTTTTTCTGGCTTTAGTGTTCTTGAACCACCTTAAAAACCCAAATAAAAACGGCTGGCTTTAATTTTGGCAAGGCATTTTTAAAATAAGAACTAGCTGAAAAAAAGTTTTAATATATATATATATATATATATATATATATATATATATATATATATATATATATATATATATATATATATATATATATATATATATATATATATATATATATATATATATATATATATATATATATATACGTATTGTGTCTAATAAAGGGGTGGGGTTATGCGCATTTTATCACTTCATGTAAAATAAAAATGAAGAGTACACGGTAAAAAACATTTAAAGAGTTTTGAGAAAGTATATATTAATCATTTATAAAAGTTTTCATATAAAGCATAGAAGTAAACTAGAAAAAATTATTTCTTGATTAATTTATCTGAAGTTTACATTTTTAATAAAATATTTGTAACTTTTATTAAAAAATTTTTCTTAACTTTATACAATGACTTTTATAAATGATTTATAAATACTTTCTTAAAACTTTTTAAATGTGACTATGCCGTTTTTTCCCGTGTACTCTTTAAATATATAAAAATTTAATACCAAAAATCAATGTTAAAAATGTGAAAACAACACTAATAAAGATGTATTTTATTATCGCTATTTTGTTTTTCAAGTTATTATATTTTATTTCTAGGTTTATTCTTACTAAATACCACACAATATATAGCAAATTTAATAAAATTTGTTTTTTGTTTAAGAGCAATACCTACAAATCAATGAAAATCCAAGTGAAATTAAAAAACCAGGTCAATTGCCAAATAATAAAATAAAACGCTCCAAATCCTTTAATTATTTAGTTATCATAGATGAAAATCAAATTAATCAACTCAATGTTTCCAAATTATGAAAACCCTCATAAAATATTTAGTAATTCAAGTATTGGAAATATTTTGGTTGGGTCGTATAAACGATACAATTTGCAACAAGAGTTTTAAAACTTAAAAACATATTTGGACATCTTTACGAATATTTTTTTCAAAAGTCAAAATCAATTCTGAATAAAATAAAATAATAGACTTAAAAGCTTTGTTTTGGTTGAAGATTAGAAATCCAAGAAATATGAAATAGGCAAAAAAGAAATAAAATAATAATAATAAAGAAAATTTTGATAAATCTTATGGCACCAAGCAAACCGTAAGTTATGTTTACAAATAGATTTTTAAATCTGTTTAAGTTTTTTCAAGAAAAAAAAAATACTATGAAATATGAAACACAGTTGATATCGCGTTTGGCAGTCAAAAGCTGACGTTGAGCGATAATAAATTGACGATCAACAACTGAGTTATTTCATTACATAAAACAAGTAAAAGAAAGAAAATCTCTTTTTTTTTAATTTCCTTTTTCAAAGAAATAAAATATGCACAGAAAAAATTGATTAAAGAAATATATTAAAGAAATATTTTAAAATGTGAGTTTTAACATGAGCTGAAGTTTTTTTTAATACAAATTAACACCAAGGGGTTCAAAAAGTTTCGAAAAGAATGAAATATGCACCGATACATGTGTTTAACAATGTTGTTGCTGTTTCAACCTTCTCTTAAATCTAAAATTTGTCAATATATGTTGACTCAACCCTCAACAAATAAATTGCCGTTGTTTACATTTTAACTTCTAATTTTTAATACTATTTTACTTCTTTTTTATCACTATGCTATACAAAATTTAATTTTATTTAAAGATACGTGTCGCCAGCTTTTTCATCAAAAAAATGTCTACTTTCATCTTAAGGTTCAATGCAGATAACAAATCGTATTTGCAGATTAACTATTATTTGACAGATCTTTAACTGTGTGCTACCGTGTAGCTCTAAGCTAAAAGGTTTCCACGATGTGCCGAGCTAAGAGACTTTCATTTTGTGCTCCGCTAGGAAGCTTCTACCTAAAGAAAAGAATAAATAAATGTGTGGAATCAGAGAATGATTCCACACATTTATTACAAATTGGAACTAATCTTTTTAAACTTATTTAAAAAATGTCTACAAATATTGGCAGCACATTTCTCAAAGAGAATCAGTCAATGTGTTTGTAAAAACATTCATTCTTTGCTGTTGTAGTTAAATTGCCACCGCTGGGAAAGTTTATAACATTGGTAAAGAAGGAGGCGTGAACTTCCTTTCAAATGTTCTTCCTTAATAAGACCTTAAGGGCTTCTTAGGGGACCTAAAATAAATAAATAAAAATAATAATAATAATGATAAAAGAAAACATTATGTTTAAAGACTGATTTAACTCTATACTTGCTAATAACCCAATTAGAGTTTAATGTAGATCTAGTGCATTTAAAGCCTTTTTATCTTTATGTGTAATGAAAAGTTGATAGGGATAACTCTTTTGTTTTTCCATGTATTCAATGTGTTTTAGTTACAACAGGTTGTATTTTTTTGAATATTATTATTTGATAAAAAATAATTTAATCGTTCTTTGCATTTCTGCCAGTTATGCAAATCTCCAGGTAGGTACTTTACTTTCAGTTTGTTAACATTTATACTAGCTTGCACCCACGTAAGCATATGCCATTGGAAAGCGTCTGTATAAAAAATGGCCCTATTTAAAAAACGGCCTTCAAAAAATAATAACAGTTTATTAACAAATGTTTTTTATTACTTTTTATATATATATATATTAATAATAGCTTACCAACAATTGCTTTTTAAAAAAAAAGAATTACGAAAAAAAAGGAAAAGAATGCAACATCGTTTTCACAAATATAAATAATATAGTATTCAAATTAGAAGTTTAAAGTTTTTTGTGTTTAAAACTTCAAAACTGGAAACATAAAGTTAATAAATCATTACTTACCATTGGAGGCGGTAGCTCCACATTTTCCCATTAAAATCACCTTTGAGTTGTTAAAAGTGTTCAGTTGTACTGCCACCTTTAACCAAAAGTTTTTGTAACCTGTATTAGTTGTTTTGCGCAATTTTTGATTTTTTTTTGATCAGAGTGAAGTTTTATTTAATAAATATTAGTAAAAACTTCGATTGTAAATAAGAAAAATAAGAAATAAAAATAAGTAAATAAAAATAGTAAACAAAACATCTTTTAGTTATCTTTGACAATAGAGTTAATGCTTCGAATGGAGTTATTGTTTACTATGATTTGTAAATATACTTTTCTCCTTAATAATAAGCTTTTTTCCCTGAGAACATCCGATCGTTTTATTTTTGTTTGTATTACCTGTTCTCCTTGACAGAATTTATTTCATAAGTGTTTAATATTTTTCTGCGATCGCTTATTGCTCAGTGAAGATCAAGTAACGCAGATTTCCTGCACCACATATAACAAAGTAAACATTTTTATGCGAGCCAGAAAAAATAATTTCATTAATTTAAAATTTAAAAAAATAATTTCATTTGTCAGGTTCAAGGCCTTAGCATTGTGGTGGTGGGAAGATCTATCAGGATGTAATCATATAAACTTGTAATGTTATGTAAATAGCAATGTAAATAGGAGTGACGGATCCAGGATTTTTTGGTGTTTAAGATTCCAGGCATAGAGCAAACTCCAAACATTTGTAACATTTGTTTGTTTAAACCCCTCTCAGTTTCAGGGGTAACAAATTTTATATGGTCATAATTTTTGAACGCCGAGAAATAATACTACGAAACTTAAAATTTATTGATAAATATAAGTCTAGTTGAGAATAGTACAAGGATCATTATTTGATGTATAAACATACAAATGTTTGGAGTTTGCTCCTTGTCTGGAACTTAGCTATCTCAAACACCAAAAAATTCTGGATCTGTCACTGACTAATAGTTTAGCTAACAGTTTATGTGTCATTACACTTGAATTATTAAAACTTTAAAAAACTAAAAAAATTAGATTGATTGTATTTAATTCAATTTAATTACTTTCAGAGCTGTCAATAAATCCGTGTGTTCAATGGCATCTAGAAATATTCACTAAGAATGAGCACCTAAGAATTAAATTTTTTTCACCCTACTACATTGTAGTAGGGGTGAAAAAGATTTAATTCGTAGTTTTTTTATTTAGAGACTTTTTGCAAGTGATTTGTACAAAAATCTCAAACAAGTCTCAATAAATTACTTCAGATATCTAATAATTTGTCTAAATTAGGACAATGTGTCGAAATATTTTTCTATAATTGAAATAATTGTTTACATTAAACTGATTTTCAACTATGATAATCTGAAACAAGCTTTAAAGAATGTTTTGCTCGCAAGAAAATAAATTATGAGTGCAATTGGATGCTCGAGTAAACATTATTTTAAGTAATCTTTCATAAATAATAAAAGAAAATAAAAAACAAAATGTTTTGCTTCAAAATAAGTCTGTTAAGAGCAAGACAAATAAGGAGATGTATTAAAGACAGGGTCGTCCCGAATAGGTTTCTCATAGGGAGGGGGTGTCATATATGCTGTTTGCCAACTAAAGACACAAAAGTAAAAAAAATGGTCTCACTATTTGACATTTGCCAACCTTAGTTCAAAACTTGCCAACAAAAATGCTAAATGTACTAATGTGCAATGCATATATAACTGCTTTTGGAGAGGGAAGAGGGTGGTACACCCACTGCACTCCCCTTTCGGGACAGTCCTAATTAAGGAAATGTATTAAAAAGATATATAAGGAGCGAATAAAGGAGATGTATCTATTGTGTCAATAACGACATAAAATGGATTCAATAGTTTGGGTTTGAACATAAATGTTTATCCAACAAAAATTTAGCTGCAAAACAAATTTATATTTTAAACAAAAAGGTAAGGCTATCAGTAAAGGTGTAAAACTATCCTTCAAAGAATGAAATAAGAGTATAATAGTTAAGGTAGATTAGGGTAATATGAGCACCTTAAGCGAAAATTGGAATATTTCATAAATAATTATGCTGGATCCAATATTTTTTTGAATAATCAATTTTTAGGGATCCCTACTCATGATTCACTGAGATATTTGGGCATCCAAAATTTTTTCTTAAAAACACAGAGGTTTTAAAAAAGTAGCAAAAGTGCTCATATTACCCACACCTCTTGGTAATATGAGCACTTTAAATTCGCTCAAAAAAATAACATTAATTAAATTAAAAAATACCAACCTGACAATTAGAACTAATTTTCGGAATATAATGGTTCGTTATTAATCTTTTCGTTAAAAAATCAAATTTTAGGCCATTTTTTATTGAAACAATACTACTTTGTTTTCCGCTAGAAAAAAAAAATTAGTTCGTTATTTTATCAATTTTATTAACTCAAACCTTTGAACAATAAAAAATTCAAATTTTTTGAATTTAAAATTACAGAGAAATATTTAGATTGTTAAAATATTAAAATTTAGTTTTTATTCAAAAATCAATTAAAATCACTACAATATTAGGACTTTAAACTACGTAATTATAATGAAAAACACTGGGTAATTTAAGCATCCTCATTTACACAAAAATGACATCTTTAAATAATGTCAAGACTAAATAGGTCTATGCATTGTTTTTTAAACAAAAATGGAAAGGATTTCTTGCTAACATATTTTTCTTTATGAAAAAATAAATTTCATTATTTTAGCACCAAAATTTCGCGCCATAGATTTATTCATGCGTGATGATATTATTTTAACAACGCAAAAAATTTAATAGTGTTTCAATTAGATGATACCCGCTAATTACTGCATATAAATTTACCCTAATTGTACCGATTTCTGTTATCACCACAAAAAGTTAATTCAAAGAATACAAAGTAACTTTAACTTCACTGCTTCCATCTAAGAAATCTTACCAAGGTGCTCATATTACCCTAATATACCCTACTCATGTGCAACTTCGTTTCTAGTTTATGATAATCAAAGTAGTTGTATAAATTTGCAGAATGCTGTCAAAGATTTAGTCCTGGTATTCGTCGGCTTTACAACAAATGTTCAAAATCTTTATGTTTTAACTAATTTAATGAACCCAATTATACATTTTTTAATGTTGGGAAGAATAAAATAAGAAATTGACAGAAGCAATACAATAAAAAAAACAGTAGAATGAGATAGAGATATTTTTTGTTGACAAAAATTTCGTTGACAAAGAAGTATTCCTTTTTCTTTCTTTTCAACTTATTTAACTCTGTCAGAGTTGTTTTATGTGTGCTATAAAAGATACCTGTTATTAGAGGCAATACAAAATTACAACAGAAGTTGTTTCTGTTAAAATGTACAAAAAATGAAATAACCTATAAAGCAAATAAGAACCAAAACTCGTTTGAACTTGAAGATAAGTCATGGTCTTCCAATCTGTTCCATATTACGAATAATGAAGTAGAATGAGATAGAGATATTTTTTGTTGACAAAAATTTCGTTGACAAAGAAGTATTCTTTTTTCTTTCTTTTCAACTTATTTAACTCTGTCAGAGTTGTTTTATGTGTGCTATAAAAGATACCTGTTATTAGAGGCAATACAAAATTACAACAGAAGTTGTTTCTGTTAAAATGTACAAAAAATGAAATAACCTATAAAGCAAATAAGAACCAAAACTCGTTTGAACTTGAAGATAAGTCATGGTCTTCCAATCTGTTCCATATTACGAATAATGAAGTAGAATGAGATAGAGATATTTTTTGGATTGTTGAAAGATATTTAAAGATTCGCAATACAAAAGAACAATATATTCATGTCATGAACAGGTAAAACTTATTGGATAGATTATACGGTGTTTAAAAAATAATAACTTATGAGTGATAAAAACATTTTTGAATGAGATGTTATTTTTTATACTTTTTTTGAATGAGATATTGTTTTTTATACTGACCTATCTATAGTAAATCTATCTATAGTAAATGAGAAGTGTTCTTTTAGGAAAATTAATTTTTGTAATTCTGTTGCATGTGTGGGTATTGAAAAGGGAATTTTAAAGATTAGTAATCAATATTTTGACCTTCAACATCAGATTTTCAACCAAGAAATCAGAAAAACTATTTGATTTTAGTTATTTTTTCTTTTTATATCAGATCACTTTTCAATTTTTACTTTTTATTGACTTAATAGACAAGAGCAATCAGTAGTTGTAAAAGAAACATTTTTTTTCATAAAAATGCATATTTTTTTTTATTCAAGTATTTAAAGATACAATCAACAACAGTATCTTTAGCGACAGTAAAATGAAATGTTGTACACCAAGAATATAATCATGGACACACAAAAGTTTCTTATTATACGTAAAGTAAGAAATAATCAAAATATATTTACTGTTCATGGTTTTAATTGCTAGTAAAACTTTTTTTTTTTTTAAACAAAATTAACAATAGCTCTACTCAAACATCTACAGAAAAAGAAAATAAAAAAGAAATTTTGTTGCCTTCATAAAAAGTTTATAATTAAATATTTTCAATAAAAATTCCAGGAAAAAAAGAAAAAAACAAAATATTTTTTAACGTAATATATAATTTAATAGGCCAAAAAATGTTTAAAAAAATGGTAATTGTTTTCATTATGATCGTTTTATTTAATCAATGAAGCGCAGCAAAGTTGCAATAATTGGTTCATATAGTTACTTTCAAACCATTTTCAAAACAGTCTTTGGAGAGTTTTTTTTCAGCAAAAAATCATAATTTAATCTTTGAAAAGTTAATTTTAAAGGACATTAAAAAAAGCTGATTCTCACAGTGTTTAAACGGAAAGCATAAAATTCATTAGCTAAGTATTGATTAAATACATTTTCACGTAATTAAATACATTTTCAAATTTAAAAGTTAAAATACTTACTGTTCTTATATAATATGCACTTTTAATTTAGTTATCAATTGCGCTGAAAACTATACCCTATTTATTTTAATTATCAAAAAAAAAAATAGCGCTTTAAAAATTTCTTGCAATTACCAAAAAACATTTAATTAACAAAGACTTTTCAATTTCATATTATTTTCCAGGAAAAAATATCTATAGATTATTTTTATTTTGCTTGTTAAAGTGAAATTTTTTGAAGCCTTTATGAATAAAAACAACTTTTTGGCCTCTTAGCGTATCAGCGCAATAATAGTGCGCAAACCGAGTATAAACCTTGGCGTAAATCTATATCAAAAAAAAAAAAAAAATTAGTTAACCTTAAGTTAGTTAAAAATTAAGTTAAACTAAAAGTTGATTAATATTTGTTTTATTTAATTAATGAAGCGCAGCAAAGTGGTAGATTTCAATGACTTTTGAGTAAGATTAAAATAAAATCTTAATACTGAATACGTGTTAAATATGAAGCGTTAAAAGTTATTTTTATATGTAAAGCTCTGTTATAAATCTTTTACTGCAAAAGCATTTTTTCAGTTTGTATTTTTTTTTTTTTAATAGTAAAAATTCCTTATCAGATATGCGTGAATCCTAAAACAATTCTCAACAAGTTTTAGTTAAACAAGTCATATATTTATGTCAGTTTTTTTTGGAAAAATTTAGCTTATCACAATTAATAAAAACTTTTACTTGAATTGCACGCAAAATAGCCAGAGGTTAACAAGACAGATTAAAAATGTCGGCATAGTAATCAATTATAATATCTATATCTATATATATCTATATATCTATATATATCTATATATCTATATATATATATATATATATATATCTATATATCTATATATATCTATATATCTATATATATATATATATAAATATATATATATATATAAATATATATATATACATATATATATATATATATATATATATATATATATATATATATATATATATATATATATATACATATATATATACATATATATATACATATATATATACATATATATATATATATATATATATATATATATATATATATATATATATATATACATATATATATATATATATATATATATATATATATATATATATATATATATATATATATATATATATATATATATATATATATATATATATATATATATATATATATATATATATATAGGGTTGCCATTCTCCTCTTTTTTGCGTAGGAAGCGCGGCGCTAAACTAATTAAAATTGAAGTTTTCACAGCGTTCTCCTACGGAAAAAGGAAGAGAATGGCAACCCTATATATATATTTATATATATATATATATATATATATATATATATATATATATATATATATATATATATATAAATATATATATGTATATATATATATATATATATATATATATATATATATATATACATATATTATCAATTACGATTAATAACATTAAATTTAATAAGACAACAATAAAATTAAAAATTAATTAATCAAGTAGTAAGATTTTTGATGAGATAAGTCATTGTTTTTTACGTTGAAGCCACGTTTTATTTAATAACTAACAATTTAAAAATGTGAGGATGCTCGTAAAATATGTTTTTGACATCATTGAGTATCCGTTACGCTTTATCGTTAATCTTTCATTAAAATGTTTTTCCTGATAAATTAAAATTACCAAGAGTGGTACCAGTAGTAAAAAATGTTTTACGTTTTGTTTTTCGAGCGTAACATATGGTAATAATCAGTGCGGGTTTCAATAAGGTCATTCAACAGAACATGCATTGATAAAATTGGTTAATGAGGTTCTGAATGGTTTTGAGAGAAAAAAATAAAATACACTACTAAAATTTTATTGATCTTTTTTTAAATATATTGTTATTAGTATTCTTCGAACATTGAAATGACGCAAGCTACGCTTTTTTTTAATAACATACCAAGCAAATGGATTAGCACAAAAGGGTTTATTATTTTATGAGTTCTATTTCCCATTCTTGTACTAAAGGTTTCATAAGAGTTTCTTTACTTAGTAAATATAATAACTCACCCGAACACCGCACACCCGCACACGCAAAAACTAAATAAAATGGGGTAATTTAATGCGTTTTATTGTAAAATGTATTAACAGCGAATTTCATGAGCCTTAAGTCTACAACCATTAAATCTGATGCAAAATAACTGCTTTTATATCGTTTCATCACAAAGCATATTTTTAAAAACTATTTTTGCCAAGCTATGTTATTGTTACATTAAAATGATTGGTTGAGATTACACGATTGAAGTAATTAACGAATCTACGGAAGTTTTAAGTAGAATCTACGATTCAGGTTTTTTGTGGAAAGTACGTTTGTAAAAACGCCATACAGTTCGCCACTCAGTCAAAAATATGGATTTTTAAAAAAAAAAAAAATAAAGATTAGACAAAAAAATGTGAAAGTAAAAAAGCAACTAAAAAAGGTACTCATCAATTTTTATTTAGAACTTTGTATTAATTTTAATACATTGATATAAGAAGATAAAATATTTCCAAGGAATCAATTTATTACGGAGGGCATAAAATTTTGAACTTTTGATTTGATGTCATCCATAAGCTTGCGCACAGAGCAACAATCAAAATTATTTGATGCTTTTTTAATTGACATTTTCAAATCTTTAACGTTTCTGCAGAATTTTTTTCTTGTGTTTTGTTTAATAATTACCCAGCACTTTTCAATAAATCTTAATTCTGGGCAGTTTGGACTTACTGTTTTAAGCACAACTTTCACGGAATTTTGTTTAAACCATTTCATTGCCAGTTTACCATAATGACTTGATAATAAATCAGAGCAAACACATATCATTTATCATGTGATTTAGTGAAAAGTAAAAGTCGTTTTAGTAAACAGTTTTTAACACGTATTTATAAGTATTACTTATAAATTAACTTAGAAATATAGGGTACTTAGTTTTTGCCACACTTGCAAATAGTTTGCTAAATCAAGGCTTTTTTTAGCAAACTTATTATGTTTTGTGTATTTAAATTTCTTATCTGCTTTTCTTTAGCTTTATAATAGG
The DNA here is from genome assembly GCF_038396675.1 of Hydra vulgaris. Classification (NCBI taxonomy): domain Eukaryota; kingdom Metazoa; phylum Cnidaria; class Hydrozoa; order Anthoathecata; family Hydridae; genus Hydra; species Hydra vulgaris. The sequence continues at coordinate 29,732,677 of NC_088933.1, read as the reverse complement.
TAGCAATTCGGCAAATAATTTGGCATTATAAAAAACAACACCAGGAATTTCCTGATGATCGTACCTCATATAAGTTTTATGTGCGGCCGTGGCGCAGTGGTTAGAGCGCTTGCTTTATAAGCAGGAGATCCAGGTTCGAAACGAACTCTAGACAAATTTTAGCGTCACGGTAAGGAAGGAGGCGTGAACTTCCTGGTTAAATGCACTTACGCGGTGTTCTGTGACAAGACCGTAAGGACTTCTTGGGGTACCTAAAAAAAAAATTGAAAATAAAAAAAATAATATAAATTTCATCCTCTTCAATAACGCAGAAACTTTTAGAATTATAGTTGTGATACAACTTTCTGCTGCGGGTTCTTGTATTATTATTTTTTCTTCTGGATTTCAGAACGGTTAGACACTTTTTGTGATTAAAAAGAATGAAGATCATGTTTATTTCGAGCTTTTACAACAAAACAATGAGAAAACCCGTATCTTTTTGACCGTTTCTTTAGAGAGAGGCTTGCGTTATTTATAAAACTATTAACCAGTTTTCTAAACAAATTTTTACCTTAAAAAACCTTTTTGATTTTTTTTTGGGGGAAACGTCGAATAACACGACTAACGGTGTAGGCAGTGACGGATCCAGGGGTTGGGAGGGGGAAGGTATACATCCCCTCCCCACAACAACCTCAAAGTTCTAAAGCTCCAAGTCGGTTGCGTCTTCCACATTGCTAAATTTTTTTTTACTGACAATGGTGGTATGTTTTCTTATCATTCGTCTGCAGTAAATATTACGTGTGTTTTGATTCACTGACATCTATTTATCTTATACTTGTTTCTAATATGTTAAGATTGATGAATATATTTCCTTTTTTATCCTTCTACTTAAAGTATTTGGCAATAAGTAAACTAACTGTTATGACATGAAGAACACAGACATGTGTGCCCACATTTGATGTACACTAGGAATACGCATAATTTATTGAAATGGCTGTTTATGGAACGTCAATAGTTCACAGACAACTTTTTCAATTTTATCAAATTTATTTTAATTTATCATTAATATACTGATTAATGCTAATGAGAATGTTGAAAAAAAAAAGAAGCAAACATGCTTTCTCGGTCTTCTGTTTTAAGAATTAAAAAGCAGATAGACTCTTTTTACTCTGCCATTTTTCCATATTGATTTAACCACTGCGTATGAGAATCAAGAAGAATCAAGGAGAAACCTATATATTGATTTAACCATTACGTATGAGAATCAAGAAGAATCAAGGAGAAACCTATATATTGATTTAACCACTACGAATGAGAATCAAAAAGAATCAAGGAGAAACCTATATATTGATTTAACCACTACGTATGAGAATTAAGAAGAATCAAGGAGAAACCTATATAGAGTTTAAGTAACTTTTGCTTTCACTAATATCAGAACATTTTTTACTTTGACGTAAAAAATGTTCTGATATTAGTGAAATGTTCATACCATGCTTAAGTTTGTTTGTCCACAATGCAATATAATAACAATAATAAGGACTATAAGTTGTAAATCAATGCTATATATACAAAAAATGGTTCTTGTTCCTTAGAATAACTTTTTTAGTAAAATAGTACTGACAGTTAACACCTCACAGAGGGTAAAGCAACCTTGGAACAAAATTAAATAACATTGTTTTCTAGGGTATATTAACCATGGAAATGGAATGAGTCGACAACGTTGTCCCTTTTCATTTCCAGAACGACGATAAATTTTTTAATATTGCGACGTTGACAAAAAACGACGTATTTTACTGTTGTCCGACGTTGTTAGAAAAAGTTGATTTTTTTTATAAATAAAAAAATGAGGAGGGTAATTTCTTTAGTTTGGTCATAAGCATTACAACACAGCTTCCGCTGCAGCAGTTTAAAAGACAAAAGCATTATTAGGACAAAAAAAAGACGAAAGCATTATTAGAACAGTTTAAAAGGCAAAAGCATCTAAGGTTCAAGTACCCAAAGCTATACAGCATTTGAATGAAGATTTTATATCTTATTTTCCATTTTTTAGGTAAATTTTTATCACTATAACTGAATTGTCTATATATATATATATATATATATATATATATATATATATATATATATATATATATATATATATATATATATATATATATATATATATATATATATGTATATATATATATATATATATATATATATATATATATATATATATATATATATATATATATATATATATATATATATATATATATATATATATATATATATACGAACAAATACAAGCAAAACGAGTGCAACCAAATAATGCTAATTTAGTTTCTTTATATAAAGTGCTGCATTTTTTCAATTTAGAGAAATAACTATGTAACTGTTTAGAGACAAAGTTCTTCAAGTTTTATTCATCACAAAGTTCATTATTTGTACACGAAAATTAATAAATTAATCAAAAGTATTAAAAAAAATTGATTTCCTTCTGGACAAAACAAGGGCAACTCAACAAAATGTTGACCAAGCTGTATTTCGCTATCAATATTTTGTGGCGAATCCTTTGTTGTCGATCACAGCCTTGCATCTTCGAGGCATAGATTCGATTAGGTGATCAATGAAACTTTGTTGAATCGCTGCCCAGGCCTTTTGGATTTGTTCAAACAGTTGATCCTTATTATGAACACTTTCACGATTAATTCTTCGGTTGACGATCTCCCACAGGTTCTCGATAGGATTGAGATCCGGAGATTGAGGCAGCCAATCCATCACCGATAGGTGGTTGTCTTGAAACCACTGCTTGACTACTTTTGCAGTGTGTTTCGGATCGTTGTCTTGCTGAAAAACCCATTTTATTGGCATATTCCATTCAGCCTGAGGTAACATAACATCTTTCAGGATATTTTTATACATGAAACGGTCCATTATTCTATCGTATCGATGTAATGGACCTAGACCGTTAGCAGAAAAACACCCCCAGACCATTACATTGCCTCCACCATGGCTCACGGTCTTATGGCAGTAACGTAAATCGAGGCGTTTTCCGGCCGGTCGACGTATACGGCAAATGCCATCGCTCCCGATGATGTTGAAATTCGATTCATCACTAAACAGGACAGTTCACCATTTCTGCACATTCCAGTCAATATGAGATGTAGCAAACAGGAGTCTTTTTTTCTGGATTTATAGTGAAATCAGCGGTTTCTTAGCAGGGCGTCGAGAAAACAATCCGGCTTCAACAGCACGTCGTCTGATTATTCGGTCCAATACAGGCAGCTCTAATTGCTTTTGTATCTCGACTGATGATATCCAGGGATCCTTCTTGACGGATCGGACGATCATAGAATCCTCTCTAGAAGTGGTGGAACGCGGTCTTCCACCTTTGTTATCTGCTGTCAACTTCCCCGTAGAACGATATTTGGAACATAGTCTTGATACGGTCCATTTTTCAACGCGATATTTATTACAAATACTTTTTTGTGACATTCCACTTACGTAATCGCCAATAATTTTCTTTCTTAGTTCCAATCCAAGACTGTCGGGAGCCATTTTTGCACTTGAAGTCATAAAAATAATAAAAATAAATAATCACGCTCTCAAGGCTTACCGTGTCACATTTACCTTGTGATGAGACAATAATGCTCTGTGGAACACAACGTCTTGGTTGGATGTGGACTGTATTGATGTAATGAAACACTTGTTGTATTTCACTTCTGGTATTGATGTTCTTCGACAAAACACTTTGATAAAACTCACTTCGATAAACTGTCTTGATAATACTGACTGATTGACTTCCACATACTGACTGAATTATATGTCGATTTACATGTCTCTTATATAGTAAAATGAACCTGTGTGAACCTGTTCTGGAAGATTCTAGATGCTTCTTTTCGATGTTTCTGGAAGCTTCTGTATGCGTCTGGATGCTTCTGAATGTTTCTGGATATTTCTGGATGCTACTGGATGCTTCCAGATGCTTCTTCTGGAAACTTCTGGAAGCTTCTGCATGCTTCTGGAAACTTCTGGATACCTCCTTTAATTATTAAATAACTTCCGGGACGTTGACACGGACCATACTTAAGCAAATGAAACAAACCAAAAAAGTTGCACTTGTTTTGTCCGCTGCCAAATGGCACTTGTTAACGAAATTCTGCCTGTGTGCTGTCACCTGTCAGCTGATTGCTCATGTCATGGCATGCTATGACTCCAGACTCCTGAACTGTTTGCTGTGGTAGTATAGTTCGTTTCGTTTTAAAGACATGTAAAATTAGGAACACTTTTTAGCATTGTTCGGTGTTGGTTGCAAATGTTTTGTCCAATATTGTATATATATATATATATATATATATATATATATATATATATATATATATATATATATATATATATATATATATATAATATATATATATAAGCCAATCTGTTATTGATGCGATAAATCCTTTCAAAAACATTTAAAAGATTTGTCAAGCTTATAATAGCATTTGTTATTATAAAGGAATGTGATTAAAAGTTACAACGCTATTAACACTCAGAAACTCAATTCAAAAGAACAACAAAGTAATGTTCATACAAATAAGATGCATTTAAATTAATTAAATTATTTACAACGTTTATAAAAAAAGAAAACTAACATATTGTTTATAATACGCAAAATATACCGACTCAAGAGTTAGCCGATCAAAATCGAAAGAATAGAGTTGATGCATGTAAGGAAAATTTAGCCCAATTCCGTAACGGCCAATGAGAGACTGTGATTTTATTAAAAAAAAATGAATCATGGTTTAATTTGAGATAAGTCGATCACAAGTTAGCTAATGCTAGTTAGGTTAGTGAAAGTCGAAAGTTTTATTTATGGAAGTTCGGGGCTTGGTGACAAATTGTGTCTTCTTTTTGCCCCGGTCATTTGTATTTATATTGAAATATTACTTCAATATAAATACAGATGGCAAAACATATAACTATAATAATAGTTCAATAACTGTAGTCAGACGCAACAGATTTAAACCGAAAAGCATGTTTTACTTTTTCAAATAATTGATGTCTTTCATTTGGGTTATGTTGAAAAGGGTAGCACCATTACTAATCAATATTATATGAGAAATTGTATGAAACTTATAATACTCAAAATAATTAAAAAAAGATCCTTAACAAGCACTCAAAATTTTAAACTTTTCCATAAAAGCAGAATGTATGAAAACAATCGGTCGTTTCCATACCATTGCTCGATCACGTGTTGCCATCACAGAGACGTCACAGAGTCTCTTAATCAAGAATTTATAAAAACAATCTTAATCAACTCATTGATTTGTCAAAAACTTTTCACACTGTTAACCATAAAACCATAAAATACCTTAAACATAAAAAATTAGAATTCTACGGAGTAATTAACAATAACTTGGTATAAGGATTACCTGTCAAACAGAAAACAATACATAATATGCAAAGTAAATGAAACAAAAAAACGCATTATAACCTGTGGTGTTTCACCGGTATAAATCTCAGGACCATATATATATATATGTTCATATGGCATATCAACATAATATAATGTTAATTTGACATATATGTTCTTTCTTTGGATGCTAAAAATAAATCATAAATGATTTATATTTAGCATTTAAAATATTAAATCTTAATTTGTTTGTTGAAGACACTATTCTTTTTTACTCAAACAATAACCCAGGAAAAAAAGTTCTACAGAGTTTCTATAAACTTTTGGAACATATAGCCTATAGAAATTCTATAGAATTCAATAGAATTTCTATAGAGTCTCGGTTAATTTCTATAGAAACTCCAATAGAACTTTTTTTTCTACTTTTTATTTTATAGAAAAAAAAGTTTTATAGCAATTTCTTTAGAACTTAATAGACATTCTATAGAAATTTTATAGCATTTCTATATAATTTATATAGACCATATGTTTCAAAAGTTTATAGAAATTCTATAGAACTTTTTTTCCTGGGAAAGATCTTTTTAAAGTGTTTAAAGAAGGATTAATAAAAATTAATGAGTATTATTAATGATTACAAAACCAATAGATATTCACTAAATATAGAAATAACTAATCTATGTTGTTCCATAAATTTAGTAAACATGATCACACATCTTTAAAATTACAAATAAAACAGTTGTTAAAGAGAAATCAATCGTTTATTTCCTTGGAGTTATATTAAATTAGAATATATCATGGATGTTTCATTTTAAATATATTGAAAATAAAGTCTATAAAAATATTTCTATGATATTTAGAAATAAACCAGATCTTAATGCTGAATGTTTAAAATGTGTATAATTTTTATTTATTCATAGTTATCTTTCCTATTGCACTATTGCATGGGGAAGTATCAAATATGTTAAGCTACAAAAAATCTATAATAAATAAAAATATGCAAGTAGGATTATATTGGGCGTTTACCAGCTCATGGTGAATCTCTTTTAAGAGAACGTAATGTCTTTAATAAACTTAATATACATCAAATTTTGATGTTATGAATTAAATAGAACATGGTTGATTTCCTAATGTATTTGTTTCTTACTTTAGAGACATTCCTCATGAACACCCGACAAAGTTTTTCACATAACCACTGGAAAAAAAAAATTTTCTCTGATCTGAATGCACACTAGTTTATTTTGTGCCAATTGGCATTAAAATTTACTGTGCAAAAGATAATTAAAATAAATTAATGTTTAGAGGTTGTTCAATGGCCTTTTAGTTTTACAATAATAGCATTACATCTTAAATAATTTCCTAATTTTATCCCATGTTCAATTTAGATAAAATATTAAACAAATTTGATGCACCATTGTCTTTTATGAGCTAACTTCTTTGGTCATGTGACAAGCAGCCATCTTGTTATCTGATGTTTTTGATTGAAAAACATTTTCATTAATTGTAATTTTTCGCTGAACAACTGAAATATTTAAAGATTTTGAGGTTCTTATTTATTTTAATCCTTTAAAATAATAACTATAGCTGTTATGCCAATATCTTGTTTTTTAGTGCTAAATATTATTTGGTGACTTAACTTACTTTAGTGTTTGTAGTTTTGTAATACTTATGATTTCATCACATTCATATTGAAATATTGATCACATATTTTAAATTATGTTTGCAAATTAATATTTAATTTCTCAAGTTGAGTTTAATTTGGTATCATTTAATTTTAGCTTGTTGCTGAAAATGAGTGAAAAGATAAATTCTTCAAATTTTCCTTTGACACGTAATCGAACTGCAATATGGTTGATTAGTCAACCTGAGAAGAATCTACCAAATAACATCCTTCCAACGATGGTTGATGTGTTAAGGACGTTTTTCCACTATCACAAAGCATTGAAACAAACAGTTCCAGCCAGTGCAAAAACAACATCTAATGGTTTAGCTCACATCTGGAAAAAAGCCAGAATTCCAATGACTTACCAGCCTTATATTGTATCAAAAGTGAAAGCATGTGTTGATGAATATAATTTAATTAAAAAGATTAAAGGAAAAGCTAGTTAGTCACAGATTGCCAGAGAGAAAGATTTTAGTATCAAATTAGATTTACTGTTTGACACTTCAGACAAGGATGCAAACAAGCTAATTAAAATTGATGAAGATAAAATATTTCTAGAAGACCAAAAGAATGCTCGTATGATGAAGATGGCTGGAGAAGATGTAAAATTATCTCAACAAGAAAAGCGAACAGCAGAGCGTCAACAAGCAGAAACAAAAAGAAAGCAGATTGAGGAAGAGAGGAGACAAAAAGCAAATTCTGTCCTTACCCCTAGCTGTAGCCACTTTAGATTTGACTGTGATAGTGATAGCAAAGCACCAGAAGTCAGTGACATTCCTGATGACAATGATGATTATGAGATAGAAATTCCGTTTCATCACAAAAAACTAGTAACCCAATCAACTGACTGTGAACAAAGTCCTAAAAATAAAAAGCCACATATTCTCAATGAAACTTTGTCTTCTCCAGAAATTATCATCCACACTTGATCGAATCAATTTATCTGACCAAAAATTCACTATATTGGCTGCTGCAATTGCTAGAGCAAGTGGAGAGGACCTCTAAAGTACACTATAATCAAGATCAACAGTCCGCCGCAAACGCATCATGCACCGTTCATTAACTGAAAATCATATTCGGCAGAAATTTATGTCAAGTGAAAAACAACATATGGTCTTCCACTGGGATGGTAAGATAATGAGAGACAGTACCAACTATGAAAATCCAAAGTCTAATGTTGATAGAGTTGTTATTGATGTGACTGGTCGTAATCTGGAGAAAATACTGGGTATTGTAAAGATATCATCTGGCACTGGACTGGCACAAGCAAAAGCAACCTTCTAGTTACTGACCATATGGAATGTTGCAAACTATATTGTCGGTATGTGTTTTGACACTACAGCGTCAAACACGGGTTCCAAAAATAGTGCGTGCATCTTGCTAGAGAAGTTGATGGAGAAAAATCTTCTCTACTTTGTTTGCCGTCACCATATGCGTGAAGTAATTATTGAGGAAATATACTCAGTTTTGCTTGGACTCAGCAGTGGGCCCAACATAGATCTATTTAAACGATTTCAGAAGTGTTGGTCAAGCATAAATCAAGCCAATTATGCTCCATTAGATGACGCCCATCTTGCTGAACCACAGCTTCAGCAACTTAGATCAGAGGCTGGCTGCTTTCTGCAGCCTTTCTTATTAGATGACTCTTCGTACTTACCAAGAGAAGACTGCAAAGAGAAGAGCTGTGCCTTTTAATTTTGGGTTTTCCGTTATCAGACTATGCCACCAAGAAGTATCGCTTTCGCATGCCGGGAGCTTATCACATGGCTAGATGGATGGCTAAAGTCATCTATTGTATAAAGATATACCTCTTAAGAAATGAATTCAAGCTAACTATGAAAGAACAGAACAACTTGTGCGAATTTTGTATCGTTGCTGCTCATATCTATGTACCAGCATGGATTGCCTGTCCAATTGGAAGTGTTGCTCCAGCAAATGACCTTATGCTCTTCACAAGAATTAAACAATATTCTGAGATCAACAAGGTCATTTCAAATGCTGCTATGAAGAAGCTTCAAAATCACACTTGGTACCTTGGGTCAGAAATGATTCCACTTTCATTATATTCTGACAGGGTTTGTGACACAGAAATAAAGTTGATTGCTGAAGCTATGATTCAAAGTGGAGCTGATTGGAGTGTCAGGGGTATAAAGCGTCTAGCAGCAGAATTAAACAAGTTGGAAAAGAAGCAACTTCATGAGCTTGTTACATCATCATCAACTGCTGCTTTGCAGTCACTTGGTCTCGATGTAACCATTTTATCTGGAACCGATCCAAAGATCTGGGAGGAAATTGCTGAATTTCGTTATACTAAAGCATTTGTTAAATCTGTGAAATTTATCAATGACACTGCTGAGCGTTCTGTTGCTCTTATGAGCACATTTAATCAATCCATCACAAAAACTGAATCTGAAATGCAGAAACTAATTTAAGTTGTTGAGGACAACAGAAAGCGCATTCCAGATTGCCGAAAAAGCATTTTAATGACATATGCCACTGTTGCTACAGATTAAACTTTTGATCTTGTAAATAGTGCAACATTTGAATGTTATTTGCATTATTTAAAGAATTTTTTGAAAATGATTAATTGTATATCATAGCTATAACTCAAGTTTTTTAAATATTGTTGTTGCGGCGAATGCTTTTAACACAGTAAATTTTTATTTTCCTTGAGCAACCTCTAAATATTATCCAAAACACCTAAGATTTTGCACAGAAGTTTTTTTCAATCTAAGAAACAATATTTAAAACTGTGCAACATTTAATTCAAAAATATTTTTTTTTTAGCACCCCTAATTTATATGTATATATATATATATATAAATATATATATATATATTTATTTATTTATATATATAGTTATATATATATATATATATATATATATAACTATATATATATATATATATATATATTCATATATATATATTACAACTTTCTTTTGCGTTTTATTGAACTTTGATATTTTGCAAGATTTTGTAACTTTAAAACCAAATATCTCAGGTTAGAAAAATTCAATTTCCTTTAAATTTTCACAGTATCTTCAGTATACATATAAAATTCTTTTGAACTGAAATCTTATAATAATTAAATGTATTTATTGCATGTTATTTGTTTTTTATTCTCAACTTGGTATTTTTTTAAATGCATACATAATAAATGATGCATTCTTTTTATTCTATTAAGATTCAATATGTCATTTTTGTTTAAATGAACCTACAAAACCTACAAAAATTCATTGTGATTCGTTTACTATATTTTGTGATATTGTGTTTTGAAATTACTTTATTTTTCGGCTTATTTTTTTAATAAAAGTATGGGTAGACAACTTTACAAAAAAAAATTATTAAATGATTTTAAACTTAAAAATTTAAATTTTTTTAGAAGTTCTTGGGAAATAATATTAGTTTTTAAAAGAATTAGGTTTTTTCTAGTCCTACCACTTTCTAATTTCTAATTTTTTAATAATTAATTATTTTTATAAAATATAAGTTTGTAGATAATAGGAAAAAAAAAATCAATATCATTTTTGTCCCATGAGACTAGAGTATTTTAACGAAGCTTATTGTGATATTTTAATTAAAAACGGCAGCCCTTTGAATTTTGACAGCCAGAACAATTTTTATTTTAAAGATATTAAAAGATATTTTTAGTCTTCTATAGTTTCTAAACAAACAATGCAAGAACTTTTTAAAACTCACAGAACTTTTAACATGGGGGGCATTTTGAACTTTTAGCTCGGGTCACCTCTATCTTAAACTTCACATCCAATATTTCATTTGGGTAAATTAAGCACGCCTAGTTATTAATTTGATTGACTATATTCCCTCAATTTTAGAGGTTTGGCAACTTTTCATGGTCATAAATTGTTAGACACTTGAATACTATTTAATGAAATTTTAAACCAGTGAATATATATAAATTTAGTTTAGAATAGTAATAGTTTAAAAATCTATAATTATTACCCTCACAAATGGGGTTAGAGGTGGGGGTTAAGGTTTAAGGGGATTGTTTTTGTTTCCCAGGTTTAATTCACAGCAATTTTATGCAAAGCATTCTCGTTTGGTAAAAACATAAACATACCTAAGTTTGAAATTAGCTTTATGTCTGAAAGTTATCAATCAAATATTTTATGTAATTGTAACACTTGAGTATTTTGATGAATATAACACGGTTTACAAGTTTTAATTATTAATTTTTGTTAATATGTTGTTAATTACTCGCTTGTCCCACTTTACCCCTTACCTGTCCCACTTTATCTTAATAGCACTTTTCCTCTAAAATCAAATATATATATATATATATATATATATATATATATATATATATATATATATATATATATATATATATATTTATATATACTTTATTATAACCTGCGGTTAATCTTAGCGGATGAAATCAGTGTTCGAAATGATGCTTTATTTGTTAAAACTTGTTTGATGTAGTACATAATTATATAAAAATTTATTTTTTTATGTCCAACTTCTCCTTGTTTATATTGGTTATTATTCTGAATTTATGAAAGATAGTTATTATTTTTTTATTATTATTACCTATAGAATTGTACAACGACAAACAAATGTGAAAAAAAAAAAATAAATAAATAACTTATTACGCATAAATTTTATATCAAAATTATCAAATAAATATAAAAACATTATTAAACATTTAATTCAAGTTCATATTTTTAGAAATTCTCGGATCGGTAAAAATAAATCGGATCTGTTAAATGTCTAATCGGCTTCACTATCTGATATTTTTTACGTCACTCAAACCCATAAGTTTTTTGCAATAAAATAATAAATTAAGATCAAACAAGCAAATTACATAGATAATAATGAAAAGACAATAATAAATGCAAAGATAATCCTTTAACGTTATTTGAAGAATATTGTAAAAGCATTCCAATTAAGTTAAATAAATCGATCGACGTTTCATTTAAACAAAAGGTTTTTAAACAAATATGAGATGTTTTCGTTGAGGTTTTATAATTGTTTTCAAAAGCTTAAATTATAACTTAGAAATTATATTTTACCCATATAGTTAGCTACTGTTTATTATTTGGAAAAAAAAATAATACTTAGATAATTACACATTTAAAACATCAAAAAAATTTAAAATAGCTTTATTTATAAAAAGCCTTTTTGAATTCTTTTTTCAAGTTTATCTTTAAAGATTAAAGTAATTCGAATGCTCATTCATTACTAAATGGTTTCATTCCAACAAATACCGACTTTTTAAAGCCGAATGAAAAAAAACAACATTCCGAATTTTATTAGCTAATTGCGGTCGCTTAATGTGGGCGACTCTGGTATTTGTTTGTTAAAGGCACACGCTAGAAACTTTGTTATTACTTTATTTAATACGTCAATTGCTTATACGTTACCTTTTTGCGCGTTTTGTTTAACACTTAAACTGGAACTCAAACGTAGATACGCTAAAATTTTAAAGTTGTACATTAAATTACGTAATGGTAGTACAATTTTTTTTAAATGCTAATTCAATAGTAAACAATGTTTTTTAAAAAATGCAAATGATAAGTTAAGATTTAAAACTACATCGCTAATAAAGTTGCTAATCAAGTCAAAATCAAATCTACATGAAATTTTTGGTCTAAGTTTCAGTCAGCAGTTTTTTGGCCATAATTCTAAAATTAGCGCGCCATATGCGTCAGAGTGTATTACAGGCCAATATAGTTTGCCTCACTTTCTGGGACAGTCTGGATGTTACCCTATTGTGTTTATAAGGAAAAGCTAACAAAAAAAAAAAAGAGAAAGAAAGGTACAAGGACCAAAAGGACCACTATTTTTTGAAAATTTTGCAAAACTAATTCTTGATGCGATTTATTATTACTAGCCAAGGGTTGCCTAAAGTATTAGGAGTTCTGGTTGCATCATCTTGTCTCTATGTTAAACAGTTTTACCAACTTAAAATGTTTTGGAATTAATGCAAATGTGTAATTGGGTTCTAAGCACAAAGCTATGGGTACAAAGTATCCATTTCCTCATAATTTTTTATGCTCTCAGTAGTAAACTCATAATTTATGATCCCTTTTTCGTTTAAAGATACCTTAGACGTCATTCGAATTATAAAAACACATCTTTTTTGTATATGTTATTCTGACTAAGCAGTTAGCAACTTGCAATCTTTCTGATAAAGTTGTGACCTAATAAAAATAGGAGTGCATCGTCTTTAATTTTGCATTCAAAATGATATTTGAATTAAAAAAAGGCGTGTTCTTTTTTAAAGTATTTTTTTCTGTTCAATATCATAAATATTATCACCTCCCAACATCGTTAAATCACTCCTTTTTTAATTTTAATCTCAGTAAAAGATATCTTGATATATTGCTTTTGGATTTCTTATATTTGGTTTAAACATTTGTGACGTAGTTTAAGCTATAATTTACGCACACAATCATAAAGAAGAAAAAAGTAGTAATGTTTTGTTTTATTTCCTCTATTTTCTTCCAGAAAAATTATTTGAAAAAATTAATAACTTGAAGTTGGGTTTCATGTCCCCTTTCTTTCATAAGTATGTGTAAATAGCGGACTTAATTTATTCATTGTTGCTAACCATCGCTAATAGTTAACCTGTATAGTATATATAGTAAATAGTTAAATTGAATTTTTTTTTTTTAAAGTTAATGTTAAGTTAGCATTTTTAAGAGGCCAGAAAAGCGATATATATATATATATATATATATATATATATATATATATATATATATATATATATATATATATATATATGTATATATATATATATATATATATATATATATATATATATATATATATATATATATATATATATATATATATATATATATATATATATATATATATATATATATATATATATATATATGTATATATATATAAAACAAAACGGTTCAAAATAGTTTGTTTTTAATTATAAATTTGCTTTGTTATAAATTGTATTCTGAAAACATAAGTTTTACAAGAAATAATACTCAACCATATGGTTACTATATAAAGATTTTTTAATTCAAGCAAACACAAAAAATCAAAAAATAAGATTGTTCCCAAAAGATATATTCATTGTTTCGTATCATTCCTTACTATTTATTTCTCTTTACATGACCTCTTTAAGTTGTCATGGGAACAATAGCACAACTTTATTAGTAACCATAGAAGTTGGTGATTTTACAATTTTGAAAATGATTAACAATTTTTATATTGTTGAATCATAAAAATTCAATAATGCCTTAAACGACATTTTTTTTTTTGATTTGCTGTCACCAAAAATCGAAACTGACAATAAATGAGAAATTTAATAGCCTCTTCACTCGAAAGTAAATTTGTCGTAGGTCACTAGGCACGTATTTTTATGGACATTTTAGTACATTTAAAAAAAAATCTAGTTCAGGTTACTCTGAAAATTTATAAAATTAAAAAAATGGCTTAAATTAGAAATTACGATTCTAAGTTGTTTTAAATAAGTTATCAAAATTAATTTAACACAGATTGCCGATAATAGCTTCATTCAATAAACCAACAATGCACTTTTTTTACTTGATGCACAGATTGGTTTTTTTAATAAAATAACAATAAAAAAGCTTAAAAATATAAAGAACAAAAAAAGTTGACGCAAGGCTTCAAACAGCAAATAAGACTGTCGGAACAAAAAGTTCCTATTTTTACGATGTGTTGCCAAAATATCCCTATAGGTTGTAAAATTAAAAAGTTTTTAAGTTACATTTAATGCCCCAACAGCTAACTAGATTCCCACTTTACTATTCAAGTTGTTAGAACATGCACGCAGCATTTATAAATGCAGCAAAATCGCGTTAATTTTAACATCAAATACTTGTTTTCTTTTAAACTTCCTTCTTTTTTCAAAATATTTTCCTTGGTCCATTGATATAACAAAATTTTGCTATTGTAAACTGTAAACATGCATATCTTTTTACTTGTAAAATGAAGAGTTCATTTTTAGCATAATTTACATAAAAATCATAAATAAAATTTGGCATAAGTAAAAGGTTGGCATAATTGCAAAACTAAAATTATTATTCCTGGCTACTAAAATTATTTTGGTTGACTAATTATATACAAATGACTCCATCATTATTTGTTTTTTTTCTTTTTTAGTCATGCTATTTAATTCTATTGTTTACATACGTCTTCACCAAACTTTACCGCCAAAGACTTGCAACCTTTAAAGAGGCTTAAATCTGTGTTTCTTCAAGTGATTATAGAATAAGTCGGCATTATTTCCCAAGAAGATAACTTTACCGGCAGTATACGTCGAATGCTGCATTTTATTGTAAACATTTTCACCAAAAAAAAAAATTTGTTTCTATATCTTTTATACATTTTTCATTGTGTTAAGTTCATAGTTGACCATTAAAACTGTCAAATCAAAAATTTATATTGTTACCATAGTTACCACTCACCAAAAATTTTACTTTATTATTTTGCTTAATTTTTGTTTGTTGAGAAATAAAAGCTTTCTTGTCAATTTACAAAGAATCAATAGAAATAGTTTAACCGTGTTAGCACATTATATTTACGAAAAATCGTAAGTGCTGAAAAGATAAAATTTTGAAACATCTTATAAAATGCAATGTCTTGAAGAGAACTTGTAAAAGTCCCACCGTAATTTAAAAATCCTTAAGTTGATTGAAAGTACGTTCAATTTAACTTAGATTTGCGAGTAAATATTGAAGCATCATTGACAAATTTAGATTCATTCATTCAGGTTGTATTTATTGGTATTCACAGTTTAGTTCTAAGCCTCATTTTTTTTTGGAAAAACATTTTTTATTTTATTTGATGAAATATGAATTAGTTGACTTGATCGCATAAATTTTGCGTAAAAAGTGTCTGCGTTAAAGTATGTGGTGTACCCAGATAATGAACATTAAAAGACTTTTAGCAGTTTTAAAACGCTTTTAGCAAAAGACAACAAAATCGTCTCAGTTTTTATTGAAAAATGAAAAATACAATTAACTAAACAATTAATAAAACTAACATTTATAAAAAAACCTTTAAAGACATTCAATAACTTCAATTTATAATATGATATGATATATATATATATATGTATATATATATATATATATATATATATATATATATATATATATATATATATATATATATATATATATATATATATATATATATATATATATATATATATATATATATACGCACACAATTATCTTCCTTCTGAATTAATATTTTCCTTCATTCGTTATTTTAAAAGTATTTTCATATATTCATTTTTTCTAAGCAAAGCTCTGCGATGGAGTGTGAGATTATCACAGTTTTTTTAAATGTAACTGGATTTGCACACGTCAGAAACGGATGAACATGAAAAACATGCAAAAACACGATTTCTAATTGGTGAGTTCAAAAACAGGCAATTTGATTGGCTTTTAAAAGTAATGTTTATAAATCCTTTTTGATAAATTTACAAGAGATTATGGTTTCTATTATTTGCTCAATAATGGTTTATTGTAAGTCTTTTGTGTGTTTCCTTGTATTTCTTGAATGAAAAGAATTCGCTTCACTAAAATCTTGAGCTAAAATCCATAATAACAAAAGTTTGGAGTTTTTATTTGGTGTACCGTTAAAGCCAGTAAATACTATTCTTTAAGCTTAAAATTAAAGAGAAAAGAAACATTATAAGTTTTTTTTTTGTTGGGATTATTTGAACATTAGTTATTATGAACAAAGCATAGGTGGTGACGTTTAATGAGTTTGCGGTAACGCTGGTGGTAGTGACCCATTTTTTTTTAAATCCTAATGCAGGAAGAATCTCAAGGGAGTTTAGAATGCTAAGCGAAGGGTTAGTACACTAAAATAAATTCAAACTATGATTATTTAATTTCGAGAGTTAACGTATGTAAAGTATATCATCATGTTTTTAAAATCTAGCAACCGTTTTCTAGGTTATTTATATATTTCTACTTTTATTTTTACTCTTTTTAAACCGCTTGCAATTATTATAATATAATATATATATATATATATATATATATATATATATATATATATATATATATATATATATATATATATATATATATATATATATATATATATATATATATATATAATTATTATATATTACAAATAAAAAATATCGAATACGAATAATACATTTACAATATACCATATATTGAATAATATAATTGAATATTGAAAATCAATATTTCTTATATGTCCTTACACCCACTCACACACGCAAACACACACACACACAGACGCACGCACGCACGCACGCATACACACACATACACACACACACACATATATATATATGTGTGTTTGTGTGTGTGAGTGTGTGTGTGTGTGTGTGTGTGTGTGTGTGTGTGTGTGTGTGTGTGTGTGTGTGTGTGTGTGTGTGTGTGTGTGTGTGTGTGTGTGTGTGTGTGTGTGTGGGTCTAATGAAATGGTGTCTAATGTAATGTAGTAACTTTAAATATTTAACATTAAATATAGGCTACAACATTTTTTAATGTTGTAGCCTATATTTAATGTTAAATATTTAAAGTTACTACATTTCATTAGACACCATTTAGAAACCATTAGACTTGCATTAGAGATGTTAGATCTGGAGTATTATCTATCATCAGCTACCCATTTGCTTCAGCTTGATTTGTGTTTTACAAAAATTACAAAAAAGTAAAAACTAAGAATAAATCCAGGCAAGCAGAATGAAGTTGGAGATCATTAAACTATTTCTAATAATATTAGAATATTGATTATTAACATTACTATTGTTATAGTTTTTATTCCTATTATTATTATTATTATTATTATTATTATTATTATTATTATTATTATTATTATTATTATTATTGTTATTATTGTTATTATTATTATTATTATTATTTACAGCAGTTTTATTATTAATAATATTGTTAATCGTCATAATATTGTTACTATTATAATGATGGCGCCACCAGCGGTTGGTCTTTTTTTATTAGGGAACAAAAATTTATGTGCTTTTAAACATTACACCCTACATAATTTTTAAACATTACACCCTACATAATTTTTAATTATGCGCTATATAGTTTGTGGTTATATTTCAAAAAATTGTTTGTCCAGTAATGTCGCAGATAATTTTTTCCAAAATTCTTTGAGTCATTTTAATTGTTAAATATCTAAAAAAAAATAATTTGCTAATTATATTGTAAAAGTTTGCTAAGCTACGAATATCCGATCGTAATTAGCATCAATAATGTACGACTTATGTCAATTTTATTACAATGGACGAAGCAATCCTTGGCAGTTAAGCAATTTGGCTGGAAACCACAAATTATCTTAAAAAGATTGACGTTTGTAAAAAGATTTTTTGAATTTTATGTTACTGTTTTTTTATTTAAAAAAAAATCATCTTTTCCATTTATCTATTAAAATATTTATATATAATTCTGTTAAAATTGTATTTAGTTTTCATTATGTGTTAGATTGATTGGACGAAAATGACGTTTCCTTTTCTTAATCTTAGCTATGTCTTTTCTTCCGTTTTTATTATAGATAAATGCTCGTTTATTAAAGGTTATAGAAAATAATCTCAAATTTTTGATTTATTTAAGATTGTAATAATTAAATGTATTGTGCTTAAAAAAAACAAGTATTTTGTGAAAGACCAATTCATGTAAACCTCAGCAAGCTAATTCGTATCCCATCGATTATATAAACTAAACATGAGAATAAGCCAAATTTTTATCGGCCAAAACCGAAAAAACGTTTGATCATAATAAAAAAATAAACGATTTCATTCAAAAACCTTAAAAATTTACAAAAATTGTACATTTTAAAAATTAATTTGGTTCCACCATTATCTAATTACTTCGTTCCAATATTCACATAGCTTTTTTTTTAAGAATTTTTTTGTTTGGACATTATAATTGTTTTAACTGTCAAATAGAAAATTAACATCAGTGTTGTATCTGGACATTTTTCTATGGTGAGTGACGCGTCTCAAAAATTAATTGAATTAAATTTTGTGTTTTGTAAAACAAAAAGTTGTAATGATTAGTTTTGCTTATAGAAATGGGTTTGATAAAAACAATATACATATAACCCCTTTTCATTGCCGAGTATGCCATGAGGGAATATCGGCTATGCTTCTTCTCGCTAAAACACCCCGAACACCTAAGCTTTTGATAGCATTTAAAAAAGTTTGGTCTAAATCACAGAAGATAAATAATGGTTTCATATGAATTTGAAAAAATAACGATTGGAGATACGAATAGTTGTGTGGTTTTCATATCTGATGTTTTTTATATTTATTTTGAGCAGTTTGATAAAGATAATAAATTTGAAGTATTTTTTTTCGTATAAAAAAATGTTTCTAAGATTTGCAATATAATTACTAATGTTTCAAAATAATATCAGCAATGTTTGCTTCGAAACTGTTTTTAAAAATATTGTGTTTTTGCTAAAATAAGGTAAAACAATTTCTAAAAATAAATCTTCATAAAAAAATTAATAAAAATTATGTATCCAAAAAAAAAAAAAAAAAAATATTCTTAGCCATATTTCGTGGCAAAACTGATACTTGATAAGAATAAATTTAATCAAAAGCAATAGTACTTTTTCCTTCATTTAATTCCCTGGAGGCTTGCGTCTTTCTTAGGAAGTACTCGATTCATTCGAGGTTGTTTTTTTTTAACGAAAATTATCTTTAAATATTTTTGAATACGTTTTAGAATATTTCTTTTAAAACATTTAAAATGATAAATTTAACTTTATAAATAAAATAAATTTCATTGATGTTAAACGAGGTTGTACTTTGCAAAGCATTCAGCCAAACCACGTGACTTATCATTCGATTAGATACATTAGTTATAGAGCCAAAACATATTTAGGTTTTTTAGTCATAATTTATTTACATTAAGTTGCAAGCGTTTTTTAAAAAACTTTGTCTTTTGGCTAATAGCCATATGGACGTCTCGTTTTTTTGTAGTTTAAATATACAAGTTCATTTGTGTTTTATTTATTTTTAACTTCTGTGTTTATAGCACTGTTATTATTATTATTTTAAAAATATGGGTAAGTAGTTTCTTTATTTTATTAGCATCTATAACGGAAGTTTTATATTGCTTGTAGGCTGACGTTAGATAGCATAATAGCAAGACTGTCCAACGACAAAAAATATTTGAATGGCGGTGACAAAAAATCGGAACACATATTATTGGTTAGTTTGATTTTCAGTTTTATTTATTTATTTTTTAATAATATATAATAGTTTATAAAATTTTGTTAATGTTTTTTTTTTAATTGTTATTATTTCAACGTTTTTTTCAAATTAATTTTGTTGTATCAATATTTTTATTATCAACGTTATTACTATTGTGTTTCTTTTATTGATTAATTAATGATTTCTTTTATTAGTAACGCAGCATTTAACTGCAATTTTAATATTTTAAATACATTAAAAAAAAAAAGGAAAACACCAAAACTTAGTATTTAGAAATTCAATTTTTTCATATAATTTATAAATAGAAAATTTTAGTTTGCGCCCTGCATAAAGATTTTTTACAATGCATCATTTTTTAAAAGTTTAAGGCAAACACATATTTATAAAGCCACTTAATCCTTAACGGTTTTTAGTTTAACCAATCTTTGCTTGGTTACCAAGAGTTACTTCCGCAGTTTGCTCAATCTGATATTCACGGCACATTCAAAGTTATGTATCGTTTTTTACGTATTGTTTGTAATATTGAAACTCCCAAATACTCGTAAAAAAAAATTACATGTAAAAAACTTTTCTTTTTTTTTAATCAAAACGAGCTCTTACTAAAATGTACGCTTCATACTAAAAAATGTACGTTGTTATGCATAAAATATTGATTGATCTGGCTAAATTGCTTGGATAATCTAAGGAAATGACACTTGATTATAAGCCTAGAAAATATTTAGTTTTGCCTTTCCTACAGATAAATAAGTCAGCAATAGTCATTGTGATAATCTGCATATATAAGAACGCAAGCTTCAAGGAAAACAAAATGGTAATTGAATAATTTTTACGTGTTTTTGGTAAATATTTCTCTTTCAATAAATTCACCC
This sequence comes from Hydra vulgaris, assembly GCF_038396675.1. Taxonomy (NCBI): domain Eukaryota; kingdom Metazoa; phylum Cnidaria; class Hydrozoa; order Anthoathecata; family Hydridae; genus Hydra; species Hydra vulgaris. Next base: position 29,711,586 of record NC_088933.1, on the reverse strand, counting down.
CGCATTGTGTTTTTTTTTTTTTGAATATGAATTTAAGCATTAAATATATATACAAAAAATATTTTACTATGTGATAATTATAAAACATTTTTTGTTTTAAACCATTTTTTAATTTGCGTAAAATTAGAATGAATGCAATTAAATGTATTCAAACTTCTTATACGATTGCTATTTTAATTGTTTATACAACGATTTCATTTGTTAGATATAAGTAGTTTTTCTTAAGGTTTTTTTTTTAATTATATTTTTGGGTTTATTTTCAATAGTAAGTTGCTTAAATATTTGAACTCGAAATGGTAAAACCTTTCTTAATGAGTTAAGTGCTTTAAAGTGTTACGCCTGATATATAGTTCATATAGTTAAGTAAATCATAAAAAAACTATTCCTTTAAATTTTTATACTTTTTTTTCATTATAAATTTTTACACATTTTTTTGCGTGTGTAAGGTTTTAAGGTGCTCCCAAGAATTCTTATTGTCATATCACAGAGCACCACGGAATACCTTTTTCATTAGTTGATAAAATAAGAACTAAGTTTATAGAAAAATAAATAAATTACTCAATTCTTGTCTTGTTTAAAACCAAAAGAAAATGATTCATGTCTAAACGTTTCCTTACCGTCTCCTTCTAATGTCTGGAAGGCAGTATTTAAATTCTTGCAAAAATCACATTAAATTGTTTTTACGATTATAAATTGTTTTCGATATTTTTATATACTTGAAGCATATATATATATATATATATATATATATATATATATATATATATATATATATATATATATATATATATATATATATATATATATATATATATATATATATATATATACATACATAATATCAAATTTTCAGGATATATATTACTTTGAGCAAAATTGATTAGGCGGGAGTCGGAACTATTAATCAGTAAAGAACCTTAATAAGTTCCAACTCATTGATTTTAAAGACTCTTTAATTTTTTTGAAATAAAAACAATAAGAATTAAAACTTGTGCAATATATTGTTTGTTGCCCCATCTTGCGCACTAAAACCTAATTTTTCTTCCAATGTGGAATTAAAAATGCTTAGTGTAATCGAAAATGTTTTTAAAATAAAACCTTTATGAATGTAAAGAACTACTCGGATGCTTTCGATCTATTTTTTAAAAAAATGTTCGAAGCGAACGCTTTTACAACGAACATGTTGTTTAAGTTTTAATTTTAAATGTTGTTTATGTAATGAAATAATAAATAAAGATATAAATAAATTTGAATGCGTCGCATATCATAAGCTATTTATAGATGAAGATATTAGCATGCAATTTCTAAGTGATAATTTTTTTGAATAATGAGTCTTTTTCTTGACCTAGCCTAAACCCTTTTAGTCGCGATGTGTAGACTTACTTACGCTTATCCCTGTGCCAGTTGATGAATATAAGTTTACCAACGCATATTCTGTTTCCAAAGTTTGTCGATATTTATTAACTCGTTTTAAATATTAATAATGACGTTGAATAAAACGGCACTATATATCTTGAAACAGACCTATTACAGCACTGCATTTTTGATCTGGAATGTGTTTATTAACTGCATGAAATATCTATTTAAAATAACTTGTTTAAACTTTTAAAATGCTAAAGCGGAACCACATATGTTGAGCCTAACCATGCCTATGTGGCGTCCAAGGGCGAAATTTTTTTTGCTGATGCCAAGCTTAAGTTTATACCGTAACAGAAGATCATAGCTTGAAAAGTATTTTGTAAAAATTGATTAATGTAGAAAATTATTTGATTAATGTAAAAAATAATTCTTAATTTTAAGTCATTATATATTTTTAAGAATAATAATTACGAATAATAATGATAGTAATAATAATATTAATAATAATAATAATAATAATAACAATAATAATAACAATAATAATAGTTATAATAATAATATTAATATATTAACAACAATATATACATTTTTGCAGAGCATTAACAGTTGTTAATGTTATAAATTGTCATAGTTAGCTTTAAAAACATTTAAGGATCTTGAACGAGCAACATAGTTAGGCAAAGAATTCCAGTTTTTAATTATTCTGTTGTTAAAGAAGTTATTTCTTGAGGAACACTTCAATTTTCCACTTTCGATTCTTTTACTAAGTCCACGTATGTTTTATGAAGGACCAAATATATTTCTTCCTTAAACGTTTTTGTATTTATACATTTGAAATCTATAAAAATGAAGCTGGTTTTTAGAATTTTTTATGTTAATATTTTTAAAATCCAAGTGAATAAAAGTGTGATATGGAAAAAAATCTGTTTTTGCTCTTTGCATTTAGGTTGATGCATAGCAATTTCGTTATGCTTTTTTTAATGTAAAAATATTTTTAACGAAAATCTCTTTTTTAAATCTCGCTGTTTTATAACTTAAGTTTAACTTTATTGCGCACAGTATGCTAGATAATGTTTTAGAAAAAGTTTTTATTGCCATCAACACTTAAAATTTAAAATAAACTATTCTTTAGTCAATTATATAAAAATACTTCTCAAATATATATATATATATATATATATATATATATATATATATATATATATATATATATATATATATATATATATATATATATATATATATATATATATATATATATATATATATATTTATATATATATATATATATATATATATATATATATATATATATATGTATATATATATATATATATATATATATATACATATATATATATATATATATATATATATATATAACGGTTTTTAGTTTTTCAAACCCTAATAAATTAATTACAACGAATATAAGATTTAGGTTTAAATTCTTGAACAATATAAAAAAATACAATGCAATATAAATCTTATTTGTTAAATTAATAAAACCTATTTTTCGGTAATTCATCAGTGTCCATTGTTACTATACTACTATTCTATATATTAAATTATATATATTTTTGTAGAAAAACAAATATTTTTTGTGGCTGTTTGGTTAGTTTATACTCCAGATGATTTTAACGTAACTTTTCCGTGCTTAAACGAGTTATTAAACTTGCTTTTAAGTATATTTTATAACTCATTAAATGTGTTTCTTGGTCAGAAATAACCACTTCATCGGAATCGGAGATTTGGAATATAGAAATGTTTGGAATGAAGCTTCTTTTTTTTTTTTTAATTTCTTTTATAATTTTTCAAACGCCTAGCTGATGCTGCTACGACGTTATTTAAATGTAAGAAATATTTTTGGATTTTTCTGATATTGGTATGTTTTCGAGCAAACAATACGTTTAAAAAAAAAATCAGAAAAGTTGCCCAATAAGGGTAGATCCTTTACCTTACATAATATGTTATCAATTTAAATATATTTGCATACTTATTTGTTTCTTTATTTATATTATTTTTATTTTAGGTATCGCAAACGAATAACGCTTGTTTATCCTTATCTTCAGGTAAAATTTTGAAATCTTCAATTGTTATTTTTATTATTTTGTTATTTATTATTTTAATATTTTGTAGAAACTGTTTTTTTTTTTTTTATCTATTGATAGTATTCTACTATGCTCAACTGATAACTCTGAGCATTATCTCACCCACCCAAACTCTAAATACCCCTTGTGTTTATTAAACTTTTTTTATTAAGTAAAACAAAAAAACCCTTAATTATTAATCGCGTACCTTTGTAAAACGAGCCGTTACAGATTTACAAAATGATTTAAAAAAAATCCAATTGTTTCACTTGAAATCAGTACAAAACTCATAAGAGTTTTAATAATGAGGTTTTATGTCAAATTGAATCTTTTTATTTCATCACTAAATGTCCTAACAATTGCAATAGAATTTTCTAATTTAGATGAAGAGGCAGACAATGGTGCAGAACCAGATCTACATCAATGTGGTCATTGTAAACTAATGTTTGATAGTCTTCGCAAGTATTTTCTTCATAAACTTCAAAAAGCCTGTTGGGAGAAAAAAAACTTAGATGACGTATGGAACGAGAGTAGTACGTCTGCTTCACCATCTATATCAGATACAAAAGATGATAATGAAGAAGAAGAAAAAGAAAATACAGATCAAGTAAACTGTATTTAAGTCTCTAAGCTTAAGGGAGCAAAAGTCAAAATTTTCATTTAAGCTTTTTTAAGTGAAGAAATATCTATTATTAAAACAAATGTGTACATTAAAAAAAATCATATATATGTATATATATATATTTTTTTTGATTATTGTTATTAAAGCAAAAATAATTTTTTTTGACCAACACTCTGTTAAGCATAATGAATATGAATGCATATCAGATTAACTTTTAACGGCCTCCTAGAAAATAATTTAATTATTTAAAAAGAGATTTAAGAAAAATTGCTTTGATTTAGTTTTTTCCCGTTCTACAAAAATTGTTATTATAATATATATATAAATATATATATATATATATATATATATATATATATATATATATATATATCTTACTTTTGTTTTTGTTTTCTCTCAGCCTCATTACAATGATACCAAAAGCATGCAAAATGGACAACCTAAAAGGTTGTTTTTATTATTTTTTATTTTTATTTTTTTGTTAAGAAAAACATTTCATGTAAATGTTTTTATTAGTGATTTTATATTTAGATATTATATTAATGTATATTTTATTATTAGTGACTTTAAATTTAGAAAAAACCGTAAAGGAGTAGTTCGACGTATAAAACCTGCAAAAGAATGCGAAAACGTAAATAGTGATAGTAAATTTTATCAAAAATGTACAAAAATATGTGTTATTGATTCCTCCAATCAAAAAACTGAAAATTATCCAAGCAAAAAAGACTTAATCAAAGATGACAACAAATCTGATAGCACTGATTTAAAAATATCCCATTTATTTGAGAAATCAGATAAAAGTTATAATGATAATCCCAGCATTCAATTTGATCAAGCACCATCCAGGGTACCTCCTATCATTACCACAAGTACAATCACAGAGAACAAAAATTCGAAGCAACCATTTTCAAACTGTAAACTCCCATTTGATTATTCGTATAATACGTTTTTAAGAAAAAAGCAAGAATTAGAAAAAAATGACGATATAAAAAATGATGACGACTCAGAACTATCTTTTCAAAAATATAAACCGGCCAGTAACTTGTTTACAGAAAAGGATAAAACAATATCCACAAGCTCGTTATCTGGGAATAAAAACTCTAAATCCTTTATCATTGGTTCTTTTAATACAGATGATAAAAGCTCTGTTTCAGAAATTAAACCAGTAAAAAATAAAAGCTCTTCCTTAATAGGCTACGGGTATTTTAAACAAGAAAATACAGATGATGAAGATGAAATTTTAAATAAAAATAAAAACGATTGTTCAAATAGTTATCATAATGCGACTTTGTCAATGTCTGAGTTAGTATTATTTTTTATGTACATTACAATAAAATATTAATTTTAAATTTTATTTCATGTTTAATATTAGGATACAGCTAGAGCTGTTAATGGGTTTGACCTTTGACCTGGTTTTACGGAAAGCACACCCAGATCTAGAAAACATAATGGGTAACGGGTAGTTTTTGTTCTGTTTTAAAAATATAAAAATTCTATGCCTGCTTCGAATCTAGACTCGTACATTTTATTGAGCCTTGTTAACAACAACAAATGTTTAGGGGTTTAAAAGATTTACTCTGCAGATTTACTCAGAGGTAAGGCGTTGGTAAGGAAGTCACAACAATATGTTGCATAGTCGGTTACTCTTTGTTTTATACTTATAACTAAATTAAGTATTTTTGATTACTCTAAAACCCAACAAACATGCCAAATTTAATAAGGATAAAAGGTTTTAGGGATTTTTAATGTAGAATCTTTTTAATTTAACAAGAATATGGGTCAGACCTTCAAGTTCTTCAATTGTCAAAATAATTCCTTGGGACGCTATTTTGGTAGTGCACATATAAAATCAATACAAACCCATACCCGGGTCCTGAGTATATATCTAACCTGTTAACAGCCTAATTTATAACTCATCATTTTGTAAATAAATTTGAATTAAATTTAAATTTGATCTTTAAACAGTTTAAACTCAATATTACTTTTGTAAACATGGCTTTATTTATGTAATATAGTTTGTTTCTATTAGAGATATAAAAGAAAAAGAAGCTGTAAGTCCGACGATAGAAGAAAGTAGTGTCCATAGCAACGAAGACTTTGATGAATCATATAAAGGTCTGTTACCATAGATATTATAGAGTATTAAAAGTAACTAATTAATTAATCAAAATAAAAACAAACATATATAAATATATACATATCCATGAGGTATTATTTTGTCTGTGCTACTTCATCTCGATCAGAAAAAAAGTAACATATCCGCATCTTTAGCTCTTTCAATGTGCGATAAAGCTGATTCATCCCAGTCAGGCGAACCTTCATGGAAACACGCAAAGCAAGTCTATCGATGTCCTTTATGTGCTAAAGTTTTTCCTTTTAAAAGCAAACTGCAACGACATGTTTTAGTTCATACAGGAATTAAACCATATAAGTGAGTGCAGTATATTGTAATTGTTAAATTTTAGACGTTGAAAATGTTGAGTAAATAATATTTCTCTCTAAATTAAGGTGCACAGTGTGCGGGAGAGGATTTACTCAGCAAATCGATTTACAACGACATCTCACTCGGCATACAGGAGAAAAACCGTTTAAGTGTCATTTATGTAAAGCCCAATTTATACGAGCAGACAACTTACGCAAGCATTGCAAAGACTCTCATTATGTCAGCATTGATGAACCAATTAGAAAAAGACGTAGAAAGACAACAGGTAGCGACACTGTGTTGCCGCCATTAGAGGTGGCTATCGCAATGGCACTTAGTGAAACAGAAAAAAATGGTGGCAGAGTTCTTGGAAGATTAAATACAAAACCTTCCATGCGTGTTTCTAGTTCTATAAAATCGGGGTAAGTGAGTTTTGCACATAATATCTAAAGTTATTATAAATTATGTTTTATTTGAATTTATTAAAAAAGTAAAACAATTTGTTTATAGCGCAATATACCAATCGAATCAACCGCATGAAACTTTTTCGCATTCTCCGTATTCCAGTATCCATAAAGAACACGATGATACAGATATTGTTTGTGTATCGCCTTCTAAAGGAGAATCTGGAAGTTCCACAACAGATCCAAGATTTAAAATGGAAGAAGATTCTAGATTAGGTAGCGCTTCTCCATATCAAAGACAAAAAAGAGGTTACGACGATGATGCAAAATATTTAGATGATCGTCGTTATGGAAATCTTGAAAAAACTGATACTTCTAATAACGGTTATTCTTTTAGAAATTCTTCAGAAATCAATGACGATGTTTTATTTACATCTCGTCAAAGAACATATAACAAAGACAAAAGTTCATACGATTCGATAAATTGTGAAAGAAAGCAATTCACTAAAGCAAGAAGCGCAGAAACTCGGCAATATGATGATTTTTATCAACGACACAGTTTGTTAGATGAACGGGAGATAAGAACAAGATACAATTCATCTCCAAATTTTAGTAAGCAAAATAAAAACGATTCCGTCTTTTTAAACGAAAAAACACATTCCAATATATCGTCATCTCCAAGATTTTTTGATTCTGATAATATGAAGCAAAATCTTTCTCCATCTTGTTCTGACAATGCTAAATCACATCAAATACTTTTTAGAGACAAACCTAGCGTAAGCTATGGTGATTATTTTCCACCAGCAAGCATCTCTCCAAACTCAAACAGTCATGAAGATCGCGCTAAAACAATGCATTTTCAAGAAATATATAATCGAAAAACTGCATATGGTAAATTATCTCTCATAGATTTTAAATACTCAAACGATCATCGCGATATTACTTCTAACAAAATAAGTAGACATACTTTAGAAAATAATTTCGTTCGTGGTGGGGAGAGAAATAGTCCATATAGGACGAAATTCAATTTAAATGAAGTTGAAAATGTATTTGTTGAGGATCAAGAGACACCGATTGTCCATCCTAGCGATCAGGGTCAAACATGATTCTGTGTAAATGAAGTTTTTATATTAAAATGTGCATAAAATACATGTTACACAATAAGTTATTTGTTATTTGCATGCTAAATTATACTGCGCAGGCTAAATTATATTACGCAAAGCTAAATTATTACAAAACTTTTGCTATAAATTGTATGTTATTTAATGTATGTGTTATATAAATACGTTTTTTTCTAAATATATTTATTTGATAGAACTCAGTTTCTTATTTGATCATTTGATGATTTGTAATTCACCTCCCCAAGGCCAAGAAGGCCACTACAGATGAGGAGGCTACTTGTGGTTATAACCCTCTCCTAACTCTATAACTCCGAAACATGAACCTTGACGAACAAGGCCGCTGCGCGGAGAAACAAGTTGAAGAAACACATATATAAAGCAAACTCCAAAAATGTATATGTTTATATTCAAATAAGCATTATTTGCAGAAAATTGCGATGATTGTAGCCAGGGAACAAAAAAGCCTTAAAATTTGGCAACAACTGCCTCAAACGTTAGATCAACAAGTTGAAAAAAAAATTATTATTTTTTTACTATTTTTAACTAAACTTTATTTATGTGTAATTTAAAATTTCATATAATAATCTCTTAGTCTTCAAATTTTTATTAAACCTCTCAAGTTGAGAAAGTTCCAAACTTAATATAGCTATAATATTTGAATCATGCATGGGGCAATTGTGACCAAATTTTTAGGGCTTTTTTGTTTCCAGGCTCCAACCATGGCAATTTTTTGCGTAGTATCCTTATTTGACAAAAGTATAAACATATAAATGTTTGGAGTTTGATCTATGTCTGGAAGATCTCAAAAATTGCAGCATTCGCATCTGATATATATACAAACATTTTCTCTAAATTATATCATAATATCATGGCCTACTTAAATACACGACCTTCTATTCTGCTTAAATCGATAAAAAGTAGGCCAGTTGAAAAAACGTATATTCCATCAAATGGACAAACTTTTTTCAAAATATTTTAATTATTGCGTAATAAGTATATCTGGCGGTGGATAAAAGTTTTGGCGTTTGATTAATAGCCATCTCTATGAAACTTCACCAAACTTTGTAATGTTGTTTGTGGCTACTTATTTCGTTATTAGTTATAATAATGGTTAATAAATACTGTATCGTTGCTTTTAACTCTAATTATTATGGTTATATAATAGTCCCAGTTCTTGGTTTTCCAAAAGATGATGATTTGAAAAAGTTATGGGTTAGAATTAGTAAACAGAATTCCTCGCCTGTCATTTAGTGATTTATTTAAAATATTTTGATGAAATTTTAATACACAAAGGTGTATCGGCGAAAAGGTTTCGTTTGTTGGATAATTTGAAGCCTGTTTCTACAATATACCCGGTTAGCATAGCAACAGCTTCACTTCCAGTTATGTCGATACCAAGGAACTTACAAACCAAAAATTTTTTTCAAAAAGATGAATATCAGAAATTTTTATCAATTGATGTTATTAAATTCTTAATTCTGCTACAGTTGCTAATTCACCAACAGGATATTCATTTTCCAAATTTGATGAGTGTTTTATGTTCCATAAAATTATTCAAAATGAACTACACATACCTGAAGTTGCTGAATGTATTCATATTGACAAAAATCTTCATGTCAAACTTTTTTTATAAAAAAGCACCGAAAATAATTAAATAAGTTGTCCATCCTGAAAACTACAAAAAAAATGTCACTGTTGCTTTAGGTATCTTCTATGAAACTACAGCAGCAGCAAGTAAACCATTATTTCGTGATTTTTTTAAATATTAATATTTATAATAGATAAAGATACTTTTCAATATATGGTGGAGATTTCAATATAATATATTGAAATTTATCCAAATTTATTTATCCAGTCAGCAAAATCTCGAAAAAACTTTTTGTCATTAATAATAGTAGCGTTTCCAAGACGGTTATTAAAAAACTGCTTTTTGGTGGAGATTTACAAATTCAAAAAATCAGTTTTTTTATAACCGTCTTGGAAACGCTACTATTATTAATGACAAAAAGTTTTTTCGAGGTTTTGCTGACTGGATAAATAAATGGAAAAACACAAAAATTCTAAATTTTGAAAAATTACATTATTTCCTCAAACATCATCAGTACTACAAAGAACTTAATTATGTCAAGCTTTATTAATAGAAGATTTTTTGGAAGATAATTATAAATTTATATTGACTTTTTAAAGTGTAGTTTTTGTTTTGTAGTTTTGCTATGCTAGATCATGTATTTGATGTTATCTCAGAAGTTTACCAACTATTTTTATGTTTAAATTACCAAAATTGGGGAAAAGAAATTATACACACTGTTATTCAAATATTTATTTTGATAACATCAGAAAGAGAGTCAGTGGTTCCATTGTGGCAGATAACATTGTTGCCTTTATAAAAAGACAGAGAAAGAAATAAAAATATTTTGTTTTACATTTTAAATCAGTTTGTGTATAGTTTTTTAAAATATTTTTAAAGCTTATTTTTGAAAATTTGCGTATTCTTATTTCTTGTACAGTCCTTGAATATCCCAAAATTTCTACTGACAATTCTAACCCATGTTTTTCTAAAATCGTTTTAGTAATATATAATTATGAAGGTTTAAAATGTTGTGTTGTTTTCTATACACAGTTCTACTATTTTTATTACTAAAAGAAGCCTCGATTAAGTATACAAAGTGAAGTTTTGTAGATTAAGTATGCAATTAAGATTAAGTGTACAAAGTGAAGTTTATTAGATATTTCGATTTGGCCTTTAAAATTTTATCCAGAGTCAGATTTACTTACTTAAAATTTATAGTGCAATAATCAAAACATTTTGAGAAAGTTTGTCCATCTGACAAAATATGCGTTTTTTTAACTAGCCTATTTTTTTCGATTTAAGCAGAATAGAAGGCCGTGTATTTAAGTAGGCCGCGATATTTAAAATTAAAGCTTTTAAAAACTTGTACATTTGTAATATTTTTTTTTAATTCCTTATTTGAACCAATATCTAAGTAAAAATAAATGTTGAATATCCTTCGTTCAAATGCAAATTTAATAAAGAAGTGTTACTTTGTTTTATTAGTTGCAAGAACTTCTAAGAATAACTAATACACGTTGTTTTATTTTTATCAACATGAAATTTATCAATAGAATCTTTGATAATTCTTAGATCTTAGACCAACTTCATGTGTCGTAGAACTTACGGGGAGAATGAGATGAAAGAGGTGGAGTTGTAAGGTTGTCAAGGTACCCCTAACTATTTACATCGGTTCAAAACTTTTTCAAAACAAAAATTTCTCACCCGCATTTTTCAGTGCTGTTGTAAGGTTTTTTAAAATTTTCAATAACATTTGGTCTTTGATAAATAATTTATTTCATGATAAAGCATGCTTCCCTTAACTCAACAAGCTTATCGTAGGTCTTGAAAATTCGACCTGGGTACAAAATAGCGAGTGGGAAACCTTACAGCATTTTCTCGACTCACTAAACTAAGCGCCAAAAAATTATTAGTTGTTACGATCGCGAAGCAGCAACAAGCGTATTGAAAGATTTGATGACAAGGAGGTACTTAACAGCAGCTTTGTTAATTCTCTGATATTGTAAAGAATTCTATGCCAATGCCTATTCTTTCCTTATGTGTTGGTAAGCAGTCATAGACATTGATAGCCCATTTAGTATCGAAGACTAGTTAGAAAGTTAAAAGCAAATAACAATTTTTTTTGTAAAAACGATGCTTACTTTTTAACCAACTCATCAGCATAATAATTTTATCCGAATTTTAATCCAATAACCAATCGCGCTAAATATAATAATTCTATTTTAAGAACGAAACAATACGCAACTGAGTAATTTATAATTAAGATGTCAAGCGTGAATTATTTGAGTTATTTATATTAAATATTTGAATTGTTGTTGAACATTATACTTATAATATTGATTATATATCTTCACGCAAAACGGCTATATTCAAATTCACTTAGAACACTGATACCATGTTCACACGAGCTAAGAGATTATTGTTTGAAATTTGAAGTAAACTTTAAGTTTCACACAATAATTTCTTAGCATTCAAAAGTTATGCTAAATAAGGATTGCAAAGCATTCTTATTTGACATAAGCATTAATATATAAATGTTTGGAGTTTGCTCCATATCTGGAAGTTAACCTATCTTTAACACCAAAAACACTGCATCTTAGATCAGCATTCAAACACCTACATGAAATTCTAATTTTACGCTTCACTTTAACCAAAAAACCCTACAGCTGGATCAGAAAGCGAAAATCTATCTAGTTTTGCACATCACTTTAACCGGTATGACTAGCACGTTTTTAAAGGCTCAGAACGACCTTTTTTTTATTTGTATTGAATCTTATAAATTTTAATATATTAACAGTAAACAAAAAAAGCGGTCCAAGTCAAATTTGAGCTCATAGAGCACTTGAATACTAGATTACTTGGAGCTTTAAATGTTTATAAACTCGATTTACATGAACAGCAAGGACTGTTGTCAAATATATTTGAAACCTATTTTAATGAAGTCTACCGTAAATGCTCCACAAGAATTTCAGATAACATTATTAATTCTTTAAATATAATTTGATATTGAGCTCATATTAATTAAGTATCTTGGGCCTAGTTTTATTTACATCTTCTGTTTTGTTTTATTTACATTTTTAAATGATGTCAGTAAAAACCACTTTAAACCAATTAAAAAACCAATTAAAAAACAATCAAAACAAATATATATTTTTGTGTTTTTATGCCAAATTTGTATAAATTATTTTCAAAACAAGCTTGTATAAAACTTTTATTTCCATTTAGTTTGTCTATGTAGTTGTAATTAAGGGGCTGTCCATTAATTATGAAAACAAAATAGTGGGAGCGTCTAAAAAGTGGAGTGGGAGGTTGAGATAAGTTGACGTCATGTTTTAAATAGAATTAACTACTTAAAAAAAGGATCAAAAAAAGATACTTTTATCTGTTTTAATTTTACTAGGGAAAGATGTAATCAAATGTCGATGTGATTTTATAGGAGGGAGGGGGGGGGTGAGGTCTCTGAAAGATTGACAAGGGTAAGAATGCCAAAAAATTGAAGGTAAAAATTGCCAAAAAATTGTTGGCATAATTAATAAACAACCTTTAACTTGGTCACACAACTAATAATTAACCACACCTACACACACACACACACACACACACACACACACACACACACACACACACACACACACACACACACACACACACACACACGCACACGCACACTCAAACACAAGCACACACAATTACAAAATTGGTTTTACTTTAGACAACTTATAAAAATACCTGTTAATTATAAATATTCTTATACAGTAAATTAACATTTCCACAAATTATTTATAGGAAAAAAGAAAGCAACATGTAACCGCCGCCGACGATTTATAAAAATATCGGATTCACTAAACTTCGAATTTAAGAATTTGGCGACTACAAACCTCTTTAGTGCCCAGACAATGTTTATGATTTAGTAGTTAAAATGGTTTTTCTGACTTCGAATGAGCTTCCTTTGCGTTCCAATAGTTGCAGCTATTAATGTGACTTATTTATTGCCAATTTTTTTTTACTTGAAAATTGCTTCCGTTATTATTAAAAAAACTTTTGAAAAGTAGAGTAATTTAAGATTAATGTAAAAGTACTCAGTACTCAATAAAATAGTAAAAAAAAAGGAGTGGATACGTTACTAATAAAAGCATATGTTGATGGCTTAAATCTAAAATATTTTTTCTAATGTTTAAGTGAGTTGTAATTTTATAAATAATTTTTAAAATTTATATTTTTATTGTGTTTTGAATATTTTTAACAATTTTACAAATAATATATTCTTGTTGCAATATTTAAACTATAATACATATTTATATCATGAAATTTCAAGAGTATTTTTTATTTAACATTTGATATGTATATTTTATATGTTGAATGTTAAATATAAGATTCTAAAAATTTTAGACTTAAACTTATTTTTTATCATGAATTATGGCATTATATTTCTCTGTAGTAGACAATCGATTTATATTTATAGTCATTTTCATCTGGCTTTATTTTTGTTACCATAATAGTTCCCTTATATATACAATATAAACAAACTATTAAAAAATCCTTCCCTTAAAGTATTGTTAATTTATTGGATACCTAAATTGAATAAAAATTAAGTTGGTATTAAATCTAATAAAATATCATATGCAAAATATCTTCTTAAAAACATAAATATTAAAAAATATAAATTTTTTATTCAATTAAATCTAAAATAATAATTTTTATATAATAATGCTTCTATTAAGACTAAAATTTACATAATTTTAAAGACATATTGTTTGGATAGTATTAGGGACTTTTTTCCAGACAATTTCCAGTATTTGGCATCTTTAAAAAAAAAATTTTAATTTAATGTTATTTTGCTTTATAGAACACATAAAGAGGGTACAAAAAGACATTAAATTTTTTTTTTTTTTAAACTACTTATGCAAAAAATGAGATTTAAAGCTTTTAGTTTTGAATCTCAATTTTTGAATCACAGTTTTAATAAACTGTCAATACCAAGACTAATTATATTCGAAACAATTCTGAGTGTCTATTGCAGCAACATTACAGACTTTCAATTTAATTGTTTTACTTTTACTCTTCCTAATTCATTTTTTCAGACTACGAGAGGCTATTGCAGACTGATGTTTGCTCTTTTTTAGATATTGGTTAGTTTAAGCTCTAATTTATTTTTGTTGTGTTTTTTGAGAAGTTTGTTTATCTAAATAAGTTTCAGGTTAGCAATCATATAGCGATTTAGATTATATATTTTTTAAATGTTAGAAGCATTCTGGAATTACAATTTTATTTGAAACATATCAAAATAATTTGCTAAATCAAACTTTTTTAAATATTTCTCTTAATTTTGCGGATAGCAATCATATCCACCTTAACGCAATGATACCATATTCTTGTAGACACAATGTTTCCAATGATATCATAAAATACTGTAGAGAGGATGCCAGAATTGTATTGCATTTTCAAACAAATCTAAATTCACATGCAATAGTTGTCCTTTTTTTGGGCGCTTATCACAAGCCTAATAACTCATACACAACTTATAGTCTTTAAGATGCTTAACTTGACTTTCATCTATAAGTGAATATAGTATGAATGAATGAAGTTTATTTGTTTGATTGTATATATATTGTATATTATATATTTGTATATATTTGTATATATTATATATTGTATATATTTGTATATATTATATATATTTGTATATATTTGATTGCATTTATAAAGTCTTCAATATTGATTTTTATGGTTGATCAGTTCTACCTGTGTGTTTCTGTTCTTTCATTATTGTCATTGTCAAGCATTACTGTTAAGAATACTTTTAAAGAAGGAATACCAGGACATAACTGACATTGATATGACATGCACTTGGCACTCAGATAAAAACAGTATGAATGACATATGAGTTTGTGGTTATACACTATCTTGGGCAAAGGCTGCAAAACTTAGAAAATCCAACAGTTTAATAAAAGAGTTTTTGTGTTGCTACTTAGAATGCTACATAAAGTTAGTTTAAATTAATCAATATCAGTTTAATTTAAATTAATCTATATCAATATATTACTCTATACAAAATGTGTGTGTAATCATCACTTTGATATAAACAAAAGCTATAAACAAAAATAGTTGTTTCATTGGAAAGTATGTTTTCTTTTTTCAATCGTTTTTTTTAATAGAAGCAAAAACAAAACAAATTCACTCCCAACAAGGTTGCAAGCAACTACTAGTACCACAGAAAACAACCACTAGTTAAGTTTCGCAAAAAACCACGAGAGTTAAAGAACATGAAAGCAAAAAAATAAAAGCTAAAAGGCAAAAGAATTTAAAAAAAAGTTAAACATATATATATATATTTAATTTTTTTTTTTAATTCTTTTGCCTTTTAGCTTTCATTTTTTTGCTTTCATGTTCTTTAATTCTTGTTGTTTTTTGCGAAACTTAACTAGTGGTTGTTTTCTGTGGACTAGTGGTTGATTTTTGTGATACTAGTGGTTGTTTGCAACCTTGTTGGGAGTGAATTTGTTTTGTTGTGTGTATATATATATATATATATATATATATATATATATATATATATATATATATATATATATATATATATATATATATATATATATATATATACATACATACAACAAAGCAAAATGTATATATTGTATATATATATATATATATATATATATATATATATATATATATATATATATATATATATATATATATACACATTGTTTTTTAACAATGTATATATATATATATATATACATTGTTTTTAACATAAGTTTCAAGATGTATAATAACATGTCCAACTATTGCAAAATAACTCTTATATTCCAGCTACCATGTTAGCAGCATTATCTTTAGTAATTAAATCTACCTTTAAAGCTGAACATAGGTTTATTATTCTACTGTTTTGTCTTCATGCTTTTTTTTTTGTGATATTATTATAGATATAATGTGATAATTATAAATCTGACTATTGAGGATAAAATCCTGTAAAATGGTTTATTATTTATTAATTAAATTTTTTTTTGTAATTAAATTAAACATATAAATGAATAATAAAAATTATTGCAATAATTTATATTTGTAGTTATTTATGGTTTATGTAAATAACGGCAATTATATTATAGCTTGATTTGTCTTATTTTTGTTCTGAAATTTAATTTTGATAGTTCTGTTCTGATAATAGATAATTTTGTTCTGAAAATGCATTTTAGTATGCATTTTCTAACTTATAAATTACATTTGAGGAGCACTATTATAAGAGTCTGTTACTTAACAGTGGCTTTGTGGCTTACTAAACAGTGGTTTACTAAACAGTGGTGTAATCTTTGATTTATAGTAAATTTTTGGTCCTAAGCCGAGAAGCCTTGATTAAAAAAAGTTGGTTTTTCAAGCTTCTTATAAAATTTATATGAATTTTTAACTAATAAAGAGACGTTTATATTAGTAAAGGGCCATTATTAAAGGCCATCAGTAGTTTAAAAAAAATAATAAAGAAAGTTTTAAATTTAATGATGACTGCATTAAAGAAAATAATGCTTAAATATAACATCAAACATTTTATCTTATATACATAAGTAGTCAGTAATACATGTTTAAGGGATGAGTGATGCTGTAGTGGTGTAGTGGTAGAGCGCTCACTTCATAAGCGAGAGGTTCCGAGTTCGATTCCCACCACGTCCCTGGTAGTACCGCGCTCAATTTGTTTCTCCGTGCAGCAGCCTTGTTCGTCAAGGTTCGTGTTTCGGAGTTATAGAGTTGAGAGAGGGTGATAACCACAAGTAGCCTCTTCATCTGTAGTGGCTTTCTTGGCTTTGGGGAGGTGAATTAATAAAAAGAAAAAAAGAAAGAAAAGAGTCAATGAATTCAATTTTTAATATGTTGTTACTTATTGAATTACTTTAAAATGTAAACAACTAGTTCTTCTTTGTTTATTAATAATCTTAAATATGGAAAAATAATGTAAAAAATTTAACTTGGCTAAAAAAGATAAGTGAAAATTTTTTGGCTTTTTTAGAACGCATGCTAACAGCAAAGAAAAAAATTCAACAAAGAAATCATCTTTAACTAATTATTTTTTGTGAAATGGGGAAGACAAGATGCTGTCAATTAAGTCAAAAGGTTTCCTTTGTTTCAATGATGGTGCTTACAACCACATTCTTTATTGTAGAAATAGTTGTAGGGTACCTTACTAATTCTATGGCCTTAGTTGCTGATTCATTCCATATGTTGTCAGATGTAGTATCTCTTTTAGTTGGTTATGTGGCTTTGCGCTATTCTAAGCGTGGTCAAACTACAAGTCGTTATACATTTGGTTGGGTTCGAGCTGAAGTGTTGGGGGCATTAGTTAATGCTGTATTTCTTGTTGCCCTTTGTTTTTCCATTCTTGTTGAGTCATTCAAACGAATTGTTATTTCGGAGCCTATTGATAAACCAAAACTTGTTCTTCTTGTTGGAGGTCTTGGTTTAGTTGTTAATTTAGTTGGGCTTATGCTTTTTCATCAACATGGACACGGACATTCACACGGTGGACATGGGCACTCACATGACCATAAACCCTCCAAGAAAACTGCTACTCATGGGCATTCACATGAATCTCCAGAAAGAAAATTGTCAAATAATAAAGTAAATGAAAACTTTTCTGGTATACCACTAATGGTTGATGACCTAAAAAATGGTATTACCGCAGATACTGAAGTCGTTCAAATGAATTTTCAAACAGTCTCAACTGAAAAGAAACTAACTGGAGCATCACAGTTAAACATGCGTGGTGTTTATTTGCATGTACTTGGAGACGCACTAGGATCGGTAATTGTCATGGTCAGTGCATTGATCATCATTTACGTAAATGGAAAATGGACTTACTATGTTGATCCAGGCATGAGTATCATTATGGTGGTAAGTTACCTTGGTGGTTTTTAGTAAAATTTAAGTATGCTGTTAAATGAAATTTTATATATAATCTTGATGTATTACCTATTTAGTAAATATATTTTAGATGATTATTTTGAAAACTTCCATTCCCTTATTGAAGGAATCTTCCTTGATTCTTATGCAGACAGTTCCAACACACATAAAAATTCAAGAAATACAGGAGCGCATTGTTGAGCAAGTGCCTCAAGTTCTTAGTATACATGAATTTCATATTTGGCAGCTGGCAGGAAACAAAATTATCGCTTCCGCTCATGTTCAATGTAATACATTGGATGATTATATGACAATTGCTAACCAATTGAAAGAGTTCTTCCACAATGAAGGTTTGTTTCTTACTATTATGAATGAAGCAAAATGCTAAAAATCAATCATAGAGTAAAAATTTTGGCTGTTTTTCTATATTTTCAGGTATTCATTCAACAACTATACAGCCAGAGTTTCTTCACGGACCTAATATCAACACTTCTTGCATTCTTGAATGTAAAGAGGACTGCGCTGAGCGCACTTGTTGTGGCGAAAAAGATGGAAATGAATCACCGAATCAGTTGGTAAAAACTAATCAAGCAGCACTTGCTACTTAATCGATTTTTTTAAATTTGTTTTTTTTAATAATTAATATCATTTTAAATTTAAGTTAATATATTTGCAATTAATACAAATTGACACTTGTCAATTGTTGTCGTGTGTCAATTTGTCATTGCTTGTTTCTATTTGTCTATAGTTAGTAAATATTTTACAATTCTACCTCATTATGTTAATAAATTAGCTTTATTGTTATTAATAAAGATTTTAAGATATTATGTGTTTTACTTGAGTTTTATTCATATTATTCAAATTTAACCATATTTGGTAACCCAAGTATAAATTAAAATTTCTCCACATAGGCATTAAATGCTGTCTACTAGAAGAAAAAAAAAATGTACATTGCTTATCTCGCCAATAATACATACCCGAAGTAATTTTGAAGTGATGCGGTTAATAAACAAAATATTTAGCTGAAAGTCCCCTCTTCATTAGAGGTTCCATCCTTTATAGCGAATGTTTTAAGCTATTTACCATGGTTATTGGCTACAAATTGTCTTAAAACGTAATCTAAACAAGAACTCAGGCAATGTATATAGATTATTATTACTATTATGGATTTTGGCATTAAAAATTAAATATGAAAAAATGTGACGGTCACATTTGCATGCATACGAACTCAAAAACAATACCTTAGCACATTGCTTCGAGACATTTTAAATACTTGATGTTTGTAGAAAATAGAGATTTGTTTAAATGTTCAAATAATCATAATGAACAAAAGTGAAAGTAGATTACACAGGTCAACAAAAAATTTTTTTTTACTGGTTCCGAGCAAAATATTTGTTTTTTGTATAGCATTTCTCATTTTGATTTCAAATATGCAACTCATTTTTTACCATCACGTCAAGTTGTAAAGATATTTAGGTTCAAATCTTTAGTGTTTAGATAAAGTCCCTAATATTGTCGAAAAAAAAGTTGTTCAAAAGTATGTCAACCTGTGTCTCAAAAGAGGCATATTTTCATATAGATTTTAGAAAACATAAATATTTTTCCAAAAAATTTATTAACAAAAAAATTATGTAAAAAATTGCTAAAGACTCAAAAAATTTCAACAGAATGCTTTTCAGCAATAATTTAAAAAATACTTATTTTTATTTCAAATGAATAACATTTTTAAAATCTCTATGAAAATACGCTTCTTTTGAGACCCAGGTTGACATACTTTTGAATAACTTTTTCTTTGACAATATTAGGGACTTTACCCTAAATACTTGAGATTTGAACCTAAATATCTTTACAACTTGACGTGATGGTAAAAAAAGAGTTGCATATTTGAAATCAAAATGAAAAACGCTATACAAAAAACAAATTGTTTTCTCGGAACCAGAAAAAATTATTTTTTTGTTGACCTGTGTTAGCAATTATTTATATTTTCTTACGGATCTTCTGTGTGGAGGTATGGAGGGAGGGAGGTTACACAAAAGCGTACAAATGGTTACAAGGAAGGGGTGTTAAAGAAGCTATAAGAAAATTAAAAAAAAGAGATCGAAATGAGAAAAATTTTGACTAACACTACTTATTATTGGGTGCGCAAATTTTACATTAAAAATTTTTTTTAAGTAGAAGTTTAAAAGTGGAAACATTAGGTATGTTTGAATTATCCATTAGTATTATGACCAAAGTAATCGCTTTTGTATTAAAAAAGTTATTGAAATTTGTTTTTTAAAACACATTTAAAAGAAAAATATTTCAGTTGAAAAAATTGAACATTAGGCATAAATTTCGATAAAATACATGCTCTACTCAAAGTTGCAATACCAACCATATTTTTAAATGTTAGTAAGAATATTTTGTTTGTAAAAAATAATATTATTTATTATTGAATTTTTTATAATGTATATTATAGTTATTAAGAATATTGATTAATTGAATATGGTTTGTGTTGCCTTGTTATATATAATTTATTATTTTTTATATAGAGTTTAATACTTTGCTATGTTTACTTATACTATGATAATATTATAATATATGAAAACTTTGCTAATATATTTTAGTAAATAGAATGTTAAGATCTAAAACAGATCATACTTTCTTTGGGTTTTCAAAGCCGCTCTCTGAGGTGCAACTGCCAACAGGACTAGATGTGATGCAGCATATCATGTATTTGCGAGAAAATGTAAGCAACCTATACTTCATATCATTTTTTCAAATAATATTAAAGTTAAATATATAATATAATTTTACAGAAATTTCCTGGACAAAAACAACAACAAAAAAATTGAAGCAGCTTCAACAGCAATGCAGGTCTTAAAAATTTGGGAAGAATGTAACATACCTACTGTGTCATAATTTACATCATTGACAAAGAGAGTTTCTAACCTAATTGAGTAAAGCAAAAAGATGCAAAAAACTCCAATTGATGACAAAGAAATTTAAAAAAATAACTTTCAGTTCTATTAGGATAAACTAGCTAAATTCTTTGATATATCTGCAAATGCGATTGTGTCTCCCTTCTCTTTCATTAGTCTGCGACCGCCGTGGACTCTTAGACAAATCTACTGCAGCTTTAGCATCAGCTGTACTTGAAGATATTGGCATTATTTCAAATGGTGACAAAAAATATATTATTGACCGAAGCAAGATAAGAGGTAAGCGCATGAAAGCCAGGGATAAATTGAAAGTTAGTGAAGTCAAAGTAAAGGTATTGTATTTTGATGGCAAAAAAGACCAGACCGTTAAATTTTTTAATAAAAAGAAAACTATTGTGATGGAAGAGCACATAGCGGGTGATGACAAAAAAATGAGACTGCGTTTAATAGGGATTTATTCTATTGCAAAGTTGATCAATAGTTTCGACCAAAAGTCCTCAATAGGCCTGCATTCAGGTACGTTGGGAGGGTTGTCTTCCTCTTCAACAAAATTGATGTTATTTTGTCTGAAATACTTCACTACAGTTTTTGCGTAATGTGATGTTGCTATGTCAGGCCAAGATATATAATTGTTGTCTAAATGATTTGCTTTGATGGAAGGAACAAGTCTTTTTTTGATGCACTCGCTCAGGTATAATTCTTGGTTGAGTGATTGCTTAGAAGGTACAAAAAAAGGTATAGAAATACCTTTAGCCGAAACGCAAATCCAGACCAACACTTTTTGCTCATATTTTTCAACTGGATTATATTTTACACTTGGCGGTGTCAAAGCAGTGTTACTTGAGTAGAAATTTTGGTTTCCGTTATTGGTGCTATGCTTCAAAGTGAAATAAGATTCATTTTCAATTATCCAATCGTTATATTTTTCGTATAACCGACTGCATCTGGTTCTTATTTTGCGTTTATGTGACTCTGTTCTTAATGGAATCTTTGTTTTTTTTTTGCATTTAATATCTGTGTGTTTCTTCAATGTTTTGAAGAAACATTGAAGAAACACACTAGCTTGATAATGTTCTTCTTCGTCATTTTTTTTGCGGCTCGACCACTTTCTTTAACGCTTTGAGTTCCGATTCCATTTTCTGCGCGTTCAACTATACGGTATATGGTTGCTTTTGGTATTTTTTCTGCTTTAAAATGACAATAAGTGTAATATTTACCATTTTGCTTATTGTCCATGTAAAATCCATACACACGTTCACGGAGAAGCTCTTGCTTACATTTGTTTATTTTGATTTTAAGTCGTTAAATTTTAATGACTTTTTTTAATTTAAAACTAGAATAAATTTGCAATAAAATACATACAAAATATATATACAGCAAATGGTATTAGTACATGCAAATTTAAATTGAACGCACTCTCATTTTTTTGTCATCACCCGTTATTCTTGATTCAAGAACCTGGAGGGGGTTTTTTGGGACACTGCACTTCTCTTAGCGGAACTCCCCTTAGCTGAAGCTATAAAACCTCAAATTCTAAAGTACTCTAAAAAACACAATATTCTTTTGGATGATTTACAAGCACTTGGATGGAGCAAATGTAAACATTGGAAACAAAGGTGGTGTGAAAGAATAATTGAGTTAGAACTCCAACGGCCCTTACAATGGGTAATTTGTTTGTTACATGAAGATAAGCTTCCACTACGTCATTTGTTTTCAGAATTCTGGTCCTAGATACTTTCAGACATCTGGTCCTAGATTCTATTCAGGTTCTATGGGAAAGTCCTTGAAACTTGTGAGATTTTAAAGGTTGTTGATTATCAACCTATAAACCATAATGTAGAAATGCCAGAGGAGGACAGAAAAATGCTCAGTACAAATCAGGTTTAACTTTTTGACATCTGCCGAGCTGTACTAAGCGGCGCTTATTCTGTCAATCTGGAAAAGCGCAGCCTCCGAAAACTGGCTCATTCTAGATAGCTCACCACTGCCAACAAGATCCTCAGATTATATATTTCTACCACCAGTCCTTCATCAAATGTAATAACTATAGCAACATACATTATACGCGTTTAGGCCCCTAAGTGGTTCATCATCAAGAAGGAGTCTATTTTTCATGGAGGGAGGCATCATTGCAGCTTAAAAGTCAAATCACGGTATATGCCAGATGCATTACATATGGTATTAAACAAAGTTATTCAAATAAATGCATTCTTTGGTCATCAAGAAAATATTTTTCTAGCAATGATATCAGATGAGCAGCCACAAATCCAAGAATTAGGTGTTAGGCGTATATAGAGAGCTAGAGAAGAATAAAGTATGAATGCTAATCAAACTAGTGTGCGGCAATTCAAAGTTCCGATTCTCAATTTTATGGAGTAATACACAACGGATAGAGCCACCACTAACAATGCAGCTCACTGATGAGGAACTGAAAGAAGCAAAAGAGAATCGCATTCAACTAAGTAATCTTTTGGAAAATTTACCGTGCTACATGCAAGCCATAGTACGTTGTGTAAAGATGACGACAGCTGTTTCTGCCTTGGTTTGCGGCAAAATAAAAAGAGATCATATGATACGTGTCTGTCTGCAATCAAGAAAAAGTGTGCCAATATTCAACACAAAGACACATTATAACACTATTTAGTAGTATTTTTGCCTTATATATGTTAATATTATGTAATAAATTCACCTGTTCAACTTCTTTAAAATAACATGTTAATAAACTAGAAATAATTAGTTCGAAAGGAATACAACAAATCAATATTTGGAACAAAAAATTTAAAATATGGAAAACTCTAAATATGTGCCTAGTTTGGCCAAAAATTGCTGCAGGGGTAATTTTTGTCCAATTTTATTCATATTAGTCTCAATTATTTAGTTTTCTTAAAACTTATGTAGAAATTTGGGAGAAAAATGGAATTTATAAAAAAGTTATTTTCACTTCACCGTAGGGTGTGTATATATATTAGGTATTACCTAATATATTTTCATTTTGTTACTTCTACTTAAAATAAAAATTTATGTAAAATTTGCGCTATCAACAATAAGTAGTATTAGTCAAAATTTGCTGGAGGGGGAAATTCTTGTCCAATTTTGCTAATTTTGGTCTCGTTTTTTTAGTTTTCTTATAGCTAATATAAAAATCAAGGAGAAAAGTTGTACTTTTGAAAAACATTATTTTCACTCTAACCAAGTGTACAAGGAGGAGTGGGATGGTTCTAAATATGTGGTTTTAATGCGTTCTTAATGGATTCCATCTTAGTAGAATAAACATTTGCAAAGCCACATTGAGCAATTTGACTATTTAGAATACTTGAAGTTGTTATATTTAATTCATATTTATTATATTTTTTCTATCTTTACAAAGTTAAAGTATAGCTAGAAAATAAACCTACATTTGGATAATAAACTCTCTTGATGTCCTTTGTATAATTCTTTAAACACTTGGATTGAGGGTTCCGCAATTTCGTTGTCTGTTGCCTAATAGTTCATAAACGTTTTGGAAATCTTCCTAATACTTCCTGACTTCCTGAAGGAATTTAGGAAGATTGCTTTCCCTCTGCCAAGTATATGCATATAGTATTATGCTAAACTTTGTTTTTTCTTACCTAGTGCACGCAATGTCGGAAAGCTTTAAATTGTACTAATTTTTAGATCTCCATCAAAAATTAGATTACAATTAAAACTTTCTTCTATTAAACAAATTTTTTTTCTCTGATAGAAGTAGTTACGTTAGATCAGGTTTCCGCATGAAATTATTTTTAATCAATGTTTGTGGAAACGGAGTGAGTTTAAATTAAAGTACTGTTCAACATCGTCTTCTCACTGTGCAATTGCTTTTAATCAAAAAATTAATAAAAAATCCTTTGTCCGCCACTCAATTGATAATAAAGGTAAGTGTCTTCGTATTCAAATGGATTACTCGTATCGAAGCAACAGAAGAAGTTTTGGAAGTCTTCATAATCGTTTATTCGGCAAGTGTACCAAATATCTAAATGCTACTCACTAGTTCCGACTTTGATACGTGTAAGACTTGTCATTACTTCATAGAAAACAAGTGTGTAAATAATACTTGAAAACCGAAGAACGGGTACATTCTCTTCAAGACCTTGGTCTCTTGTTAACCCACCCCTAGGTTTAAGAAACCGCATCAACGTTTGTTCAATCACAAGATCTAACCATATTCTAGTCAAATATCTAACACATCTTCAAACTGGATATTGATCTTCTATTAACTTTTAATGAAACCAAAAGTTGGTGTCTAAAAAGGTTGGCATTTCCTGACACCACATCTTTAAACTTCTAGTATAGTTTACACAACTTGTTACCGCAAATAATTACATCATTTTCTTCACGGTTTGCAAATGTAAAACTCAGTTTGAAGTTCTTTCTGCACAAATGAATTACTTCTCGGCATCATTATACTAGATATACTGAAACCATGATGCGGCTGTACGTGGTTTAACATCACAATTTTCAAATTCAATAAGTTTCTGATTATTCATACCATAGTTATCTTTTTTTCAGCTCGCATATTCATTACCAAGCGGATCAATTCAACTTTCTATTTGACATTGAATAAATAAATCATTTTAACTAGAGTTGTCACGAATAATGATTATTCAAAATTTCGGCTTGGCGCTCGACCGAAGCAACAAATATTCAGCTGCAGAATACTCGGTGACAGTTATTTTGATATTATAAATAGTTATTATACATAAACTATTTTACCTATAGTTATATATAAAATTCATACTCTTCAAACTATTCAAAAAGATACAAAATAACCAGCTCGGGTATATCTTGCATTTCTGAGATAATTTCAGAAGTTGCCAAAGATAGATAGACAGATAGATAGCACAAAAAACTCCAAACTTATTAAAAATGATACTTTCACTACAATGTGAATTTATAGCATGGTTTAACTTTAATGGGAATGTCATTTATTCGCTTGTCTTTTTTATCGGGAGGCTGAATAAAGGTGAATTTCATAAGTGCAAACTAGCATAAGTGCGAATTGGCATAAGTGCACCAAAAGAATATGCAAGCATTCGTGTAATTGCGAACTGGCATAAATGTTAATTGGCATAAGTGCACCAAAATTCTTTTGGCGCACTTATGCCAATTTGAACTTATGTTAGATCTTCCTTATGCCCGTTTTTCATCTGCTTCCCACTTATGCTAGTTTGCACTAACGCCATTTTGTACTAACGCCAATGTTTGCAAATTTTGTTGGCGCACTTATGCCGATTTGCCCGTTTTTGCAACTTTTTTTCTTCGCGCTTATGCTTATAGTTCGCGCTTATTATTATGAAAGAACTGAGAGTTCTTAAT
This sequence comes from Hydra vulgaris, assembly GCF_038396675.1. Taxonomy (NCBI): domain Eukaryota; kingdom Metazoa; phylum Cnidaria; class Hydrozoa; order Anthoathecata; family Hydridae; genus Hydra; species Hydra vulgaris. Next base: position 29,684,854 of record NC_088933.1, on the reverse strand, counting down.
ATTTATGAACAAAACATCTATAGCATCCTTCAGTTTATGTTCAAAGTAAAAAATAATTTGGTCCCGAAAATATTCCATAATTACTTCCAACTTATTGATCATAAATACGAAACAAAACATTCTAAGCAGAACTACTATATTCCAAAAATGTCTTTAAGTCAATCCCAATTCTCAATATCAAGAAGAGGACCACAATTGTGGAACTCATTTCTCACAAATGAGATTAAAACGGTAAACTCTTTTCAACATTTTAAATGCGTTGTTAAACAACAGTTACTTGACCTCAACATTGCTGTAACAATTTTATTTAAAAAAAAAACTTTCACACGTCTTGAAATTTTTTTTTTTTTTCCATTTACACAATAGCTGAAATGATTATGGATATATTTATAAAAATGTATTTAATTGTATTTATATTTATAAAGATACATTTACTTGGCTATTTTACTTATACGAGTTCTTATAATTATATATATATATTTAAATATCTTATAATTTGTGTTTATCTTATATTTAACTGATATTGATTGTAAAACATAATTAAAAGTAACGGGGCAAGATGATAAGACCATCGTCTTCTGCTTGCTCCAGTCAATTTGTTACGTTAACAGTTTTGTAAAAAAATTTTATATTGACGAAAAAGATTATATAATAATAATAAATAATATTCCAATTCGAACTTATTACAATGTTTTCGAATTCTTTTATTCTACTTAAGTCGATGTTCGAAAATTCTTTTGACGCGCTTTTGATAGTTCGTACATATGACAGTTCGCACTTATGACAGTTCGCACGTATGATAGTTTGTACTTATGACAGTTCGCACTTATGCCAGTATGCACTTATACCAGTTTTTGCAAAACTCTTTACCATAAACAGTTTGGATTTAAATCTGGCCATTTGACTGATCATACAGTCACTCACCTTATTCATGGCATATTTAAAGCGTTTGATGAAGGAAAGTATACCTTAGGTTTTTTCATTGATTTAAGTAAAGCTTTATGGCACAGTCAGTCACCGATTCCTTTTATCCAAGCTAAAAATCTATGACAACTTGTTCTGGTTTGAGAGCTATTTGGTTAATAGGAAGCAGCAAATATTATATGATGAGTGAAAAACGGATTTTAAGACAAGACCTGTGGTGTTCCTCAAGGATCAATTTCAGGACCACTTTTGTTTTTCATTTATATAAATGATTTTGATACATTTTTTAACATTTTAAGTTCAATTTTGTTTGCGAATGATACCAACTTTGTTTAATTCCAGTAAAGATATCAGTAAATTATTTCAAACAGTAAATAAATAACTTCAAACAACATTAAAACTAAATACATTTTTTTTCATCGTCATTATAAAAAGCCAGATATTTTAATATCTGGCTTTTTATAATGACGATGAAAAAAAATGTTATATTTTAATATCTGGCTATCCAGATATCAAAATATCCAGATTATTTATATGTTATATATATATATATATATATATATATATATATATATATATATATATATATATATATATATATATATATATATATATATATATATATAATATATATTTATATGTTATATATATTTATATATATACATGTTATATTTTAATATCTGGCTAGCCAGATATTAAAATATCCAGATATTTTAATATCTGGCTTTTTATAATGACGATGAAAAAAAATGTATTTAGTTTTAATGATGTTTGATAAAAACCCTCACTTTATTAAGTAATAAACTGTTGGTAACTAAGGTCCTTAGCTGTTGAACACTTTATTAAGTAATGAACTGTTGGTAGCCGAGGACCTCACTTTATTAAGTAATAAACTGTTGGTAACCGAGGACCTTAGCAGTTGAACACTTAATAAAGTAATGAGATGAAAACTAATTCTTCTCTTAAGTAATTTAAAATAAAAATTTTACTGATGCATTTACTGATATAATTTTTCTAAAAATCTTTTAAACTAGTAAATAATAATAAGTAAATTACTTATTAATTACTGTTATTTAATAGTATATTTATTTTTTATTTTAAACGAGAGTCTCATTGTTAATTTTTGTAATTTGAACAAATAGTTAAATGTACTTTTTAGTTTATATTTTCTTGTTTGTTTGTAAAATTATAAACGAGTTCTTAAATTCTATTCTTTAAAATGCTAAATACGTTGTATATTTGTAAACATCAACTTATGTAAAATTTTTAAATTATATTTTAAGTATTACTGGGTTTTGCAAAGTTATAAGTGCACGTTTGCAAAGATATAAGTGCACGTTTGCAAAGTTATAAGTGCATTTATAAAATTAATTTTAACCCTTATATTTTAACCCTTTAAGGTCGAAGGGTGGAAAATTCTAGTATTTAATGAAATATACAATTGAAATATACTAATTAGGGTTCAGTTATTGACAAAACACATTTTTTCAACATATCAGGGCCATCGTTATCATTGAAACTGAAGAGGGACTAATATGTCCCGTCAGGCAATAAAAGCTCTTTTTTAAAAAAAATTTATATTGAATCAAGAAAAACAAAATGTTTGTTATTAAACACATCTTAATTAAAATTATTTAAATGTTATGATATTTTAAAAAATGAATTTTTCGTTTATACACAACAAAAAATTACTAGTGGTGCATTTAAAATGTGGTCTTGACTCAATCTTTTTTTTGATCAAACATCACAACTTTTTGTAACTTCTTCCAGCTTCTATCATTACCAATATCCTATTCAATTTTAGAACCTATTTCATTATTTTGAATGTCAGTATCATTATCAATCAACTCATTATCTAAATGCTATAGATAGTTTTCATTAGACACTGTTCAATTTTAATAGGATCAATAATAATATTTTGTTCAATATGAGAATCAAAATCAGATTATTTAGTTTCACAGTAGGAAGATCTTGTACAATTATTTCAACAGCTTCTATAGCACTGTATCGAATCTTACGACTCATATTTGATTGTAATTACACTTAATTTACACTTTATTATTCTGAAAAAAAAATACATTTGCCTTTAAAAACATTACGGGACTTATTGGTCCCAATTTAATTTTCATAACAAAGTAGTGCATGCAAACCTTTTTAACACTTAAACTTTACTTCAAATATTTAGTTACACATTAAATAAGCTCTAAAAAAACTCCCAACACAAATAAAAGTATGTAAAGATAAATAAAATAGGCTTGTTTTTACAAAATAATTAGGCCTAATTTCCTTAAAAACCATCATTAGACATTTAAGATAAAAAATAATTGATGACAAACAATTAAATGTAATTTTAAAACATGACTAAAAATCTAGTGAAAAGTTATGCAATGTTTTTACAGAACAAAACAAACAACTAGTTTAAGGGAAAGACAATAGTTAACGGAGTGGGACAAATCCCGTCAGTCCACAAAGGGTTAAATATCAATGAAAAGAAAAGTACGGAAAACAATCACAGAAGAAACTAATATACGATTATTTCAACGAGAGACTGCAAAAAATATTCAATCAAGGAAATATCTAACGCTTATAATTTAAATCGAAATGCTGTTAGTCGTGTTAAAAAATAGTGATAAACAGTTAAAAAATAATATACCCTTCACGTCATCTACAAGTAAAAAGAAAAGAAACGTATAAAATCAAAAATTCTATAAATACAAACATTGAACAGACAATATTTAATTTCCGTGGTCTGTAACAATGCCGTAATTCAAAAAGAAATTCAAACGCAAATTTTAGAACAACATGATAAAAACGTTTTGATCTCGTTTGTTTCCCGTAGATTAGCAATCATTCCTCTAGAAAGAAACGCCATGGAAAGAATAAATCAGAGATCAATTTTTGCGGTAGAAGTTGGTAGAATTGCTGATTCAAATTTGGTTTTTTTAGACGAAACTGGATTTAATAAACATACAGTGCGCTCATATGGATATTCTTTGACAGCTCCTGCAAATAAAAGACAGAATGCTAGCCTCATGTGCTTAATTTCCAATTTAGGAGTTGAATGTTTCCAATACAAAAGCGGAGCATACAAAACATAATCATTTATTGATTTCATCAACAACAAACTAGTACCATTCTTTGCAGTAAATCCAAATAAAATTCTTATAATAGATAATGCAAAGTTTCATAAAGCAGCTGCAGTACTTCAATTACTAAGAGAAAAAAATATTACTCGCAAGTTTTTAGTACCATACTCCACTGAATTGAGCCCAATCGAAGAGTTCTTTTCAATGTTAAAATCCTATTTCAAATCCACAAGAAATGCTAATCCCGATATGACTGTTGAAGAAACTCTAGAATATATTTTGTCACCTGATTATAATTATAGTCAACAGTACAATGCCTTTTATATAAATAAGAGAAGACGGTTGTGTTTATTTTTTTTAATATCGCATATTTTGCCTTTTTTAAAAATTATGATAAAATAATGTATATTACTTTTTAAAACATATGGAAAGTATCTATTCTAAAAAAGTTATTGATATATAACATTATGCTAAATTAAGTAAAAATGTAAAGAATTTTTACTAATTACTTTTTAAAATACTTTTCTTTTTCTTTCTTTTTTTTTTTTACAAACACTTATTGATTGCTATACTGTAATTTAATTTAATATTTTGTCAATATTTTTTATTTTTTAAAGCTAAAAAAAATAATTTCCAAAAAAATATAAATGCACTTATAACTTTGCAAACGTGCACTAATAACTTTGCAAACATGCACTTATAACTTTACAATACCCCGTATTAAAACGTTATTGTAATATTTTAAAGGTTATTGTAATATTTTAAAGGTTATTGTAATATTTTAAAGGTTTTTGTAATATTTTAAAGGTTTTTGTAATATTTTAAAGGTTTTTGTAATATTTTAAAAGTTATTGTAATATTTTAAAGGTTTTTGTAATATTTTAAAAGTTATTGTAATATTTTATATGTTATTGTAATATTTTAAAGGTTTTTGTAATATTTTAAAGGCTTTTGTAATATTTTATATGTTATTGTAATATTTTAAAGGTTATTGTAATATTTTAAAGGTTTTTGTAATATTTTAAAGGTTTTTGTAATATTTTAAAGGTTATTGTAATATTTTAAAGGTTATTGTAATACTTTAAAGGTTATTGTAATATTTTAAAGGTTATTGTAATATTTTAAAGGTTATTGTAATATTTTAAAGGTTTTTGTAATATTTTAAAGGTTATTGTAATATTTTAAAGGTTATTGTAGTATTTTAAAGGTTATTGTAATATTTTATAAGTTTTTCTAATATTTTAAAGGTTATTGTAATATTTTAAAGGTTTTTGTAATATTTTAAAGGTTATTGTAATATTTTAAAGGTTTTTGTAATACTTTAAAGGTTATTGTAATATTTTAAAGGTTATTGTAATATTTTAAAGGTTATTGTAATATTTTAAAGGTTATTGTAATATTTTAAAGGTTTTTGTAATATTTTAAAGGTTTTTATAATATTTTAAAGGTTATTGTAATATTTTAAAGGTTTTTGTAATATTTTAAAGGTTTTTATAATATTTTAAAGGTTATTGTAATATTTTAAAGGTTTTTGTAATATTTTAAAGGTTATTGTAATATTTTAAAGGTTTTTGTAATATTTTAAAGGTTATTGTAATATTTTAAAGGTTTTTGTAATATTTTAAAGGTTTTTATAATATTTTAAAGGTTATTGTAATATTTTAAAGGTTTTTGTAATATTTTAAAGGTTTTTATAATATTTTAAAGGTTATTGTAATATTTTAAAGGTAAATTTTTTGTAACTCTTTTTATTTTTTTTATTTTTTATTGGAGTTTTTTTTAACTTTTACTTCTACTTTACTTGATAATGTTTGGTTTACTTTTATTTATAAAAATAACAGCAACAAAAAGAATTAAATTATATAAATTAAAACGAATGATACTATTCGTTAAACGAATGATACTATTCGTTAAACGAATAATACTATTTGTTAAACGAATGATACTATTCATTAAACGGATAATACTATTCGTTAAACTTAACAGATATTCATTAAAAAATATTCGTTTAGCGAATAGTAATATTTGTTAAATAAATAATACTATTCGTTAAACAAATACTATTCATTAAACTAATAGCACTATTCGATAAACGAATAGTACTATTCGTTAGGAGAAGAATACTGTTTGTCAGACGAGTAGTACTCTCACAGTGAAGAGGAAAAGCAACAATTTTATTTAAATAGCGATATTTTTGGTCATATTGTACCTGCATAAGAAGTTTGATATCAAATTGGTAATTTCTAAATTCATCCTCTAGTGATCCGAAAGTCCTTTGTTTATATTTGTCCATTTTCTTGTCATTTTAGTATATATATATATATATATATATATATATATATATATATATATATATATATATATATATATATATATATATATATATATTATATATATATATATATATATATATATATATATATATATATGTATATATATATAATCCAAATTTAAATTATATCTGAGGGAAACTTCAATTAACTGAGTTAATGGAGTGTTGAAAATAGCATTTTTTCTCCTCTACATTTTAAAATGACCCCGGTATACTTTTGATTTCTTTGTAAAAATATAATACAGTGCAATCTCTCTAATTCGAACTTTATCGGAAAAAATAAAAGTTCGAAAAAAGAGAGATTTCCAAATTATAGAAAGTTGACTTTTTATACGGTGACATTTCACGGTGACTTTGCATTTAATCGAATTATGAAGGCTTTCGAATTAAGGAGATTCGAATTAGAGAGATTGTTCTGTATTGATAGATCAAACACGTTTGTAACAATCTTAAGAAATCCGTGTTCTCCATCAATACCGACACATACTACAGAACACAAAAAAGTTTAATTTCTTTAATAAAAAAGATTTATTTACCAGCATTGATAGGTCAGTACATTAAACAATTTTTTTTTTTAAATATTTTCATCACTTTTAATATGACATATTTGATATGCCAAAACATATCTAATCAATGTAAATTGTTTGTGACATTATGTTTTAACATCGTTGGAATATCCAGATAATGTCTCTATGTCTTTTATTCTTTGTCTTTCATTCTATGTCTTTCATTTGTCACAAATTTCCACAAATTTAATAATTCAAAAATCTTATGTGATAAAAGAATTATCGATGAAACGTCTACTCAAAAATTTAAGGACTTGATATCGGCAACAAATTGGCTAAAGATCTACCAAGAATGTAACCTAGGAAACACAAACTCTGCGTACATTAATTTTATAAACTTATTTATCCTACAATATAATAAAAGTTTTCCAATTCAAGAAAATAAAATAATATATTTAAATTGTCCATGCATGGCCTACTATATAACACGGCCGGATTTGTTGCCTTGAACGCAAAAAATTAGTGGGCCGGAAAAACAGTTGCCAAAAAAGTGTTGTGTTGTTGGTTGTAGAAGTAATTATAAGCGAAAGATTGAAGAATGTTCCAGTAACAGCAACCACGTAACATACAAAACTGTGTTTAGTTTTCCTGATAGCAATCAGTTAGATCTTCGAAATTGTTGGATTAAGTTTGTCAACCGAGCTGATTGGAGCCCCACAGAAAACTCAGTTATATGTATCGATCATTTTGAAGATAAATATTTGAAAAGAGGTAAACGTATAACATTGAATTATTGCGAAAATCCTATACCAACAATTATTACCAACCAAAACATTCTATCAAAGCCATCTTTAATTCAATCAACCTCAGCTTTACGTAAGCCCCCTGCAGTTCGTATATATTCTCATCCTTTTCTTGATGAAACATACGATTTTAGAAAACATGATACAATTAAAAGCATTATAGATCTTAATGAAAGTTTTTGTCCAGCAGGATTTTCATTTAAACTAGTTGATAACCGTGTGTTATTTCTTTAAATTTATTTCGACGACAGGGATGTTACTCCTAACATTGAGAGTATTACTATTGATAAAGACTTACATGTAAAGCTACATATGAAAGGTATCCCAGTTCCATTGCCTAAATGGTTTAGAGAAGGCAGTGTTTGTAAATTGACCAGTGCCAGTATGCTTGTTAATTTTGTTTCTTATATGCATGAAATTGCAAAGAACGTATCAAAAAGTGTATTATCAAATTTATATAAATTATCTCTTTATAAACCACAAGGATGTCCAATCTACACAAATGAAATCATTAGATTTTCTCTAATGCACAGATATACATCAAAACAGGCTTATACTTTGCTATTAGAAGAGTTTCCACTTCCTTCGTTGTCTTATTTAAAATCACTTTCAAAGGGTGGCATTGATCCATTATCAGGATTATTATTACTTTTGGAAAATGGTAGTATTAGTGCTGACTGTGTTGTTTTAATTGATGAGATGTATTTACAAAAAGGTGTCCAATATCATGGAGGAAGTTTAATTGGTGCTGATGATGATGGTAATTTCTATTCTGGTATAGTTGTGTTCATGGTGGTTAGCTTGAAAGAATCTATCCCCTTTGTAATTAAGGCCTGTCCAGAATTTCAAATTTCTGGTTCTATGATTAATTCACATATAGAAGAAACGTTAGATACTTTATATAAAGCATCTTTTAATGTTCGAGCTATTATAACTGACAATCATGCAACAAATGTTTCAGCATTTAAAATTCTACGTTTAAAGTTTGGTGAACAAGATAATGAAATATATTTTACTTTTATGGGACACCGGGTTTACAATTTATATGACAGTGTTCATTTACTGAAAAACATTAGAAATAATTTATTAAATTCAAAACGGTTTGTATTTCCACCTTTTGATTTTATTGAGTTTGATGATATTATTCATGTTGAAGCTGGAGAAATTTCTTGGAGTTTATTGCATAATGTTTATGAGAAAGATGAATTGTTACCTGCTAACTTAAAAAAAGCTTTCAAATTGTCTGCCCATACTTTACATCCAGGAAACAACAAACAAAGTGTTCCTTTAGCTTTAAATATTTTTGATGAAACCACCTCTGCTGCAATCATCAGCTATTTTCCAAACGAAACTGCAGCTGCTGGATTTCTAAGGCTTATTAATATTTGGTGGACTATTTCTAATTCAAAGGTAATGTTTATTACAAACAATAGGATTGGTAATGCAGCTATTCCAGGTGACAAAAAGTCACAATTTTTTCGAGTTTTTGCAACATGGATTAATGAATGGAAAAACTTGCAGTTTCAAAGATGTAATAAGTATACTTTATCTGCTCAAACAACTAATGCATTAATTACAACACTGAAGGGTACTGCAAGTCTGATTGAAGATTTATTTTCAGAAGGATATAAATATGTTTTAACTAGCGGGTTTCAAACTGATCCATTAGAAAGACATTTCAGTAAATATCGACAAATGAGCGGTGGAAGATTTTTAGTCAGTTTACGTGAAGTTCAAAGCTCTGAAAAGATATTATGCATGAAATCCTTAATTAAAGCCAATATCAATTGTTGGACGAGCAATCTTAAACTTGATACAAAAATTGACAAAAATGAACTTTTAATAAAATTGGAAAAATATAGCAATGAAATTCAAGAGAATGAGCTTTGTCGTGACTCTTACGAAGTTGCAATCAATATATCTGGTTACATCACGAAAAAGATTGGGGATAAACATAACTGTTCTAACTGTCTGAAATCATTAAGTTTCAATAAAGTCTCAACAGAATATCTGGAAATTCTTTCACGTGGTGGTTTAACAAAACCTTCCAAAGAATTAGCTAACTATGTTTGTAATGGGTTTATAATTCTGGACACTGTAAAGAAAATGTTATTAAAGTATTCCCATGATATAAAAAATGCATCCTTGCTAGCGCTAGAAAAATATCAACCAAGTGATAGTGATTTTATGTGTATAGAACATGAGGAATGGGGAAGGCATTTGGTAAACACAATTATTACCAACATATATTTTAACAATGAGCTACAAATTAAAAATGGAAACATTAGAAAAAATGAAGTTGCTGCCTTTAAAGTTCGACAAACCAAAAAAGACAAATGAATAAACCCATAACAACATAGTATATGTATATTGTTTTTTTGAGAAACAAAAGAAACTTGACTTGATTAATCTTTTTGTAATATATGTAAATGCTTTCAGTAAATGTGTACATTTAAAAATTATGCTAGTTTTACTAACATTTTTGTTAATTTTAGTTGTTTGAACCAATAATTTTAAGACTAAGATTTTGTAGATTAAAATTGATGGCTAAAATAGATAGTTCATTCGGCTTAATGCAATCATGATTTATTATTAGCTAACTGTTTTAGTGTTTGAAGGTTAAGAATTTTGGTAATAGTAATAATTATAGCTAAGAGCAAATTATTTAAATATTATTAATGTCTTTATAGAATTACCCTAGGTTTTGATTCAAAAGCTAAAAACCTAAAATCGGCCCACTAATTTTTTGCGTTCAAGGCAACAAATCCGGCCGTGTTATATAGTAGGCCATGGTCCATGGAACCAACATTGTCCAACAAAAGAAATAAGAAAATGCTCAAAACAAAAACAAAAACTATACGTAAAATACTTAAAAAATAGAAGCAAAGCAAACCTATCCCTCTACAAGCAATACAAAAACCTATTTGAAAAAATAAAAAAAAAACATAAAGTTTTATATTATTCTAATTAAATACAAAAATTTAAAGGAGACTTAAAAAAGACATAGGACATTGTAAAGGAAATAATTGGTATAAGTAAATCTAATTTTAACAAAATGCCTTCTAGAGTAATAATTAATGAAACTGAATCAAACAACAAACGAGATATTTCCAATGAATTTAACAACTACTTTGCCGACATTGGTGCTGATCTTGCATCACAAATTCAATGCTTAAATAATACATTTAAAAGTTACTTAACAGGCTCACACTGCTCTTTAAATTTCAATGAAGTAAATCCAGACGAACTTGAAATAGCTATAAAATCAAGTCCCCAGAAATCAATGATATCTCTTGCAAAGTAGTGTCAGATGTTTTTGAAGAGATAAGTAATCCAATTTACCAAGTATTTAATTCATCAGTTACAGCAGGTATTGTACCTGATAAACTAAAAATCTCTAAAATTATACCAATCTATAAATCAGGAGAAACTAATTCTTTAAACAATTATAGACCAATCTCAATCCTTTCGGTATTCTCAAAACTTCTAGAACGAATATTCTATAATAAATTAAATGAATATTTAAGAACTAACAAAATTATCAATAAATGTCAATATGTTTTTCAAAAGCTACACTCAACTGAACATGCAATCCTTGACCTCTCAAATAGGATAAGTAGATCTTTTAAAAAAAAAAAATTCACATTAGGGATCTTTATTGGTTTGTCAAAGCCATTTGACACGGTCAACCATGAGATTTTACTAACAAAAATGAAAAACTATGGTATAAAAAATGAAGCTTTAAATTGGTTTAAAAACTACCTTAATAACAGACAAAAGTGTGTTATTATAGATAGTAAAAGCAACTTAAATTTACTTAAAACAAAATGTGGTGTACCCAGGGTTCGATTCTTGCTCCTCTTTTAAACCAATTTAAAGCTTCATTTTTTATACCATAGTTTTTCATTTTTGTCACAAACTTATTTTACTCGTAAAAGACAATCGAAGACCTCTTTGAAAAAATAAATGCTGAACTAAAAAAATTAATATATGGTTTAAATCAGATAAACTGTCACTCAATATAGAAAAAACTAAGTATATACTATTCCTCTCTAATCAACAAATTAAAAAAATACCCCTGAACCTACCAACAATTAACATAGGAAATATAACCATCAAAAGAGCTCTGAATACAAAGTTTCTAGGAGTTCTAATTGATGAACACATCTCCTGGAAACCCCACATAAACTGCATAAACACAAAAATATCAAAGAACATAGAATTACTTTACAAGGCAAGACCATTTTTGTCACAAAAAAGTCTAAAACTTATTTACTTTTCATTCATACACAGCTATCTCATGTATGCCAATATAGCATATCTAAATTAGAATCACTTTACTCACGTCAAAAAACATGCTTCAAGACATACAACATACATATACAACAAAAACAAACTTACTCATGCTCAACCCTTACTGGAACAAATGAACGCACTAAATATATTTCAAATAAATATTTTTCAAAATATACTTTTTATGTTTAAATATAAAGTCTGGTTCCAGAACATTTTTTAAAATCAATATAAATAAATACAATACAAGAGCAACAGGCAACTTTTTTTTTTTTTTTTTTTTTACCAACCAACTAGAGTGACCTGAAGCTGAAACCAGACTTACACAGGGCCCTAGAAGGCGGTGTTATTTGGGAGCCGAGACTCCGTATTTTGTCCCATTTAAGTGTTTTTTAGCCCATTTAAGGGTTTTTTGGCCCATTTAAGGGTTTAGTTGCCACTCAGCCGAAACTGAGCAGCGCCAACTTAATGGTTTATCTCCATTTAACGTCCGGAGTGGACGGAACGCTTTGAGATTTCCGGACGTAGAAGGAGACACTGAAAAAGCGACTACGCCAAGAACCCCTATCGACTGTCACGGTTTCGACCTTGTGCTGTTTCTGCTTTCTAACAACACCAAAACCAATTGAGAGATGGTTCGGAGCCGAAATAAGAACAGATACTACACTTGATCTTAGCCATTAGGCGAGAAGCAACAGGCAACTTTACCTTACCTTTTGAAACAAACAACTTTGAAAAGACTCTTATAATTCTCAATTGCATATCGTGGTCCTTATTTATTTAACAATTGTGGTTCCTATTTATTTAACAAATTAGTTTCCAGAAACGAATCACTATTAAACTTAAACAACGAACACTCTCTGAAAATAAAGCTAAAAACTACAATGATCAAATTAAACAACTATAAAGAATTTTTTTAAGTTTGAATAAAAAAATAAATAAATGTAACATAACTTTTAATACAAATCGATAAAAAAAATATTAATAACAAGGTATATATATATAACACATACATATGTACCACGTATGCAACGCGTTATTATATTGTTGTAATTAGTATTTATTTTAATCATGTCTCGGAGTTGTAAGCAACTAAATTTTTATTTACTTCGTATATTTCAAACTTTATATTTATGATTTATATTTGTATATCTTTACCGCCAATCTGTGATTGGTTACTTGTAAATACTTTGTAGCTGTAAAATTAACATGTATAAAAAAAAAATAAAAAATAAAAATATATATATCGTCAGCTGAGAACCAAGATGCTTCATGTCCATTTTTTGTATTTCCGAGAAAATCAAGTTTTAAAACTTAATTTGTAAAGAATTTCTGCCAGAATGCCCGACTATTTTTTTAAATATTTTAAAAAGTTGTATTATTTTTGAAACTAGATTTATTGGACAAATACTTCATTGGTTGTTGAATATTTATTGATAATAAACAGAAAAAACACAAAATGTGAACATACGGCCTCTTGGTTATTGACTGACGATATATATATATATATATATATATATATATATATATATATATATATATATATATATATATATATATATATATATATATATATATATATATATATATATATATATGTTTATTACTTTATTTATTTAATTTTTGCAATTTATCGTATTTTGTTGTAATTATGCATTAACTTGTTTTATATAACGAGTATTTGTTAATTTATATAATGAGAAATTTGTAAAAAATACTTTACGATTAATATAGAGATTTAATGACAAGATTTCTCCCTACGGGCATTTGAAAAAATGCCCGTAGGGAGAAATCTTGTACTTGTTCCTGTCGTTATTAATTTTTTATTTCAATTTTATTGATAAAAATTGTAAAACCAGAACAATTTAAAATGTTTATATATGATGAATAAAAAAAAAATAAAAAATAAAAATAATAATAAATAGCTAAGTTATGTTATTATGTGTATATTATTGTTTTGACGCCAAAGCTCGCCAATCTTAAACCATCTTAATTAATCGTCATCCAATATGGCTTGCATCAATATCGTATTTTATTAATCTAATTAATTAGCATTTTGCAAAAGGTAACAATTTTTAGGGCAAAAAGTAACAGTTTTTAGTGCAAAAGGTAACAGCGAATAAAAAGTTTTTATTAAGAAATCAAGGCAAAACAAAGTGTGTTATCAAAAAAAGCAACGTTTTAAACTAGTAAAATGAATTAAAAAAGCGAAAACATTTTTAGTAAGTATTTATAGTGGAGCAACTTTCATTCTAAAATTATTGTTGGTTGTAAGGATTGCAAAACAACACTGCGTATTTTTATCAAATACAGTTTTCAACGAATCCAATATGGCTGTCACATTATTTATTATCAAATAAAAGTTACTAAAATATTTTTACAAACAATGTTAATAGAAATAGCATTGATAACAATATTTATAAAAAAATTTTAAAAAACAAGAATTTGATTTAAATACTTTAATATAATATTAGGTGGCTTGGTCTTTTATTTCATTTTTACTATCAGCACGAGAAATATGATTTACACAGTCCTCGTTACATTCCAGAATGGATGGAGTATCAGATTTTGGCCCTTGAACAAACTCTGGTTGTATAGTGGTAGAATGAATACCTTAAAAAAATGTGTGCAAAGTACATGAACGCGTTAAGTTTTATTATGATCTTTTTAATTTTTGTTTTATAACTGTTTACAAAAGAGTTATAAAACAAAAAATTATAAAAGTAAAGTCAGGAGCGATTCTTGGAAAAAAATGAGAGAGAGGGGCGAATCCTTTAAAAATGCCAACTGCTTTCTTAAAAAAAAAAAGATCCTCAAAACAAAAATGCCGACTAGTCAACTATATTCCTAAAAAACCTAATACAAGTTGAAAGTCGTCTTCTTTGGGGAGGGGTGACCCACCCACTCCACGCATATTTCCTTCAAATCGCCCCTGAGTATAGTTTCCAAATAAAACCGGAAAAAAGAAAATTAAGAAGAAAATATTTTTATTTTTATTTTTTATTAATTAAAAAACTAGTAACCTTCATTGTGAAAAAACTCTTTCAATTGGTTAGCAATTGTCATATAATCATTAAGGTTGTTACATCGAATATGAGCAGAAGCTATAATTTTGTTCCCTGCGAGCTGCCAAATATGAAATTCATCTACACTAAGTACCTGAGGCACCTGCTCTACAATACGTTCCTGTATTTCTTGAATTTTTATGTGTGTTGGAACCGTCTGCATAAGAATCAAGGAAGATTCCTTCAATAAGGGAATGGAAGTCTTTAAAATAATTATCTAAATTGTTTTAGTAAGAAGGTAATATACTAATAATAATATTTAACAAGTCACCATAAATCTATTACCTTATTAACTTACCACCATAATAATACTCATCCCTGGATCAACATAGTTAGTCCATTTTCCATTTACGTAAATGATGATCAATGCACTTACCATAACAATTACTGATCCTAGTGCGTCTCCAAGTACGTGCAAGTAAACACCACGCATGTTTAATTGTGATGCCCCATTTAGTTTTTTTTCAGGTGAGATTTCAGCATCATTGTTAACTACATTTTTACAGTCAATCATTACGGATGCTTCAGTTTTTTTTTGGTTTAACTTGTCATTTGATAGTTTTCTTTCTGAAGATTCATGCAAATGTCTACGATTACTTTTTTTTGTGCGCTTATGCTCATGTGAGTGCTCGTGTCCGCCGTGTGAATGTCCATGCCCGTGTTGATGAAAAAGCATAAGTCCAACTAAATTAACAGCCAAACCAAGACCACCAACAAGAAGAACCAGCTTTGGATTCTCGATAGGCTCAGAGATAACAATTCTTTTAAGTGACTCGACGAAAATAGAAAAACAAAGTGCTACAAGAAACACAGCATTAACTAATGCTCCCAGAACTTCCGCTCGAGTCCAACCAAATGTATATCGACTAGTAGTTTGAACACGTTTAGAATAGCGCAATGCCACATAGCCAACTAAAAGAGATACTACATCTGACAACATGTGAAATGAATCAGCAACTAAGGCCATAGAGTTAGTGAGGTACCCTACAACTATTTCTGCAGCGAAGAACGTGGCAGTTAATATCATCATTGAAACAAACGAAACTTTTTGATTTAATTCACAGCCCCCCATCCTCTTACCTGAATATTTTCAATTTTAAGTAAACCTACTTTTTATACTTTTTTTTGTCAAAATAAAATCTTTTATTAAAAATTTAAAAAAGATTTTACTTTATTATGTACTTTAAAGTACATAACAACCTAAAGATAAAATGGCTCAAACGCTTCTTAATGCTGTTTGAATGTAAATCCATGTTGTGTGTTTTATGATTCAAAATACAGTAGTAGATTATCTCTGCACACCAGAAAAAATGTATAAAGTAATATTCCTTCTTTAATGTCTAAAGAAGGATTATTACAACTCCTTTCATAAAAAGAAACAAGATTTCTGCATAGCAACTTACAAACATGACAAAAAAAAATTAAGTACAACAAAAACAATAAAAATAATAATAAAAAAGATTTTGTGTAAATTGACTTTTGTACCCATTCCTCTCTACTGGATAAGTTGACTTCTCATTAACGAGTTAGTTTAACATTAATATTTTTTCCTGGTGGCTATTAAGGTTACAAATAAGTTGTCATTAAACTTAACCAAAACTAAATATACTTTTTTTATCGCCTTTATCAAAGAGAGAAATTCCTCTAAAGCTCCCAAATGGGAATCAATTTATAAAAAGAGAACACTCAATGAATTTTCAAGGTGTTCTTCTTTACAAAAATCTCACATGGATAAATCACATAAAATTAATCGAAAATAAAATTTCTAAAAATATTTGCATAAAAAACGAAAACGTGCAATAAAAATAATATCCAACGCAGACCTTCTCTCTTAATCACAACCACTATTTATTAATCCAAAAATTTTAAACGTTTACCAAATAAATATATATCATCATTTAATTTTTATGAACAAAATTAATAACGATAGATGCCAAATATTTTAAAAACGCTATTTAAAAAAATACAGCACAAATATCTTACTAGACATGCAAACAATATTTATATTCAAGCTAAAACTCACATTGAAGCTAAGTTTTCTATCACAGCTAGAAGCCCCCAATTATTTAGTATAGTAATCAGAAATGACATAAAAACGCTTGCAAACATAAATATTTTTAATTCAAAATTAAAAGAAATAATTTAAATTAGTCAAAACATGAAAGACTTCTTCTAGAGCTATATTCAATTATTGGTCTTTTAAAAATTGTATAGTATACTTTTATTTTATTTGCAAAGATTTAAAAAAATTCGGTTCTTTAAAAAGTTCTTATATTTTACTTTATTTATTCTTATTATATGAAAATATAAATTTTTCTTAAAATTTTTAATTCTTTTTATTATATTTCTTAATTCGGAATTCTTAATCGTAGTAATTGAAAACTGCTGTATATAATTTTGAATATTTTTTTCGTTTGTTTGATTTTTATTTTTGCTTTGTGTTTATTTATTATTGAAAATAAATTTTAGAATTTATTATGTTTATGTTTTTTTAATTTTTTTGTATTTATATTTGACAACACTTGACAACATTAATGACAAGTTTTGATGGCTTTATTATTTGCGGCTTATTTAAGGCTCGGTGATTTGAAGACTAATATGTCTTCTTCTTGCCCCCGCCATTTGTAAATTTTACAAATGCAAAAGTTGTAATTATTTTAAACGGCAAATTTATAAAAATAATAATAAAATAAGTGTTCCCAGAAGTTCTTACGGTCTTTTAAAGAGCACTGCGGAAGAGCATTTAACTAGGAAGTTC
The DNA here is from genome assembly GCF_038396675.1 of Hydra vulgaris. NCBI lineage: Eukaryota > Metazoa > Cnidaria > Hydrozoa > Anthoathecata > Hydridae > Hydra > Hydra vulgaris. The sequence goes on along the minus strand of NC_088933.1, from coordinate 29,667,087 downwards.
ATGCCTCCTTTTATGCCAATGTCATTTATTGGGCTATAGCTGGAGTCGAATCTCGAACCACTTGGTTCTAACCACTGCACCACGGCTGAGTATTACAAAAAAAATTAAAGTTGCGGAATTTTTGTATTACATAATTCGGTAGTTTTCTTTTCCGCTCTTACCCATTTAGGTCTCCTGTAAGTGAAAATCTACCTTTATACTTTTTCAGTATTAATTTTTACATTGTTTTTCAATTTGAACAGATGTTTTTAATGATTTGCTATTCTCATGTACATGTTGAACTAAAATAGTTTACAAAAAGATGATTTTGGTTCAAAATATCACAAGTTATGATGAGTTAGAAAAAAGAACAAGACAATAAAATTTTGATTTGACATTTAATGTAATTTAAACAGTAAATAAAATTTAATATTATATTAAGCTTTATTTGCTTAAATTTCAGTTATATTAAAATTAAGAGGTAATGAGAAAACAGGATAGAGTTTCTTTGTAAAGACCTAACAATCGTTTAAAGACAAATAAGTTTTCCAGTAATCATTTAACTTTCTTGATTACAATGTAATCAGGAAAAATAAAATATGGTGTTGCAATATATTTCTAAGATTATGTAATAGCTTTTTTTTCTCAACCATACTATATGCGTTGAACGGGCCAAAAATATCTTGATAGTGCGTATTTATTGACCACAGTTTCACAGAAACTAACCGTAAAACAAACTATATGACAAATTGTGTAAAAACCGCTTATTAAAGTGTTGTAGGTCGTTAATTTTACAGTTTTTAAGCTTACAAAATAAGGAAAAGTAGTTCCGGATCTAGCGAAAAAGGAATTTTCTCTCTAAGGATGAAAAAAATTTTTTTCGTTTATTTTTTTCTTTCAAAAGAGCTATTCTGTAAAAATAAAAAAGTCAAACAAAATTTTTATGGCTTTTGTTAAAAGTTGAGCATTTTGCACTTTTTTCCATAATTGCATAAATTCCGTATTGCAGCCGTAGCGTAGTTGTTAGAGTTCAGGTTCGATGCCAGCTCAAGCCGGATTAACGACATTGGTAAGAAAGGAGGGAAAACCATAAACAATATAAACTTTTTGGACACCTTAATAACTAAAAAAACAACGCGCAAATATGTTTGAAATATAAATTTTTAACATTTGTTTTAAGAGTTTATGTCCAAGTTAATAAAGCGATGATAAAAATCAGAAATGAAATTTTGTATGTAAACTTATGAAGGAAATCCAATAAAAACCTAAAACTTTACTAATATTTTACTGAGTATTTTCATTTGGGAAAGCCGATAAAACATCAACTTTTATCAAAATCTTGCACTTTCTTTAATTTATATTCACATATAGTTGCATTATATACTCATACAATACTCAAAGCTTTATAATACGAAAATAATGATTTCTATCAGTGAGATATAAAATCAAATATTTACTTAATCCAATAATAACATCATTTATCCATAATGATTTTTTTTTTAAAGAGTATACAGTGATCAACTGTGCTATATACCTTAACTAAATTAATAAACAATTACAATCAAAATTTTCTTCTGTTAAAACCATTAGCTATTTAGTTGACAGTTTAACTACAACGTGCTTAAATGAATGTGTTTTTTGATTTCGGTAAATATATTTGGTAAAATGATTACAGACTCTGTGAATAAACTAGGGTTATTCGCCGTAAACAAAAACTTTCGAAAATTTCACATTTTTATCTTCCGTATTTCAAGTTGCTAATGCGGAAGTTGTACTTACGCAAATTCTCCTTCCGTAACGCATTATACAAAAAAAAACAAATAATAATAATTCCGTAATAACCATTAACGAAAAGAAAGTTGCGAAACAAATCATTTCGATAGAATAGTTGGGAAACAGTTCCTTACGGAAGGAGCGTTTCGGAATGCGCGCTTACGGAATAGACTCGAAAGCATTCATTAAACTGTTATAAAAAAAGTGTTATTACTTATTATTTAAATAAAATAATGTTGATAAATGATTCTTTAATAGTTTATACACACACACACACAGATATATATATAAATATATAAATATATATATATATATATATATATATATATATATATATATATATATATATATATATATACAGCGACCTAGAAAGGTTAAAAAGTTAGAATGCAGGAGGGGGAGGGGGGTGAAGCAGAAATTAAGGGGGCCTAACGCAGCAAAATTTAAATAGAAAAAACTGAAACATTGAGTTAGTTTTGAGGGAAAGGGCAACGCTCCCTCCGCAACATATCTCTAGCCAGTGTTTATATATATATATATATATATATATATATATATATATATATATATATATATATATATATATAAAATATACATATTTATAAAGTACCGACTTTGGTTTACTTCCAACTTTCGGTTGTTTATTGCCTTTGGCTTAGCAGAAATGGAGGTTTACTAATTATATTCTCATATATAAAAACTTAAATAATGTAGTAAAATATTTTGTTCTATTACAAATTTTAATTGAACTTTAAGTGTTGTTCAGCCGTTGTCAGTTCTTACTGAATCTTGCAACTAATTTATCACTACCATTCAGACTAGCTAAAGCTCTAAATCTTTCAGCGCTTGAATAGTCCTGGTGAGCTTCTATGTTACAATTTTTTCCAGGGGCGAAGACCCAGGGAAGGGTCGTGTTGTACGTGCCCGTTTTTTTGCTACAAAATCTTGCAACTATTTTTTTACTGCTCTCCGAAACAGCTAAAGCTTTAAAATTTTCAGCAGTTGTATAGTGCCAATGACGTTGCCCAGTGGGCACAGGACGTAAAAAAGACGTCTTTTAAACGTCTTTTGAACGTTTTGGACGTCTTTTAAACGTTCAAAAGACGTCTTATTTAGGTCCTGTGCCCACTGGGTGGGATGTTGAAAATCAAAGCATTTTACAGGGCCAACGGTACAAGAAGCAATAAATACCCTTCCCACCTTCCCAGCCTGACTTTTTTTTATTTATTTATTAAGGAAAACATTTTTAAAAAAATCATTGAAAAGGATGTATTTAAAACTTTTTTAAAGTTACTTGTTGTTATTGAGATAATAAAACCAAAAGCGCGTATAACAGAGCACCTCAAAAATAAAAAAATTGAAACTGACTAAACATAGAATTATTCTATTTGAAAACAAGTAAGAACTATTTTTAGGCATTTTATTATATAATTAAGTTTTAGCATTCACCATTTAAATTAGGCCTTTTTTTGATTCCAACAAAGGAATTGTTTCCAGATTTCGCAATTGCATTCGTATGCTAACGTTGAACAAGTTATCTGCATTATTTAATTCTTATTCATTAAATGACATTCTAAAAAGTATATTTTATGAAAGTCTTGATTTTTTTATAAAAGTTTAAAACTGAAACTTATCAATATCATATAAAAAATTAGTATTTTAAATTTTTTTCCGATAAGAACTGTTTCGCAAATTGGGGTGTGAAAGAGTTTCGTTTCGAAAAAAATTTGGTTTTTTATCATTATTTTAAAAAATAAAACCTTAAAATGTTCATATGTTGCAAAACTGAAAATAAAATTTTATTATAAACATTTTGGTATATAAAAATTTTATTTTTTTCAATTATATCCGTATGACCAACAAAATCTTTTTATAGACTTCAAAACGTCGTTTAGCGAAAGAGCTCGTTTCGCAAGTGCTACTTCCGTAAGGGCTACTTTCGTATGTAGCAAAATAGTTTATTTCGTAATTCAACTTGTGAAAGGCTACATTTCGTAAGTAGCATTCGCGAAATGAACATCGACGGTTTTTTTTGTTTCGTAAAATTCAGTACGAAAAAAAAAAATTCCTGATTCTCAATATCCTTCCGAAAGAATTTTATTTTTCCAGAACTGTACGAAATCTTCCGGTTAACAACTCTAGAATAAACACAGATTATCAATTACGTGAAAAAGTTTCTGAAATTCTGGTATATGTGGAATGCAATACTGTGCAATATTGTACAAATGCTGCCTTGGCGCATTAATGAAATTGATAAATGGACCACTTAAAACGGGCACAAGTTTATAGGACGTCGTTAAGACTTCCAACAAACGTCCTGTGCCCGCTGTCAGTTGTTATTGCAAGACGCGGATATCGGAACCGACTCTTTAATTGCTATTTCCATAAAGATGTTTGTGGTTTTTCAAAAGGCCATAAAACTTTCCTAACAATTTTATTCATGTCCAAATGATAAATACTTTTGTATAAAGTGTTCTTTTTTAAAGTGTAACTACATAAATGGTTGTCTCAGAACATAATGAAAGTTTAATATTGTAGATATAAATTTTAATTATATTCATTTTGTTTAAAATATCTCACGGTAATCTTAAATTCACGGCTGGACTTTCTACTTACAACCCAGTAAACACGCTTTAGTTAGGTATGCGGAAATCGCATTTCACGGAACCGATAAATGTACTAAAATTTTGTGCAACGCTTTTTGAAGATTGATTTCAGAGATAGAGGTTGTACCAAGTTTTGTTGACTTGTTTTTTAGAATTTCATATAAACATAGATATTTTTTCAAAAATAGAATGATTTAACTTGAATAAAATGTGTCTTCCGAATACAATG